>NC_057799.1:104955532-105277853 GCF_018294505.1 Triticum aestivum
TGGCAGCCCGTGGTTGGTCGCGGGCGGCGGCGGGAGCGTCCGGCCGGCGGCGGACGTGTCCGGCGGCGCGGAGGGATAGGGTTAGGGTTTTATCTGCGAAGGTATTCGGAGGGGGATGCAAATATATAGGTAGAGGGAGCTAGGAGAGTCCAAATGAGGTGCGGTTTTCGCCCACACGATCGTGATCGAACGACCTACAACATGGAAGAGAGTTTGGTGGGTTTTGGGATGTTTAGAGAGGGGGTTTTGCTGCAACACACAAATGGACTTTGCGGTTGCCCGGTTAACCGTTGGAGTACCAAACGACCTCCAAATGGAACGAAACTTGACCGGTGGTCTCCCGGTGGTATACCAAGGCCACTTGACAAGCCTCGGTCCATTCCGAGAACGTTTGACACCCGCTCACGAAAGAAAACAAGAGGGGTGCGCCGGAGGAGATGGGAGCGCCGGATTGCAAAATGGACAACGGGGAAAATGCTCGGATGCATGAGACGAACACGTATGCAAATGCAATGCACATGATGACATGATATGATATGCATGACATGAACAAAATGCAAAACGAAAGACAAAACCCGACCACGGAGGGAATATCATAACACATAGCCGAAAATGGCAAGAGTTGAAATTACAAATATGGAAAGTTACATCCGGGGTGTTACATCTAAGTCCTCATATAAGCACCCAAGACAGTGCTCGCCAAAACACTATCATTCGACTTACGAAGGAAAGATAAGGGAGCTACAATAACCTTATTTCCCTCCATGTGTTCCATTAACAGTGCTTAAAACAGTGGCCTACAAGCAATTTGTGTACAATAACTGACAATCTACAACATTGTATTTATGAACATCACCAATTTTTTTGCCGTGCACATTGGGGAGCTTTATTGCTTTAACCATGTCACGTTAGAATCAAATCCAAGTCTGTTTACAGTAAAACTTGGGCATTCCTCAAGGCAACACTTGGAAACCGATAAGAGACACACATGCTTGGCACAGAGGTCCGTCCAAACTATTGACATCCCTCGAGTCATGTCTAACAGAAAATGCAATAAAACTTGATGATTTCTCCCATATTTCATCTAAAAGATTTGTTGCGTTAAGACCAGAGGTTAACGAAGACCTAAGCGGTCCACTTTCATCACGACATGTGAGAAGCCCCGGAGTTGAGTAAAGGCCTATTTGGATTGAAGGATTTTCATAGGAATATTGGAGGATTCCAATCCATTGGATTTTTTCCTAAGGAAGCCCTTTGGATCAAAGGAATGACACCTCCAAAATTCCTATGGATTGCATTCCTACACCTCAATCCTATAGGAATTTCAACATCCAGGCTTCGTTTGGTTCAAAGGAACACAAAACACAGGAGCAAGAGAAAATGTAGGAACCAAAAAGAAACACATGTGCAAGACGGCGGAACAAAAAACACAGGAAAATTCTTAGAATGGGTGTTCGGCAGAGCACTGTAAAAACCATGGGGAAGCATTGTGCAAACAGTAGTATCCAGCCTTTTTTAAATGAAGCAACGCCACTTTATCTCTATCTCTCATGTCACCATGTCACACATCCATTTTTTAAATCCGCTGACGAGCGACTGACAGAGTGCTTCACCTCGGTCTTGCACGAGAAAAATGAACTCGAGGTGGATGTTTGGATTCCTTTGGAATCGGCACTGTAAGAGCATATTTCCTCTGCTTTACTGTACACTTTTCCTGCATTTCGAACGCTACAAAGGGAAGAAAACCTTCATGAACAGTGCTCCTTTAAAATTCCTCCACGAATCCTACGAGCGAACGGGGCCCCACTCTAGCCTCTTTTGTACACTGATTCGCGTAGGATCAAGGCACTTTCCTGTGTTTTTCCTGTCTTCCACCCAAATGATCATTCGTGTAGTTTTTCTCTGTTTTGTAATCCTCTGTTTTGCATTTGCAATCCCGTCAAATCCCTGTGTTTTTTGAATTCCTGTGTTTTCTAATCCTGTAATCCAAAGAAGCCCTAAAAATAACCCCCTCCTGCAGAGCCATTGCTTTGAAGCTCCCATGAAGATCAGGTGAGACCAGAGCACCAGATCCTTGACTTGCCTTCTCTGTTTCGCTCAAGGAGGGTACTGTAGCGCCCTGCCTTGAGGATCCACCTCCGCGCTACACGTGGTGTACCTACCAGACGCTGGAAACTTCCAACCCCCAGCTGCCCAGATGACTCGTCCCCGAACCCTATTTTCCCTCGAATAAATTTTTTGCGCCGCCATCCCGTTCTCCTTCCCCCGCCTTCCTTTCCCCCGTGCGAATATCCGCCATAAAATCCCACCGGAAGAGCAAGCAGCAGAGCCCACCACCGCGCCACGGTCGACCTACCGCGCAGGACCACCGAGCCCCTCCCTTCCCCCGTGGCCGCTGCGGATCCCCTTTCCTCTGCCTTCTCTCCCCCCGTCAGCTCCTCTTCCGTGCGTGCGGCGGGCGATGGCGGCGGCGGCGGCGGCGGCGGACACTTCCGCGGCTTCCACGACCGGGCTCGCGCTCTCGGAGGCGAGCATCAACTGGGAGAGGTACCCGCCCTTTCTTGAAACGTACTAGTTCTTCTTGTGTTCATTCATGCCCACGAGGATGCCTGCGGCGTCGTGCTCTGTTAACTCGTATGCTAGCTAGTTTAGCCCCGGTTCCTTCGGAAAAGGTAGGATCTTTGGCAGTTTATGCGCAGCGCCTTGCCTTTGTTTATGGTTAATTTTTCTTGATGCGGCGCGAGATTTCGGTTTAGTCTGGGAAATCCGTGACTCGTTCTTGACGTAGTGGTTGAAAGGAAGTCGATTCGCTTTTGTTCTGGGTTGTGGGAGCAGTTATGCGGTGAGCGCAGTCAGCCAGTTTGAATCGCAACAGAAATTTGGACCTGTCCTCACGCTGAACCTTAGTTGCAGGGAACGCCAACTCGGCTGCGGCTTCCACCATTTTCTGAACGGAAATAGCACGTTTAACAAATAGAAATGGGCTGCTTGCTCAACCTCTAATGTAGTAGTATAAGTTCAGAATGCATCTAATTTAGCGCTTACACTTTTTCTGTCTGTATGCATAAAGTAGCTTTCAAGCACGGCTTTTGGTATATACGCTATTGATACTTCAGTAAATATGGTATGAAATCAATATATGGTTCGGTTTCAGTATATACCAAATTATTTTGGTATGGTTTCGGTATATACCAAATCAACCAAAGTTGACGCGAATTTGAAAATGAGGCAACAACTTTTTAGTTATGTTTCAACTTTGAACAATGCAAAGTCATGAAGACAATCTTTAGTACTTCTCCATTAATTAGGAAATCTGCATTACAACTACACAGCCGAATAATCGCACCAGAACACAAGTATAATTGTTACTCTAGCCATGTTAATTTTCAGTGAAAGCGGCAGGGATCAGCGCATCAAAAAGAATAGAAGTCTTGCTTTGGTGCCTCTAGTCCCTAAGCACTGCATTCTTATCACATCAGTGAAAGTGGCAGGGATCAGCACGGAAAAAGCACCTACATCCAGTGGCATACCCAGGAAAATTTAATTTGGGGGGTGGGGGTGGGGCAAGTGATGTTAAATCGTGTTGGGGAGGGCCAAAGCATATTAGCAGCAAGTAATCACTGATGTAATGGAAAAAACTGCATGTTGGCCTGGGCCAGGGCCCCTGCCCCCCCGTGCCTCCACCACTGCCTACATCTACAAGTTCCGTACAGTAAAAGATAGCATGGTGCCGGTGGAAAGGGAGGCAGCAAGGGGTCCAGAGTGCCGGAGCTGGGGAGGTGAGGCAGCGAGCACCCAGGTCACGCGTCGGAGACTCAGAGGTGTGGCGTCGGAGGAGCGGCTAAACGGGGCTGTGTGGGTGGCTTGCGCGCCACCGGCTGTTGTGCCTGGCTGCTCCGGCCTGTAGTCGCTCACTAGGGTCCTGTATGGTGCGTGTGGTGTGGACATGAGGCTAACTTTTACGTGAGGCCATGTGGTGGTTGGTGTTCCGTAGTTGTGGGCTGTGCTGGTAAAGACTGAAGTGGTGTGGTGAGTTGGGCTGAGCATCTAATCGGTAATTTCAGTTCTATACCAAAAAAACCAAGCTCTGTTTGTTTTTGGATTATGTACCGTACTGTAAACCAGAAACCGTATTAACCAGAAATTCAGGCTCGGTTCGGCTTTTCCTGATATGGTTTTGGCTTGGTTTTGAAATGCGCAGAGTTATTACTATCCCATATATCAGGCATTGCAGGGGTTGGGGAACAGAAACTTACTGTTTGGGCATTTGGTATAGTGTGCTGCAAACTAGGATTTACCCACATAAACCTAACCTTCTTCTCAAGCCGCTATGTTCCTCTTCTACGCTGCGTTTGGATGTCTGTATTGAAGACCTCCGTATTGAATTGATTTCAATTCCAATTCAGCGAGGAAACTGTAATGGACACGAATAGGAATTTGCTTGTTTGGATGCTCATGGAATTGCCTCATGGAATGACAAGGAGGTTTCAATACCATATTCGGTTTGGATGGCAAAACTATGGAATTGCATCTTCGTTATGCATCAAATCAAAATTTATACAATGTGTGAGCATAATTGATTATGTAGCATTAAAATTTATCTTGTAAGAAGAAACTGTAACACTGTTACGTAAGGCTAGTAATTCATGAGAAGAATGACTGTAAATACATGAAATTTTCTGCTAGGGCAGAGTACAAGTAAGTAACTATCAGATAAACTTACAAGATTCAGATTTACAAGAGTTATTACACTGCAGCAACAGAAAAATTTACAAGATTTAGAAACTGTAAAGCAAAGTCTGCAAAAAATGACCAAGGGAAGATCCAGGGAGGGGAAGAACAGAGGGCAGACAAGGGGATCTGGCGACTGGCGGCTGACCATGAAGAGGAAGATGGGGAACCGGCGGCACAGGAAGAAGGGGTCCAGTGGGACGCACGTCGGAGCACGGGAAGAGGAGAAGGAGCAGCTGCGGATGGGGAGAGCCAGGCCGTGGCAGCCATGGGCAGAGGAGATGCGGCGGCCCTCTGTTCATTGAGTGGCAGAGGAGATGACGAGGGGATGAGGAGAAGGGCCGGCGGAGGGCATGAGGAGGAGGAATGCCGGCGGGGGTGAGGAGGAGGGCCGCCATCGGGTGCTTCCTAGGCGCCGCCGCTGCCGTCGCCGCCTCCTCTCGTTGCTGGGGGTGGGGAGTGGCTGCTTCGGTCGAGCGGGGGAGAAAAGACGGGCCGCGAAACGTTTTCTTTTGCGGGAGGCATGAATACAGGCCAAATCGGAGGGGCTGGGCTCCGTATCGTGGGAGGCCTCGGCGTGTGGGACTGATTTCATCGCTGTATTGGATCGATTTCAGACCGCTGTTTCCGTTGGCATGCCAAACACTCGAATTGGTAGTTGGTGAATATGAAATCCAATTCGGGACCCCAATACAGACATCCAAACGCAGCGTTAGGGAGTCCACTTAATTTTATACCATTGTTCTGAGAAGAGCAGTGGTTGTGCTTATTGTATCGATTCTTCTTTATAAGCCTTTCAGAATCAGATGTCATAAGGAACCGGATGGGTCCTCTGTGGTAAGGTAGCAAATCGTACGACCATAACTAATAGTCATAAAATCGTAGATTGTAGAATCACACGACATAATCGTGATTCTGATAACATGGGATGTTATCTTGAAGGGATTATAACTGTAACTGGTAATTCCGTGTAATTATACATGTGGGTTAGGTACATCACCAACTTGCGAGTACGTATTCTTGTGATCAAAATAGCTGACCTTTTGTATAACACTGCAGGTTGGACAAGACAAAGTTTCATGTCATTGGAGCAATCCTATTTACGGCCCAGCAAGGTGTTCTGCACCCAACAGCTGTTGTGAAGACTAGAATGCAGGTTGCCGAAGGAGGACTTTCACATATGTCTGGCTTTGTCGTTTTTAGAAAGATATTGAGGAGTGATGGCATCCCTGGTGTTTTCAGAGGATTTGGCACCAGTGCAGTTGGAGCTCTGCCTGGACGAATCTTGGCTCTAACTTCACTAGAGATATCCAAAGAAATGGCATTTAAATACTCTGAGCATTTCGATATGTCCGAGGCATCAAGGATTGCTGTTGCTAATGGTGTAGCAGGCTTAGTGTCAAGTACCTTTTCAAGTTCATATTCTGTACCCCTAGATGTGGTGAGCATCCTTTCTATTTGTTTTCCATGTCTCTGACCTCTTGACAGTTAATATTTTGAGGTTAATGCCATAACGAGTAACAAAGTTGTTTTTGTGCTATATTTTTGCCTTTGGTTCGAAAAAAGGAAACATGATAATGCTGATCTCATCCATGTATCTGTGAACATTATTATTCATTCGATGGAAACACTGCCTTCTAGCTGGTGAAATTTTGTAGTGAAGATATCCACAGTGAAAACTGGTTCATATCTAGCTATGGCATTAACCTAAAAATATTAACAGTTAAGGGATTATGGTATGAAAAACAGCCTGCCATTTAAATTATGGTTTGAAAAACAACCTGCCATTTAAATTATGTTCCTAATTTTTTTATTCTTCGTAAGAAGCATGTAAGTACTACCTCCGTTCTGAATTATAAGATGTTTTGGATATTTCAATATGGACTACAGACGGACTGAAATGAGTGAACAAGCACACTAAAACGTGTTTATATACATCCAATTCAGGGAGAAGTTAGACCATTTTATAATTTGGAACGGAGGGAGTAGCATTGTGCTGAGTGGTACATTGCATTTTTCTTATTGTCTAATTTACATGTTACCTTTTTGTATTTGTGCTCGTAGGTTTGTCAGAGACTCATGGTTCAGGGATTGCCAGGGATGCAAACATATAGAGGCCCATTTGATGTGATAAATAAGGTTGTCAGGAGTGAAGGCCTCCGGGGCCTTTACCGAGGTTTTGGAATTACCCTTTTAACTCAATCACCAGCTTCTGCCCTTTGGTGGAGTTCATATGGTGGGGCTCAACATGCTATCTGGAGGTGTGCTAGCTTTACATAATATTTTCCTTTTCCTTTGTGTCTAACGTTTGTACTCCCACATCTTATTTATATTCCTGCAATCCCTATTTAGGAGCTTGGGCTACGGAAATGGTACGCAGAAGAAACCCTCCCATACAGAACTTGTTGCTGTGCAAGCAACAGCTGGAACAATTGCTGGAGCTTGCTCATCGATTATCACTACACCAATAGATACCATCAAGACCCGGCTTCAGGTAATTTATTATCTCCTTTCTCTTGATATGCATTTTTTTTCCTGTTTGGAAGGGCCAATGGATGGTTGAACCTTGATTGTTGTCAGCTTCTTTGCTGGGCATTACTTCCAATCGGGAAATGAGTTCACCTTTATCACGACTTCTTCTTGGTGTGGCCTTTTTATACCATGTTAGGAAAAACAGATCAGTGTACAGTCCCATTTTTTTTAAATGAAGGTGGTAAAGGGTTACCCCTACAGCGTTTAAAAAAATAATAACAATAACCCAAACTCACGACCATAAGGACTTGAACCTGAGCACCTGGGGGCTCACTTCTTGAGAAGTCCTCATTTTGGTAGGTGCAGTTAGGTAGTACTAGAGGATAAAAATTGTAAGCTGTTACCATTATGGTATGAACTGCTTGGGACATGTTATCACAGCTTACTAATGTCATCCACATGGTCGAAGTCACGACAGATTTTTGTCAGAGTTCCATTGGCGACTTGGCAGGTGCTAACATGTGTTATTTCAGGTAATGGACAACTACGGGAGTGGAAGGCCATCCGTCATGAAAACTACGAGGCTGCTCCTGCGAGAAGATGGCTGGAGAGGTTTATACCGAGGGTTTGGACCACGCTTTCTTAACATGTCTCTTTGGGGTACATCAATGATTGTCACATACGAGCTAATAAGTAAGCCCAGTTCTTGAAATTATTATCCCTGTCCTCTTTTGTCTGCCTGGTTGATTAACTAATTTTCCTCTTAAACCTGCAGAAAGACTTTCTGTGAAACCTGAACAATGAGCCTCTTGGCTTCTGCTCCACCTATCTGGTCATCATTTCCGTTTTGGCCATCTAGTGAATTCCTTTTGGTACAGGGATTGGCATGTAACACCGCTCGGAAATTCTTGATGCAAGTCCCCTTATAAAGTCTGACATGTTTCTGTACGGAACTACCCTGTAAATACCTCCATGTGCTGAAGGGTGCTCGTTTCAGATGAGAGCCAGAGGATCGATCTGGGTACCGGAGCACCTTGTAGTTGTTGAGCAAAAAAATTCCCTGCAAGTGCTGAAGGGTGCTCGTTTCAGGACGAGAGCCAGAGGCTTGATCTGGGTACTGAGCACCTTGTAGTTGTTCAGCAGAAATTCCAGAAACATAGTTTTGTGTCTTCCCATCTACTCCCTCCGTTCGGAATTACTTGTCACAAAAAGGATGTATCTGTAACTAAAATACATCTAGATACATTCATTTTTGGACGAGTAATTCCGAACGGAGGGAGTAATTGGCATAGTTACCCCAGCTTGAATTTTCAATTTTGCATTACTTTTGTAGCTCACTTCTTGGGATGAGATGTGGCATGTCCAAATCAATTTAGCATCATCAGTGAGGTGGTAGGCTGCAATGTATACCTTGTCGAATGTCAGCATTCTACAGTGAGAGGTAGATACTTCCTTTAATGTTTGTCCTACATGACTAATACCATTGTTACTTAGTATATTTTTTGTTATTCTTGGCCATTATTTTTGATTCACTATTTATGACCTTGACCAGATACGAAAGCATAATCATTAGTTCATTCATTCTTAGGGTTGATTATAATTTGGGTGAAAAACTTTGTGGTTTAGCTTCTTTTTTTTGGCGAAAGAAAGTGACACATATTCCAGTGTAGTTGATACAATAATCAGGCAAAGAACAGAAGTGCATCCTTTGAACTGTCGAACACATATTGTTAGTTTATCATTGCACAACATGCACATATATATGTTGTTATTATCTCATAGTGCATAAGTCTTGTCTTCAAGACTACTCCCTCCGTTCCTAAATATTTGTCTTTCTAGAGATTTCAACAAGTGACTAACATGCGAAGCAAAATGAGTGAATCTACACTCTAAAATATGTCTATATACATTTGTATATGGCTCTGTTCGCTCGACTAGTCGCGACGAGTCGCAGTTGCATGAGCGACTCAGGCTCTCGGCTCGACTCCTGGCATGAGTCGAGCGACTAGTCGAGACTAGTCACGACTAGTCGCTGTGTCCGAGTCGAACGACTCACTTATTTTGAGCCCCCACATGTTTTCTTACAGTATTTACTTGGCGCAGGTGCATCGGCCCATCCCACCCTGGAAACCTATAGATCGATCCATTCCCCCTCACCCTGACCTGAACCCTCCCTGGTGGCTGCCTTCCCTCCTTCCTTGGTTGTTGCGGGTGGTGTGCTCCTCCCCTCCTCCTTTGGTTGCTGTTGCTGTTGTGCTCCTTCCCTCCTCCTCTGGTTGCTGTTGTTGTTGTGCTCCTCCACTTCTCCCCTGGCTGTTGCTGTTGTGCTCCTCCACTTCTCCCCTGGTTGCTGCTGCTGCTGTTGTTCTCCTCCACTTCTCTCTTGGTTGTTGCTGCTGCTGCTGTGTGCTCCTCCCCTGCTACCTACTGCTTAACTCACGTCGACTCGTCGTCCCGTGAGTCTAGACTAGTCACGACTAGTCTAGAGTCGCCCCCACAAGCTGTGACGCCCGGATAATTAAGCTACAGTAATCCCCTGCTAATGGTGCCATGTCATCACATTATTGTTGCTAACCCTCACTTGATCCAAATCATGATTCAAATTCAAATTTAAGTCCAAAATTCAAAGTTCACAAACATGAAAACTAAAATGTTGATCATGTGACAACTATTCACTTCTTAATATTGGTGGTGAACCATAAAGTGGCTTAGTGCCCTAAAATAAAAGAAAACAGGGGCAATAAAATGAAAAAGGAAAAGGCTAAGAAAAGAGAAAAGCCTTCCCTGCCCCCCGGGCCTTAGCCCACCAGGGACATGCCCACCAGGGCGGCCTTGCCAGCCCACCTAAACCCCTCGGGTCGCCTTCTCCTTCTGTTCATCGGGTGCGTCCGACCGCGCCCGGGGTCGCCACCGAGCCGGCTCACCATCGGCGTCGAGAGGATAAGGGCGCCCTTCCGGCGCCTCGATCTTCCCTCCCCCACCTACCGCTCCCACTCCCTCCTCCCTCCCAGCCTCTCTCCCCCTCGCCAGATCCCCTTTCCCGAGCTTGTTTGCTCGCTGCGTCGCCATGGCCGCGCCATAGCCACGGCCACCTTCGTCCCCGCACCCCCTGTCCATACGCTCTGCCGGTGTCGTCTACGCCGCCTACGCCAAGCGCCTGGAGCAGGGGAGCACCGGAGCGCCTGCATCGCCGTCTTCTTCCTCTGCCTCGCCGGACTCCGTCGACTACTCCGTCTCCAGCAGGCCTTCCCGAGCCCGCTGCCCTCCACGACCGGCTCCTCGGTGAGCATGCGCTGCTCCTCCTCCTCGCTGTTATCTCGCCTGCGCCCCGTAGCTAATCCGCCGCCGTAACCGAAGCTCGCCGCCGCCCGCGCTCGTCTCCGGCGTGGCCATCGGTGACCTTTGGTCTCGTGCGTGCCACCGCCGTGTTCACCACGTTGAGCGGGCCTCGAAGCACCTTTCCCCTGGGCCAATTAGTGGCCCGGAACGCCATCTCCACCGTGCCCGTAGATCGCCGCCGCCGCTCGCATCGCCGACGCAGCCACCGCACCTGCCGCTCGCGTCTGTGCCTTGCATCGAGCTCGTGGGCTCCCCAGGAGGCCAACGAGCTCCTCCGCGCCGCTTGCCGTGCCCCGCGGCGACGCCTCCGTCAAAGCCAGAGCACTGTCGCCGCTGGCCGTCGCCGTTCCGGCCAGGTCCGGCCGCCCTAGCCCGCGCCACCGCCGCAGATGGATGCGCAGAGCTGCGCCCGTCCCGTAGCCCCCGTCTCCTCCCACACATGCCTCGCGCCGCGGCCACCGCACGCTACCGCCCCGCTGCCGCTCGCTGAACTGCTACTGCTGGAGCATTGCCCACGGCCCCGCCGTACGCGCCCGCCGCCCCGCTGTCACGCGCTCCGCCTCTGACCTGCGGCCGCACCTCGCCGCTGACCACCTCCCCTCCGCCCCGCCGTTCTGTTCCGGCCGTCGCCTGCGCAGCTGCATGCGCGGCCCCTGGCCGCCAGCGCCCGTGCCCGGCTTCCCCCACCCATCGCTCGGGCGGGCTGTGCTCGCACCCAAGGGGCTCCGCCCCGTTACGTCCGTGCCCGTTTTGACCTATGGGCCACTGCCCGATGGGGCCCCAGCCCCCTTTTCCTATAAAAAAGATATAAAAATAATAATTAATTGATTAATTAACATTGCTTAATTAGCCTAATGAACATGATTAGTTAATTTAAATCTGTTTAACTAGCTAAGTCAATGACAAAGGGGCCCCACTGTCCCTTTTGACTAGTCAACCCAGTCAAAGTTGACTGTTGACCATGCTGATTCAGCACACCATGGACCCCACTGTCAGCTGCATGTGCATATTGCTGGTACACTTCTGTGTACCCATAGCAATTTAGCAATTTAATATTTTCGAATTAATTTAAATCAGAAAATCCAGAAATTATATAGAACTTTGAAAAATCATAGAAAATAATCCGTAACTCGGATGAAAATGTTTTATACATGAAAGTTGCTCAGAACGACGAGACGTATCCGATACGCGGTCCGTTCATCTGTCACATGCCCCTAGCATAGAGAACATGCAACCTTTCCCCTTCATTTCGTCTGTCCGAAAATGCCAAACTTCGGGAAAGCTTTCCCGGATGTTTCTCCCTTCGCCGGTAGCGTGTAGTGCCGCATTAGAACACGCCTAGCGCTGCTTATTGCGTGTCATGCATCTGTTTGCTCTGTATTTACTGTTTCTTCCCCCTCTTCTCTCCGGTAAACCCCGAGACCGCTGCCGATGCCGCTGTGATCGACTACGTCGACGACGACCCCTTCTTCCCTTTCAGCGGAGCTTCCAGGCAAGCCTCCCATTTGATCATCCCGATATCGCCCATTCTATTCTCTCATGCTTGCATTAGATTTTGCTACTGTAATTGATTGCTCCTATTCTGATGCATAGCCTGCTTTTATACTTGTTGTTGTACCTTACCTGCTTACCCTAAACTGCTTAGTATAGGTTGGATAGTGATCCATCAGTGACCCCCACCTTGTCCTTGTTGCCCCTGCTTCATCATCGATGACTCGATCAACGTGATCGACGACCAGAGCCCCACACCTCACATCACATCACGCCCCTTTTGTTGCTTGACTCTACAGAGTTACCATCGAGTGCCGAGGGTGGTGTTGGGGAACGTAGTAATTTCAAAAAATTTCCTACGCACACGCAAGATCATGGTGATGCATAGCAACGAGAGGGGAGAGTGTTGTCCACGTACCCTCGTAGACCGACAGCGGAAGCGTTATCACAACGCGGTTGATGTAGTCGTACGTCTTCACGATCCGACCGATCAAGTACCGAACGCACGGCACCTCCGAGTTCTACACACGTTCAGCTCGATGACGTCCCTCGAACTCCGATCCAGCCGAGTGTTGAGGGAGAGTTTCGTCAGCACGACGGCGTGGTGACGATGATGATGTTCTACCGACGCAGGGCTTCGCCTAAGCTCCGCAATGATATTATCGAGGTGTAATTTGGTGGAGGGGGGCACCGCACACGGCTAAAAGATCTCAAGGATCAATTGTTGTGTCTATGGGGTGCCCCCTGCCCCCGTATATAAAGGAGCAAGGGGGAGGCAGCCGGCCAAAGGGGAGAGGCGCGCCAAAGGGGGGAGTCCTACTCCCACCGGGAGTAGGACTCCTCCTTTCCTTGTGGGAGTAGGAGAAGGGAAGGGGGAAGGAGAAAGAAGGAAGGGTGCGCCCCCCTTCCCTAGTCCAATTCGGACCAGACCATGGGGAGGGGTGCGGCCACCTTTTGAGGCCTTTCTCTCCTTTCCCGTATGGCCCATTAAGGCCCAATACGAATTTCCGTAACTCTCCGGTACTCCGAAAAATACCCGAATCACTCGGAACCTTTCCGAAGTCCGAATATAGTCGTCCAATATATCGATTTTTACGTCTCGACCATTTCGAGACTCCTCGTCATATCCCCGATCTCATCCGGGACTCCGAACTCCTTCGGTACATCAAAACTCAATAAAAGTGTCATCGTAACGTTAAGCGTGCGGACCCTACGGGTTCGAGAACTATGTAGACATGACCGAGACACGTCTCCGGTCAATAACCAATAGCGGGACCTGGATGCCCATATTGGCTCCCACATATTCTACGAAGATCTTTATCGGTCAGACCGCATAACAACATACGTTGTTCCCTTTGTCACCGGTATGTTACTTGCCCGAGATTTGATCGTCGGTATCTCGATACCTAGTTCAATCTCGTTACCGGCAAGTCTCTTTACTCGTTCCGTAATACATCATCCCGCAACTAACTCATTAGTCATAATGCTTGCAAGGCTTATAGTGACGTGCATTACCGAGTGGGCCCAGAGATACCTCTCCGACAATCGGAGTGACAAATCCTAATCTCGAAATACGCCAACCCAACAAGTACCTTTGGAGACACCTGTAGAGCACCTTTATAATCACCCATTTTCGTTGTGACCTTTGGTAGCACACAAAGTGTTCCTCCGATAAACGGGAGTTGCATAATCTCATAGTCATACGAACATGTATAAGTCATGAAGAAAGCATTAGCAACATACTAAACGATCGAGTGCTAAGCTAACGGAATGGGTCAAGTCAATCACGTCATTCTCCTAATGAGGTGATCTCGTTAATCAAATGACAACTCATGTCTATGGCTAGGGAACATAACCATCTTTGATTAAAGAGCTAGTCAAGTAGAGGCATACTAGTGACACTCTGTTTGTCTATGTATTCACACATGTATTATGTTTCCGGTTAATACAATTCTAGCATGAAGAATAAACATTTATCATGATATAAGGAAATATATAATACTTTATTATTGCGTCTAGGGCATATTTCCTTCAGTCTCCCACTTGCACTAGAGTCAATAATCTAGTTCACATAGCCATGTGATTTAACATCAAAAATTCACATCACCATGTGATTAACACCCATAGTTCACATCTCTATGTGACCAACACTCAAAGGGTTTACTAGAGTCAATAATCTAGTTCACATCGCTATGTGATTAACACCCAAAGAGTACTAAGGTGTGATCATGTTTTGCTTGTGAGATAATTTTAGTCAACGGGTCTGTCACATTCAGATCCGTAAGTATTTTGCAAATTTCTATGTTTACAGTGCTCTGCACGGAGCTACTCTTAGCTAATTGCTCCCACTTTCAATATGTATCTAGACCGAGACTTAGAGTCATCTAGATTAGTGTCAAAACTTGCATCGACGTAACCCTTTACGACGAACCTTTTGTCACTTCCATAATCGAGAAACATATCCTTATTCCACTAAGGATAATTTTGACCGCTGTCCAGTGATCTACTCCTAGATCACTATTGTACTCCCTTGCCAAAATCAGTGTAGGGTATACAATAGATCTGGTACACAGCATGGCATACTTTAAAGAACCTATGGCCAAGGCATAGGAAATGACTTTCATTCTCTTTTTATCTTCTGCCATGGTCGGGCTTTGAGTCTTACTCAATTTCACACCTTGTAACACAGGCAAGAACTCTTTCTTTGACTGTTCTATTTTGAACTACTTCAAAATCTTGTTAAGGTATGTACTCATTGAAAAACTTATCAAGCGTCTTCATCTATCTCTATAGATCTTGATGCTCAATATGTAAGCAGCTTCACGGAGGTCTTTCTTTGAAAAACTCCTTTCAAACACTCCTTTATGCTTTGCAGAATAATTCTACATTATTTCTGATCAACAATATGTTATTCACATATACTTATCAGAAATGTTGTAGTGCTCCCACTCACTTTCTTGTAAATACAGGCTTCACCGCAAGTCTGTATAAAACTATATCCTTTGATCAACTTATCAAAGCGTATATTCCAACTCCGAGATATTTGCACCAGTCCATAGATGGATCGCTGGAGCTTGCATATTTTGTTACACCTTTAGGATTGACAAAACCTTCTGGTTGCATCATATACAACTCTTCTTTAATAAATCCATTAAGGAATGCAATTTTGTTTATCCATTTGCCATATTTCATAAAATGCGGCAATTGCTAACATGATTCAGACAGATTTAAGCATAGATACGAGTGAGAAACTCTCATCGTAGTCAACACCTTGAACTTGTCGAAAACCTTTTGCGACAATTCTAGCTTTGTAGATAGTAACACTACTATCAGCGTCCGTCTTCCTCTTGAAGATCCATTTATTCTCAATTGCTTGCCGATCATCGGGCAAGTCAACCAAAGTCCACACTTTGTTCTCATACATGGATCTCATCTCAGATTTCATGGCCTCAAGCCATTTTGCGGAATCTGGGCTCACCATCGCTTCTTCATAGTTCGTAGGTTCGTCATGGTCTAGTAACATAACCTCCAGAATAGGATTACCGTACCACTCTGGTGCGGATCTTACTCTGGTTTACCTACGAGGTTTGGTAGTAACTTGATCTGAAGTTACATGATCATCATCTTTAACTTCCTCACTAATTGGTGTAGAAGTCACAGGAACAGATTTCTGTGATGAACTACTTTCCAATAAGGGAGCAGTTACAGTTACCTCATCAAGTTCTACTTTCCTCCCACTCACTTCTTTCGAGAGAATCTCCTTCTCTAGAAAGGATCCATACTAAGCAACGAATGTCTTGCCTTCGGATCTGTGATAGAAGGTGTACCCAACTGTCTCCTTTGGGTATCCTATGAAGACACATTTCTCCGATTTGGGTTTGAGCTTATCAGGATGAAACCTTTTCACATAAGCATCGCAACCCCAAACTTTAAGAAACGACAACTTCGGTTTCTTGCCAAACCACAGTTCATAAGGCGTCGTCTCAACGGATTTTGATGGTGCCCTATTTAACGTGAATGTAGCTGTCTCTAATGCATAACCCCAAAACGATAGTGGTAGATCGGTAAGAGACATCATATATTGCACCATATCTAATAAAGTACGGTTACGATGTTCGGACACACCATTACACTGTGGTGTTCCAGGTGGCGTGAGTAGTGAAACAATTTCACATTGTTTTAACTGAAGGCCAAACTCGTAACTCAAATACTCTTCTCCACGATCAGATCGTAGAAACTTTATTTTCTTGTTACGATGGTTTTCCGCTTCACTCTGAAATTATATGAACTTTTCAAATGTTTCAGACTTCTGTTTCATTAAGTAGATATACCCATATCTGCTCAAATCATCTGTGAAGGTCAGAAAATAATGATACCTGCTACGAGCCTCAATATTCATCGGACCACATACATCTGCATGTATGATTTCCAACAAATCTGTTGCTCTCTCCATAGTTCTGGAGAACGGCGTTTTAGTCATCTTGCCCATGAGGCACGGTTCGCAAGCATCAAGTGATTCATAATCAAGTGATTCCAAAATCCCATCAGTATGGAGTTTCTTCATGCGCTTTACACCAATATGACCTAAACGGCAGTGCCACAAATAAGTTGCACTATCATTATTAACTTTGCATCTTTTGGCTTCAATATTATGAATATGTGTGTCACTACGATCGAGATCCAACAAACCATTTTCGTTGGTGTGTATGACCATAAAAGGTTTTTATTCATGTAAACAGAACAACAATTGTTCTCTAACTTAAATGAATAACCGTATTGCAATAAACATGATCAAATCATATTCATGCTCAACGCAAACACCAAATAACACTTATTTAGTTTCAACACTAATCCCGAAAGTATAGGGAGTGTGCGATGATGATCATATCAATCTTGGAACTACTTCCAACACACATCGTCACCTTGCCTTTTTACTAGTCTCTATTTATTCTGCAACTCCCGTTTCGAGTTACTACTCTTAGCAACTGAATCAGTATCAAATACCGAGGGGTTGCTATAAACACTAGTAAAGTACACATCAATAACATGTATATCCAATATACCTTTGTTCACTTTGCCATCCTTCTTATCCACCAAATACTTGGGGCAGTTCCGCCTCCAGTGACCAGTTCCTTTGCAGTAGAAGCACTTAGTCTCAGGCTTAGGTACAGACTTGGGCTTCTTCACTTGAGTAGCAACTTGCTTGCCGTTCTTTTTGAAGTTCCCCTTCTTCCCTTTGCCCTTTTCTTGAAACTAGTGGTCTCGTCAACCATCAACACTTGAAGTGGTCTCGTCAACCATCAACACTTGATGTTTTTCTTGATTTCTACCTTCGTCGATTTCAGCATCACGAAGAGCTCGGGAATTACTTCTGTCATCCCTTGCATACTATTGTTCATCACGAAGTTCTACTAACTTGGTGATGGTGACTAGAGAATTCTGTCAATCACTATTTTATCTGGAAGATTAACTCCCACTTGATTCAAGCGATTGTAGTACCCAGACAATCTGAGCACATGCTCACTAGTTGAGCGATTCTCCTCCATCTTTTAGCTATAGAACTTGTTGGAGACTTCATATCTCTCAACTCGGGTATTTGCTTGAAATATTAACTTCAACTCCTGGAACATCTCATATGGTCCATGACGTTCAAAACGTCTTTGAAGTCCCGATTCTAAGCCGTTAAGCATGGTGCACTAAACTATCAAGTAGTCATCATATTGAGCTAGCCAAACGTTCATAACGTCTGCATCTGCTCCTGCAATAGGTCTGTCACCTAGCGGTGCATCAAGGACATAATTTTTCTGTGCAGCAATGAGGATAATCCTCAGATCACGGATCCAATCCGCATCTTTGCTACTAACATCTTTCAACATAATTTTCTCTAGGAACATATCAAAATAAAACAGGGAAGCAACAACACGAGCTATTGATCTACAACATAATTTGCAAAATACTATCAGGACTAAGTTCATGATAAATTCAAGTTCAATCAATCATATTACTTAAGAACTCTCACTTAGATAGACATCCCTCTAATCCTCTAAGTGATCACGTGATCCATATCAACTAAACCATGTCCGATCATCACGTGAGATGGAGTAGTTTCAATGGTGAACATCACTATGTTGATCATATCTACTATATGATTCACGCTCGACCTTTCGGTCTCCGTGTTCCGAGGCCATATCTGTATATGCTAGGCTCGTCAAGTTTAACCTGAGTATTCCGCGTGTGCAACTGTTTTGCACCCGTTGTATTTGAACGTAGAGCCTATCACACCCGATTAACACGTGGTGTCTCAGCACGAAGAACTTTTGCAACGGTGCATACTCAGGGAGAACACTTTTATCTTGAAATTTTAGTGAGAGATCATCTTATAATGCTACCGTCAATCAAAGCAAGATAAGATGCATAAAGGATTAACATCACATGCAATCAATATAAGTGATATGATATGGCCATCATCATCTTGTGCTTGTGATCTCCATCTCTGAAGCACCGTGCTTGTGATCTCCATCTCCGAAGCACCGTCATGATCACCATCGTCACCGGCGCGACACCTTGATCTCCATCGTAGCATCGTTGTCGTCTCGCCAACTTATTGCTTTTACGACTATCGCTACCGCTTAGTGATAAAGTAAAACTATTACATGGCGATTGCATCTCATACAATAAAGCGACAACCATATGGCTCCTGCCAGTTGCCGATAACTCGGTTACAAAACATGATCATCTCATACAACACATTATATCACATCATGTCTTGACCATATCACATCACAACATGCCCTGCAGAAACTAGTTAGACGTCCTCTACTTTGTTGTTGCAAGTTTTACGTGGCTGCTACGGGCTTAGCAAGAACCGTTCTTACCTACGCATCAAAACCACAACGATAGTTTGTCAAGTTGGTGCTGTTTAAACCTTCGCAAGGACCGGGCGTAGCCACACTCGGTTCAACTAAAGTGAGAGAGACAGACACCCGCCAGTCACCTCTAAGCAATGAGTGCTCGCAACGGTGAAACCAGTCTCGCGTAAGCGTACGCGTAATGTCGGTTCGGGCCGCTTCATCTGACAATACCGCTGAACCAAAGTATGACATGCTAGTAAGCAGTATGACTTATATCGCCCACAACTCACTTGTGTTCTACTCGTGCATAGCATCAACGCATAAAACCAGGCTCGAATGCCACTGTTGGGGAACGTAGTAATTTCAAAAAATTTCCTACGCACACGCAAGATCATGGTGATGCATAGCAACGAGAGGGGAGAGTGTTGTCCACGTACCCTCGTAGACCGACAGCGGAAGCATTATCACAACACGGTTGATGTAGTCGTACGTCTTCACGATCCGACCGATCAAGTACCGAACGCACGGCACCTCCGAGTTCTACACACGTTCAGCTCGATGACGTCCCTCGAACTCCGATCCAGCCGAGTGTTGAGGGAGAGTTTCGTCAGCACGACGGCGTGGTGACGATGATGATGTTCTACCGACGCAGGGCTTCGCCTAAGCTCCGCAATGATATTATCGAGGTGTAATTTGGTGGAGGGGGGCACCGCACACGGCTAAAAGATCTCAAGGATCAATTGTTGTGTCTATGGGGTGCCCCCTGCCCCCGTATATAAAGGAGCAAGGGGGAGGCAGCCGGCCAAAGGGGAGAGGCGCGCCAAAGGGGGGAGTCCTACTCCCACCGGGAGTAGGACTCCTCCTTTCCTTATGGGAGTAGGAGAAGGGAAGGGGGAAGGAGAAAGAAGGAAGGGTGCGCCCCCCTTCCCTAGTCCAATTCGGACCAGACCATGGGGAGGGGTGCGGCCACCTTTTGAGGCCTTTCTCTCCTTTCCCGTATGGCCCATTAAGGCCCAATACGAATTCCCGTAACTCTCTGGTACTCCGAAAAATACCCGAATCACTCGGAACCTTTCCGAAGTCTGAATATAGTCGTCCAATATATCGATTTTTAAGTCTCGACCATTTCGAGACTCCTCGTCATATCCCCGATCTCATCCGGGACTCCGAACTCCTTCGGTACATCAAAACTCAATAAAAGTGTCATCGTAACGTTAAGCGTGCGGACCCTACGGGTTCGAAAACTATGTAGACATGACCAAGACACGTCTCCGGTCAATAACCAATAGCGGGACCTGGATGCCCATATTGGCTCCCACATATTCTACGAAGATCTTTATCGGTCAGACCGCATAACAACATACGTTGTTCCCTTTGTCACCGGTATGTTACTTGCCCGAGATTTGATCGTCGGTATCTCGATACCTAGTTCAATCTCGTTACCGGCAAGTCTCTTTACTCGTTCCGTAACACATCATCCCGCAACTAACTCATTAGTCACAATGCTTGCAAGGCTTATAGTGACGTGCATTACCGAGTGGGCCCAGAGATACCTCTCCGACAATCGGAGTGACAAATCCTAATCTCGAAATACGCCAACCCAACAAGTACCTTTGGAGACACCTGTAGAGCACCTTTATAATCACCCATTTACGTTGTGACGTTTGGAGCACACAAAGTGTTCCTCCGGTAAACGGGAGTTGCATAATCTCATAGTCATAGGAACATGTATAAGTCATGAATAAAGCATTAGCAACATACTAAACGATCGAGTGCTAAGCTAACGGAATGGGTCAAGTCAATCACGTCATTCTCCTAATGAGGTGATCTCGTTAATCAAATGACAACTCATGTCTATGGCTAGGAAACATAACCATCTTTGATTAATGAGCTAGTCAAGTAGAGGCATACTAGTGACACTCTGTTTGTGTATGTATTCACACATGTATTATGTTTCCGGTTAATACAATTCTAGCATGAATAATAAACATTTATCATGATATAAGGAAATATATAATACTTTATTATTGCCTCTATGGCATATTTCCTTTAGGTGGAACCTCATAAATCACTCCTGATGAGATCTCTGTAGTGTAGCTATTCGTTCGTGGTCATCGAGGGTGGTTCCTCCTTCACCATTCCCGATACGGCTCTATCGTGCAACACCTCAAGTGTGAACCTCGAGGGTGGTTCCTCTTACGTTCACCTTGATGATTACATTGAGTGGAATTCACCGGCGGTGATTCCTCGGGTTTCCCCTTGATGTCTGGACACCCGGTTACCTTGACTTCTTGATTGCTCCTATTATGATGCATAGCCTGCTTTTGTACCTTACATGCTTACCCTAAACTGCTTAGTATAGGTTGGATAGTGATCCATCAGTGACCCCCACCTTGTCCTTGTTGCCCCTGCTTCATCATCGACGACCCGATTAACGTGATCGACGACCAGAGCCCGACACCTCACATCACATCAAGCCCCTTTTGTTGCTCGACTTTGCAGAGTTACCATCGAGTGCCGAGGGTGGAACCTCATACATCACTCCTGATGAGATCTCTGTAGTGTAGCTATTCATTCGTGGTCATCGAGGGTGGTTCCTCCTTCACCATTCCCGATACGGCTCTGTCGTGCAACACCTCAAGTGTGAACCTCGAGGGTGGTTCCTCTTACGTTCACCTTGATGATTACATCGAGTGGAATTCACCGGGGGTGATTCCTCGGGTTTTCCCCTTGATGTCTGGACACCCGGTTACCTTGACTTTACTTGAGACATTGGTGAAAGACGGGCGGGCCCGGAGAGCACCCGTGCGAGTACTTGTGACAGTGGCGGCTGGCTGTTTAGCGGTATCATCCAGGAGGGGGTGATAGCTCCGGACTTGTCCCGACAGCCGTGCCGTCACTTCTTTTAATAATGCACTAACATGTTTGGGTATTTGTTCTGAGTTGGCCTTTACGCACTAACCACCACGCGAGAATAGTTATGGGCCTCGACGTCGCAGTATCAGCCGAAGCTTTGTCAGACGTCCAGTTCAGCATTGCGGCATGGCTGGGCCGGCACCATCCATGTAGAGGTGGAGCCTGGACCCGCCCTGCTCGCAACGACCCAGAGTGCAACGGGCGATGGGCCTAGACTCCGGAGTGCTTAGGATGTAGACCGGCGGGGACCTCTCTGCTGAGCCTAGGTAGGGCTACGACGTGTTGAATTTCCGAGGCTGGGCATTGACCCAGAAAAGTGTGTCCGGCCAGAGTAATCAAGCATGTTGGAAAACATGGTGCACCCCTGCAGGGAAGATTATCTATTAATAGCCGTGTCCACGGTAACGAGCGTTTAGACTTATATCCTGATCTTTTACAACTAGAAATGGATACTTGGATATGTGGCTCCGGGATTGCTTTCTCGCAGGGAGTCCAGGAAGGATCTCTGGGCATTAATGCTACAACATGTTTGTTAAATATAAACTGCTATTCTTTACTCTTCTACATGCTGCAAGATGCTTGGAGCTGCTTGAAGATGCTACTCTTCGATAGGCTAGGCCTTCCCCCCTATTCTGGCATTCTGCAGTTCAGTCCACAAATACAACCCTTCCATTTGATACCAATGCATACTTAGTATAGATCTGATGCTTGCGAGTACTTTGGATGAGTACTCACGGTTGCTTTGCTACCCCCTTTTCCCCTCTCTTCCTTCTTTCCGGTTGTTGCAACCAGATGGTGGATCCCTGGAGCTAGATGCCACCGCTGACGGATACTACTACTTGGAGACCGCCGACGACCAGGAGTAGTTAGGAGGTCGTAGGCAGGAGGCCTTCCCTCTTCGATCGTTGTTGCTTTTGTGTTTGCCTTCTTAAGGCAGTCTTGTTTAGCTAATGTCTGTACTCAGATATTGTTGCTTCCGCTGACTCTTGTCTATCGAGCTTGTATTCGAGCCCTCGAGGCCCCTAGCTTGTAATATAAAACTGGTATTATTTTGATTTGTGTCTAGAGTTGTGTTGTGATATCTTCCCGTGAGTCCCTGATCTTGATCGTACACATTTGCGTGTATGATTAGTGTACGGTCGAATCGGGGGCATCACAAGTTGGTATCAGAGCCGACTGCCTGTAGGAACCCCCTTTCCAACTCCTTGGCCGAAGTTGAGTCTAGTCTTTGAAAAACTGAATTACTAACATGGCTGTGTGGCTTACGGGTCCACGTCGCCAAGGTGGTATTAGGATCTTTTACTCCTCGTCGATACTCTAGGACTCTGATTTCTCTTCTATTCGGGTTAAATAAAAATTTGCTAACTCTAACCTTAGGATCTCGTGATCACATCCACACGGAGATTTGTATTATGCCTTTCTCGAATGGAGGTCCAAGTTCCGCTTCACAATATTCACTAACCGCAGGATCCTCATATCGAGGTCACCCTGCGTCGGCACTTGCTAATCCCTCGCTCGAGTGGTTTTCCCCAACGCTGATGTAGCCTTTGCTATGTCCCGTTGTGGTATTCCTCCATCATGTGCATGTGCGCCGCCTAGTATGTCTGCAATGTTTCTCTTGTCCGAACTCTTATGAACGGTGTGTAATTGGCTCTATATATGTATCGGTATGTCTTTAATGACTAGTGCTCTGTACATACTACGCCTTTGCTCATTGTTCAAGTTACATCATGAATGACTCCATACACTTGATCCACCCCTTGCTAAACTACCCCTGTTGCATTAAGCAGGATGTTTAGAACCACTAGTCGTGACCTCCCGAATACATGGCCGGAATGATACAACAGTTTGATGTTGAATCGCCAGTTCATGGGAGGAATCATAGCTCAGTTTTCGCGTCCCAATATGAATCAACAACCAGCCCCAGTGACTCTGCAAGACTTTGCCCGTCTCAACCCTGTCATCTACCACAACTCAACTCAGCCCCTTGATGCTGGTGATTGACTCTGTGACATCACTTTCGAGTTGGAGTCTGTTGATGTAGCCCCTTCCAACTAAGTCACCTTCGCGACTTATTACCTGAAAGGTCCCGCTGTTCAATGGTGGGACAGCCACATGCGTTCCTTACCTGTTGGAACCGTCATCACTTTGCCGGAATTCCAAGCTGCATTCCACGGGCCAATGTCGAACCACTATGGTTAGTCACAACGTCCCCGTTGAAATTGAAGGATTGGAATTCCATGATTCCCCCATTGTTTTGAGGTCGTCCAATATCGACCTCATCCTGAGAATAGAATGGTTGAAAACACATACCGCTTCTATCATTTGCGCCACAAAAACCGTCCATCTACTAACCCATCAAATGAGATAGTGAGCTACCATGCTCATCTTGTTCATAATGCTAAAGCATGGATTTATTCCTTGAATACGTTAAAGGCTTCTTCTCTTGTGAGAATTGAAAGCGCTCTAATCGTTTGTGAATTCCAAGATGCCTTTCCAAAAGAACTACCCAGTCCCTGACCTTGAACTTGCTGCAGTTAAATTTGCACTAAAGTTGTGGCGACATTTCCTTCTTGGTAATTGTTGCGAGATCTTCACCGATTATCAAAGTCTGAAATAATTGTTTACTCAGCTAGATCTGGATCTCCGTCAGCAGCGATGCAGGGAAGCAATCACAGACTATGACTATGGTATTTCTTATTCCCCTGGCAAAGCTACTTTCATGGCCGATGCCCTGAGTCGCAAGTCTAATTGCAACAACCCCATGGCTTATAAAGCTCAACCTCTGCAAGATGATCTCACTTACAGAGAGCATCAGATCCGCGTTCTCGTTCAAACTGAACGTCGCACCCGTCTGAAGGGTATCAAATTTCCAAAAGTCCAGTGGTAAAATCATTCTGAAGATAGAGCCACTTGCAAACGCGAGGATCGTCTTCGTGATGAGTACCCCTCTTTGTTTCCGCCTACCTCCTAAATCTCGAGAGGAGATTTCTTGTAGTGCAGGAGAATTGTGACGCCCGGATAATTAAGCTACAGTAATCCCCCGCTAATGGTGCCATGTCATCACATTACTGTTGCTAACCCTCACTTGATCCAAATCATGATTCAAATTCAAATTCAAATTTAAGTCCAGAATTCAAAGTTCACAAACATGAAAACTAAAATGTTGATCATGTGACAACTATTCACTTCTTAATATTGGTGGTGAACCAACTTTTTATAAAGTGGCTTAGTACCCTGAAATAAAAGAAAACAGGGGCAATAAAATGAAAAAGGAAAAGGCTAAGAAAAGAGAAAAGCCTCCCCTGCCCCTGGGCCTCGGCCCATCAGGGACATGCCCACCAGGGCGGCCTTGCCAGCCCACCTAACCCCCTCGGGTAGCCTTCTCCTTCTGTTCATCGGGCGCGTCCGACCGCGCCCGGGGTCGCCACCGAGCCGGCTCACCATCGGCGTCGAGGGGATAAGGGCGCCCTTCCGGCGCCTCGATCTTCCCTCCCCCACCTACCGCTCCCACTCCCTCCTCCCTCTCAGCCTCTCCCCCCCTCGCCAGATCCCCTTTCCCGAGCTTGTTCGCTCGCTGCGACGCCATGGCTGCGCCATAGCCACGGCCACCTTCGTCCCCGCACCCCCTGTCCATACGCTCCGCCGGCATCGTCTACGCCGCCTACGCCAAGCGCCTGGAGCCGGGGAGGACCGGAGTGAAGGAAATATGCCCTAGAGGCAATAATAAAGTTATTATTTATTTCCTTATATCATGATAAATGTTTATTATTCATGCTAGAATTGTATTAACTGGAAACATAATACTTGTGTGAATACATAGACAAACAGAGTGTCACTAGTATGCCTCTACTTGACTAGCTCGTTGATCAAAGATGGTTATGTTTCCTAGCCATAGACATGAGTTGTCATTTGATTAACGGGATCACATCATTAGAAGAATGATGTGATTGACTTGACCCATTCCGTTAGCTTAGCACTTGATCGTTTAGTATTCTGCTATTGCTTTCTTCATGACTTATACATGTTCCTATGACTATGAGATTATGCAACTCCCGTTTACCGGAGGAACACTTTGTGTGCTACCAAACGTCACAACGTAACTGGGTGATTGTAAAGGTGCTCTACATGTGTCTCCGAAGGTACTTGTTGGGTTGGCGTATTTCGAGATTAGGATTTGTCACTTCGATTGTCGGAGAGGTATCTCTGGGCCCACTCGGTAATGCACATCACTATAAGCCTTGCAAGCATTGTAACTAATGAGTTAGTTGCGGGGTGATGTATTACGGAACGAGTAAAGAGACTTGTCGGTAACGAGATTGAACTAGGTATTGAGATACCGACGATCGAATCTCGGGCAAGTAACATACCGATGGCAAAGGGAACAACGTATGTTATTATGCCGTTTGACCGATAAAGATCTTCTTAGAATATGTGGAAGCCAATATGAGCATCCAGGTTCCGCTATTGGTTATTGACCGGAGACGTGTCCCTTCTCATGTCTACATTGTTTTCGAACCCGTAGGGTCCGCAGCTTAAAGTTCGATGATGGTTATATTATGAGTTTATGTGATTTGATGTACCGAAGGTAGTTCGGAGTCCCGGATGAGATCGGGGACATGACGAGGAGTCTCGAAATGGTCGAGACGTAAAGATCGATATATTGGACGACTATATTCGGACATCGGAAAGGTTACGAGTGATTCGGGTATTTTTCGGAGTACCGGGGAGTTACGGGAATACGAGGGAAGAAGTATATGGGCCTTATTGGGCTTTGTAGGGAATCGTAGCATAATTTTAAAATTTTCCTACGTTCACCAAGATGCATCTATGGAGTATACTAGCAACGAGGGGAAGGGAGTGCATCTACATACCCTTGTAGATCGCGAGCGGAAGCGTTCCAATGAACGTGGATGACGGAGTCGTACTCGCCGTGATCCAAATCACCGATGACCGAGTGCCGAACGGACGGTACCTCCGCGTTCAACACACGTACGGTGCAGCGACGTCTCCTCCTTCTTGATCCAGCAAGGGGAAGGAGAGGTTGATGGAGATCCAGCATCACGACGGCGTGGTGGTGGATGTAGCGGGTCTCGGCAGGGCTTCGCTAAGCTTCTGCGAGAGAGAGAGAGGTGTTGCAGGGGAGGAGGGAGGCGCCCAAGGCTGTTGTATGCTGCCCTCCCTCCCCCCCTTTATATAGGCCCCCTGGGGGGGCGCCGGCCCCAAGAGATGGGATCTCAAGGGGGCGGCGGCCACAAGGGGGGAAAGGGGTTGCCTTGCCCCCCAAGGCAAGGGGAAACCCCCCCCCCCCAAGGGTTCCCAACCCTAGGCGCATGGGGGGAGGCCCAAGGGGGGCGCCCCAGCCCACTAAGGGCTGGTTCCCTTCCACTTTCAGCCCATGGGGCCCTCCGGGATAGGTGGTCCCACCCGGTGGACCCCCGGGACCCTTCCGGTGGTCCCGGTACAATACCGGTAACCCCCGAAACTTTCCCGGTGGCCGAAACTGGACTTCCTATATATAATTCTTCACCTCCGGACCATTAGGGAACCTCTCGTGACGTCCGGGATCTCAACCGGGACTCCGAACAACTTTCGGGTTTCCGCATACATATATCTCTACAACCCTAGCGTCACCGGACCTTAAGTGTGTAGACCCTACGGGTTCGGGAGACATGCAAACATGACCGAGACGCCTCTCCGGTCAATAACCAACAGCGGGATCTGGATACCCATGTTGGCTCCCACATGTTCCACGATGATCTCATCGGATGAACCACGGTGTCGAGGATTCAATCAATCCGTATGCAATTCCCTTTGTCAATCGGTATGTTACTTGCCCGAGATTCGATCGTCGGTATCCCAATACCTTGTTCAATCTCGTTACCGGCAAGTCTCTTTACTCGTACCGCAATGCATGATCCCGTGACTAACGCCTTAGTCACATTGAGCTCATTATGATGATGCATTACCGAGTGGGCCCAGAGATACCTCTCCGTCACACGGAGTGACAAATCCCAGTCTCGATTCGTGCCAACCCAACAGACACTTTCGGAGATACCCGTAGTGCACCTTTATAGTCACCCAGTTACGTTGTGACGTTTGGCACACCCAAAGCACTCCTACGGTATCCGGGAGTTGCACGATCTCATGGTCTAAGGAAAAGATACTTGACATTGGAAAAGCTCTAGCAAACGAAACTACACGATCTTTTATGCTATGCTTAGGATTGGGTCTTGTCCATCACATCATTCTCCTAATGATGTGATCCCGTTATCAATGACATCCAATGTCCATAGTCAGGAAACCATGACTATCTGTTGATCAACGAGCTAGTCAACTAGAGGCTTACTAGGGACACTTTGTGGTCTATGTATTCACACATGTATTACGATTTCCGGACAATACAATTATAGCATGAATAATAGACAATTACCATGAACAAAGAAATATAATAATAACCATTTATTATTGCCTCTAGGGCATATTTCCAACAGGCTTTAGGGGAGAGAGAGAGGCAGGGCGCGCCCCCCCAATGACTAGTCCGAATTGGACTACGGGGAGGGGCGCCGCCCCCTCCTTCCTTCTCTTCTCTCTTCCCCTTCCTTGTCTCCTACTCCTACTACATGGAAGGGGAGGAATCCTACTCCCGGTGGGAGTAGGACTCCTCCAGGGCGCGCCATAGGGGCCGGCCCTCTCCCCCTCCTCCACTCCTTTATATACGTGGCCAGGGGGCACCCCATAGACACAACAATTGATCCCTTGGATCTCTTAGCCGTGTGCGGTGCCCCCCTCCACCATAATCCACCTCGGTCATATCGTAGCGGTGCTTAGGCGGAGCCATGCGTCGGTAGAACATCATCATCGTCACCACGCCGTCGTGCTGACGGAACTCTCCCTCAAAGCTCGGCTGGATCGGAGTTCGAGGGACGTCATCGAGTTGAACGTGTGCTGAACTCGGAGGTGCCGTGCGTTTGGTACTTGATCGGTCGGATCGTGAAGACGTACGACTACATCAACCGCGTTGTGCTAACGCTTCCGCTTTCGGTCTACGAGGGTACGTGAACACACTCTCCCCTCTCGTTGCTATGCATCACCATGATCTTGCGTGTGCGTAGGAATTTTTTTGAAATTACTACGTTCCCCAACAGTTATGCGGTCTGATCGATAAAGATCTTCGTAGAATATGTAGGAGCCAATATGGGCATCCATGTTCCTCTATTGGTTATTGACCAGAGAGGTGTCTCGGTCATGTCTACATAGTTCTCGAACCCGTAGGGTCCGCACGCATTCGTTGACGATATAATACTATGAGTTATGTATGTTGGTGACCGAATGTTGTTCGGAGTTTTGGATGAGATCACGGATATGACGAGGAACTCCGGAATGGTCCGGAAGTAAAGATTGATATGTGGATATTAGTGTTTGATCTCCGGAAGGGTTCCGGAATCCATCGGAGGGGGTTCCGGATGTTTCCCGAAATGTTTGGGCACGAGAACACTTTATCTGGGCCAAAGGGGAAAGCCCACGAGGTTTTTGGAAAGCGCAAAAGGAAGTTTTGCAGAGTCCAGGGGCCAGACGCCAGGGTCCCTGGCGTCTGGGTCCAGACGCCGGGAACCCTGGCGTCTCGCCCTGGAGTCCAAGAAGGACTCTTGCCTTTCGGGTGAAACCGACTTTGTGGAGGCTTTTACTCCAAGTTTCGACCCCAAGGCTCAACATATCAAGAAACACCAGGCCGTGTGCCGGCAACCCCGTCCCCTCTAGTTTATCCTCTGTCATAGTTTTCGTAGTGCTTAGGCGAAGCCCTGCGGAGATTGTTCTTCACCAACACCGTCACCACGCCGTCGTGCTGCCGGAACTCATCTACTACTTCGCCCCTCTTGCTGGATAAATAAGGCGAGGACGTCATCGAGCTGAACGTGTGCAGAACTCGGAGGTGCCGTGCGTTCGGTACTTGGATCGGTCGGATCGTGAAGACGTACGACTACATCAACCGCGTTGATAAAACGCTTCCGCTTATGGTCTACGAGGGTACGTAGACAACACTCTCCCCTCTCGTTGCTATGCATCACCATGACCTTGCGTGTGCGTAGGAATTTTTTTGAAATTACTACGTTCCCCAACACGGAGCGCACACATCGCCGTCTTCTTCCTCCTCTGCCTCGCCGGACTCCGTCGACTACTCCATCTCCAGCAGGCCTGCCCGAGCCCGCTGCCCTCCACGACCGTCTCCTCGGTGAGCATGCGCTGCTCCTCCTCCTCGCTGTTATCTCGCTCGCGCCCCGTAGCTAACCCGCCGCCGTAACCGAAGCTTGCCGCCGCCCGCGCTCGTCTCCGGCATGGCCAGCGGTGACCTTTGGTCCCGTGCGTGCCACCGCCGTGTTCACCACGTCGAGCAGGCCTCGAAGCACCTTTCCCCTAGGCCAATTAGTGGCCCGGAACGCCATCTCCACCATGCCCGTAGATCGCCGCCGCCGCTCGCATCCCCGACGCAGCCACCGCACCTGTCGCTCGCGTCTGTGCCTTGCATCGAGCTCGTGGGCTCCCCAGGAGGCCAACGAGTTCCTCCGCGCCGCTTGCCATGCCCCGCGGGACGCCTCCCTCAAAGCCCGAGCACCGCCGCCGCTGGCCATCGCCGTTCCGACCAGGTCTGTCCGCCCTAGCCCGCACCACCGCCACAGATGGATGCGCGGCGCTGCGCCCGTCCCGTAGCCCCCGTCTCCTCCCGCACATGCCTCGCGCCACGGCCACCGCACACTACCGCCCCGCTGCCGCTTGCTGAACTGCTGCTGCTGCTGCAGCATTGCCCACGGCCACGCCGTATGCGGCCGCCGCCCCACTGTCACGCGCTCCGCCTCTGACCCGCGGCCGCACCTCGCCGTCGGCCACCTCCCCTCCGTCCCGCCGTTCTGTTCCGGCCGCCGCCTGCGCGGCCCCTGGCCGCCGGCGCCCGTGCCTGGCTTCCCCCACCCATCGCTCGGGCGGGCTGTGCTCGCACCCCAGGGGCTCTGCCCCGTTACGACCGTGCCCGTTTTGACCTATGGGCCACTGCCCGGTGGGGCCCCCAGCCCCTTTTCCTATAAAAAAGATATAAAAATAATAATTAATTGATTAATTAACATTGCTTAATTAGCCTAATGAACATGATTAGTTAATTTAAATCTGTTTAACTAGCTAAGTCAATGACAAAGGGCCCCCACTGTCCCTTTTGACTAGTCAACCCAGTCAAAGTTGACTGTTGACCATGCTGACTCAGCACACCATGGACCCCACTGTCAGCTGCATGTGCATATTGCTGGTACACTTCTGTGTATCCATAGCAATTTAGCAATTTAATATCTTCGAATTAATTTAGATCAGAAAATCCAGAAATTATATAAAACTTTGAAAAATCATAGAAAATAATCCGTAACTCGGATGAAAATGTTTTATATATGAAAGTTGCTCAGAACGACGAGACGTATCCGAATACGCGGTCCGTTAATCTGTCACATGCCCCTAGCATAGCGAACATGCAACCTTTCCCCTCCGTTTCGTCTGTCCGAAAATGCCAAACTTCGGGAAAGCTTTCCTAGATGTTTCTCCCTTCGCCGATAGTGTGTAGTGCCGCGTTAGAACATGCCTAGCGCTGCTTATTGCCTGTCATGCATCTGATTGCTCTGTACTTACTGTTTCTTCCCCCTCTTCTCTCCGGTAGACCCCGAGACCGTTGCCGATGCCGCTGTGATCGACTACGTCGACGACGACCCCTTCTTCCCTTTCAGAGGATCTTCCAGGCAAGCCCTCCTTTGATCATCCCGATATCGCCCATTCCATTCTCTCATGCTTGCATTAGATTTTGCTACTGTAATTGATTGCTCCTATTCTGATGCATAGCCTGCTTTTGTACTTGCTGTTGTACCTTACCTGCTTACCCTAAATTGCTTAATATAGGTTGGATAGTGATTCATCAGTGACCCCCACCTTGTCCTTGTTGCCCCTGCTTCATCATTGACGACTCGATCAACGTGATCGACGACCAGAGCCCGACACCTCACATCACATCACGCCCCTTTTGTTGCTCGACTCTGCAGAATTACCGTCGAGTGCCGAGGGTGGAACCTCATAAATCACTCCTGATGAGATCTCTGTAGTGTAGCTATTCATTTGTGGTCATCGAGGGTGGTTCCTCCTTCACCATTCACGATACGGCTCTGTCGTGCAACACCTCAAGTGTGAACCTCGAGGGTGGTTCCTCTTACATTCACCTTGATGATTACATCGAGTGGAATTCACCGAGGGTGATTCCTCGGGTTTTCCCCTTGATGTTTGGACACCCGGTTACCTTGACTTCTTGATTGCTCCTATTATGATGCATAGCCTGCTTTTGTACCTTACCTGCTTACCCTAAACTGCTTAGTATAGGTTGGATAGTGATCCATCAGTGACCCCCACCTTGTCCTTGTTGCCCCTGCTTCATCATCGATGACTCGATTAACGTGATCGACGACCAGAGCCCGACACCTAACATCACATCACGCCCCTTTTGTTGCTCGACTCTGAAGAGTTACCATCGAGTGCCGAGGGTGGAACCTCATACATCACTCCTGATGAGATCTCTGTAGTGTAGCTATTCGTTCGTGGTCCTCGAGGGTGGTTCCTCCTTCACCATTCCCGATACGGCTCTGTCGTGCAACACCTCAAGTGTGAACCTCGAGGGTGGTTTCTCTTACGTTCACCTTGATGATTACATCGAGTGGAATTCACCGGGGGTGATTCCTCGGGTTTTCCCCTTGATGTCTGGACACCCGGTTACCTTGACTTTACTTGAGACATTGGTGAAAGACGGGCGGGCCCGGAGAGCACCCGTGCGAGTACTTGTGACAGTGGCGGCTGGCTGTTTAGTGGTATCATCCAGGAGGGGGTGATAGCGCCGGACTTGTTCCGACAGCCGTGCCGTCACTTCTTTTAATAATGCACTAACATGTTTGGGTATTTGTTCTGAGTTGGCCTTTACGCACTAACCACCACGCGAGAATAGTTATGGGCCTCGACGTCGCAGTATCAGCCGAAGCTTTGTCAGACGTCCAGTTCAGCATTGCGGCATGGCTGGGCCGGCACCATCCATGTAGAGGTGGAGCCTGGACCCGCCCTGCTCGCAACGACCCAGAGTGCAACGGGCGATGGGCCTAGACTCCGGAGTGCTTAGGATGTAGACCGGCGGGGACCTCTCTGTTGAGCCTAGGTAGGGCTACGACGTGTTGAATTTCCGAGGCTGGGCATTGACCCAGAAAAGTGTGTCCGGCCAGAGTAATCAAGCGTGTTGGAAAACGTGGTGCACCCCTGCAGGGAAGATTATATATTAATAGCCGTGTCCATGGTAACGGACGTTCAGACTTATATCCTGATCTTTTACAACTAGAAATGGATACTTGGATATGTGGCTCCGGGATTGCTTTCTCGCAGGGAGTCGAGGAAGGATCTCTGGCATTAATGCTACAACATGTTTGTTAAATGTAAACTGCTATTCTTTACTCTTCTACATGCTGCAAGATGCTTGGAGCTGCTTGAATATGCTAGTCTTCGATAGGCCAGGCCTTCCCCCCTATTCTGGCATTCTGCAGTTCAGTCCACAGATACAACCCTTTCATTTGATACCAATGCATACTTAGTATAGATCTGATGCTTGCGAGTACTTTGGATGAGTACTCATGGTTGCTTTGCTACCCCATTTTCCCCTTTCTTCCTTCTTTCCGGTTGTTGCAACCAGATGGTGGATCCCTGGAGCTAGATGCCACCACTGACGGATACTGCTACTTGGAGACCACCGACGACCAGGAGTAGTTAGGAGGTCCCAGGCAGGAGGCCTTGCCTCTTCGATCGTTATTGCTTTTGTGTTCGCCTTCTTAAGGCAGTCTTGTTTAGTTAATGTCTGTACTCAGATATTGTTGCTTCCGCTGACTCTTGTGTATCGAGCTTGTATTCGAGCCCTCGAGGCCCCTGTCTTGTAATATAAAGCTGGTATTATTTTGATTTGTGTCTAGAGTTTTGTTGTGATATCTTTCTGCGAGTCCCTGATCTTGATCGTACACATTTGCGTGTATGATTAGTGTACGGTCGAATCGGGGGCATCACACAAACGACCCGTCGACTCGAAAACCTTGGTATGTGGTAGTCAATTTGAAATCTGTAGAAAGACAAATATTTAAGAACGGAGGGAGTATATGGTTAATTGATTTAGTTATTGTTGGCCATCCAAAACTGAGCTTGGAGCCACTTCACTATATTCTTTTCCACCTGAAAAAACTTAGCTAGGACATCTTAGGGCGCGTTTGGTTACCTGTATCATTTTTTGCCCTTTTGCATACTTGTTCCAGTTGGACCTGGTTGAGCTAATGCAGGTAAAAAAATCATCATTTGCACTTAGTTTGATTGCCTGCATAGAGGCTGCGTGCATTAGGGGATTTTTTTTGTGCCTGCCTGCATTAGGGGATTTTTTTTGTGCCTGCCGTTTGGTTGCGTGCATTGGCTTGTCAGATGTAAGTGTCCGATGTTTGGTTACATATAGGCAATGTGATTAAGCGATAGCACCTACACATGACACATCTTAAAGTAGAGTTCTTGACGCCGCAAACAACTCTAGTTCATCATGCCGCCTTCGGAGTCGGCGCCGCGGCAACTGTCGGACTCGGCGCCGCGGCGGGCAGCGGCCGCAACCCATCGCCGGAGCCGTCCTTTTAGTAGGAGTGAATTGCAAAAAACCACCACATTTGAAGTTGAAGCATCCAATTGCCACCACATTTCCAGCGCGTCCCAAAAATCCACCACTTTACTTGTAAATTTTCTCAATAAAAACAAATGACCGGTTTGCCGCAGTTAACACGATTTCTGACAGGGCTGGCCCACCCGTCAGGTGCCACGTGGGCGAGGCTAGACGGCGAGTGGGTTGACGGCCGTTAGGGCTGTCGGTACAAAACAGAGCCCCCACTCCCCGCCGCTCACACTCCACTCCACTCGCTCACTCTCTCAGTCTCACTCCTCTGCTCTGTCCCCTGTTGCCGCCGCCGGAGGCACGGTTCCCTCCCCGCTGTAGAAGATGCCGTCGTGGAAGGATGGAGAGGAGAGCAGCGAGGAGGAGGAGCTGATCGGCATGGATCTGGAGCAGCACTGGGTAAGATATCTGATTTGCACCTAGGGTTAGGGTTAGTGTTCAAGTGTTCTTCGATTTGAGACCATGTTTGGAGCAGTTGCTATCTTTTCTGCGGTTCACTAGTGTGCTACAATGCAGGCGAACCCTGACACCACTATAGATCCATCCTTCTGTGGTAGAGCTGCAGATGCAAGCATCACATGTAGACTGCACTTGGCCCCATGCATGAAATATGTTGCATTTGAAGGAAAGGACACTGGGAGGAGGTTCTATGGATGTGCTGTTCCTCAGGTCAGTGTTATCCAACGAGGGTTTGTGTTAGTGGTAGTTAGTCTGCAGATTGTTGTAATAATTGCTGTCAGTAAATTCAGTTAATTTGGACTGTCTGCAGTTGCAAGAATCAAATGTAAGTTAGTCTGCAGTAAATTTGCAGTGTCTGCAGTAGATTTGGTAGTTAGTATGCAGTAAATTTGGACTGTCTGCAGTTGCTGTCAGTAAATTCAGTTAATTGTGTTAGTGGTAGTTAGTCTGCAGTGAATTCAGTAAATTCAGTCAATTTGGACTGTCTGCAGTTGATGAAACATGTTTTTCACAGTGATTTTGCAAGCATCAGTTTCTGTCAGTAAATGAAACATGTTTAGGACATTGATTAAGTAAATGAAACATGTCAGTAAATTAAGTAAATGAAACTTGATGCAGGATGGTATTGACTGTGGAGTTGCTCAGTGGGTTGATGCCCCATGGCCTTCTATTCTGCAAAGATGTTTGGAGAAGATATGGGAGATGTTTCATGAGGAGAATCATGCCAGAATGATTGACCATGAGAAGTATAAGAAAGAGTTGGACAAGGTCAACAAGCAGTTGGATACACTTGGGGATCAGTACAGTCAGCTGGTTGAGGATGTCACCAAGATGTTTGATTGGGCAGATCAGAACAACAGGGTCATGAGTGATGAAGAGTTCAAGCAGAAGCAGATGGATGTGGACAAGGACATGGAGAAGCTAGCTATCATCAAGGAGAAGCAGAGTGCTGACTTTGGCAAGATGAAGGAGATGGAGAAGCTGGCTCAGGAGCTGAAGGAGATGAAGTGCATTCTTAGGTCTCAGGGGGAGATCATTACGAACACAAGGAAGGAGAGGCATGAGATGAAGAAAGAGAGGGACTGGCTGGTAGAGGAGAAGAAGAAGCTGGAGTTTCTGGTGGGTGATCTTATGAAAGCTGGTCATGGCAACAAGGACAAGCTTGCCAAGATCAAGTCAATCCTTGATGATGAACAATGATGTTCATCACCTCAGTTATGTTAAGCTAATATGTGGCCTTGGAACAATATAGCTGGCCTTGGGGTTGTATATTTTGGGAATCCCCTAGTTATGTAATGACTGTAATGATTTTCTACAAAACTACTTCCAGTTAAGTTATGTAATGTATGTAATGACTAGCTGCAAAACTACCCCAGTTATGTAATCTTGTTAGCTTTCTATAGTAAGAGCTATGCTATTATGAATCTGCCACCTAAAACTATCATTTAATCTTCAAGGTGGCTTGGGCTCGACAAAACCACCCAAACCACCATTTAATCTTCAAGGTGGCTTTAGAGTGGCTAGGGCTCGAGGTGGCTTGGGCTCAAGGTGGCCAAAATCTTTTAGAATAGAAAAAGCATCAAATCAAACAAGTAAATTGTTGATGACACAAACATGTTCTCAACCATAAAAGTTCTCATCCATAACAGTTCTCAAACTTAGCATGGTAACACAAACAAGTTCTCAAGCTAAATACTGGTTACACATAGCAGTTCTCAGGCATAGTTTATGATATTTAGAAATACTTAAGGCATGCAGTTCAAAAGACAACAGCCAAATTGTGCACTGACTAGTTGCCACTGGCATAAAAGTAACCCCTCATCCTGGTGCTCTGGAACCTCTTCCTTTTAGACCCTACTGTTGCTCCCTCTGTTGTAGTTGCAGCCCTAGGTGCCATGTAGGGCCTTCCACCTCTCCTGCTGGCTGCATTGCTTGAACCTGAAGCTCTTGTGGCAGCCTGAGAAGTAGTAGAAGCATCAATGGTGATGCTTGCCCTTGTAGAAGCAGCAGTTGTTCTTCTTGGCCTTGTAGAAGCAGCAGGCTGGGCAGGACCAGTAGAAGCAGCAGTTGATTTTCTTCCCCTGGTAGATGTAGCAGGCTGGGAATGACCAGTAGCAGTTGTTCTTCTAACCCTAGTAGTTGCAGCAGGTGGTGCACTGGTTGCAGGCTGTGTAGTAGCAGTAGAACTTCCCCCAGCTCCATGGTAGTGAGTTCTGGTTGTCTAAGAAAGCACACATCATAGCCCAACAATTAGGATGAATCAAATGATTAAAACAATGAAAACTGGTGAGGCTAGTTGTTTGTGCCAGTTTCATGGTAATAAGTTGAAAACAATGACAACAGTGTGCATATTCCATACCTTGTGCTTGTCCTTTCTTGCCTGCAAATGAGGCTTCAGGGGCTGAGGGCAGTAGGTGTACCTATGTTTCTGCATCTTGCAGTTGCTACAGGTGATAGTTGCCATCCTTGATGTATCCTTCTTTGTTGGGACCTCAAATTGCCCCTTCCTCCTAGATGTTTGCTTTCTGCCCTTCTTCTCTTTGAACACTGGTGGATCTATGTCAGCAGTTGGTGTCCTAGGCCAACAGTCAAGCCCTGGTACAGGGTAGATGATGTGCTTGTATGTTTCCTTATACAATGGTTTTTTGAAGAACTCATGCACATAGTCTTGTGGCTGCCCCTTCACTCTTGTAATGGCAGAAACTGCATGGTTACATGGCCAACCACATAGGTCCCATTTCTTGCAGTCACAGGTCCACTTATCAAGGTTCACACAGTAGGTAGACTCCGACTAGTGACTTGCCAAATACCAGGACCTGCCATGTATGCAGTGCATTGCCTTGAGTACTTCTTTGACTCCTCCAACTTCTCCATATAAGTGGGTGTTATCTCCCACTTACTCTTCTCTGTCTTCTCTCTAACTGCTTGGTACTTAACCATCAACTTAGTTCTGAATCCATCTACACAGCTCCTTATTGGCTTGTTCCTCACATCTAGTATCATCTTGTTAAACACTTCACTAAGATTGTTAACTACTAGGTCTGTCTTGCATGTGTGATCCATAGCATGCCTTGCCCAAGTCTCTTTAGGGATATCACAAAGCCACTTCCAAGCATCTTCATCCTCCTTTCTCAATTCATTCATTGCAACCTCAAAACCATTCTTGGTGTATGAATATGCAGCATTGTCCATATGCTTCTTCAACTCCTCACTCCTGAAGCCAGCTGACTGGAAATTTGCATAGATATGTCTAAGACAATATCTTTGAGGTGAGTGTGGGAACACAGCTTGAATTGCATTCAACAGCCCCTGTTTAAGTCATTATATAGATGGCAGCAAGTATTAATCATATAACTTCATAATGGCAGCAAGTATTAATCATATAACTTCATAATGGCAGCAAGTATAACAAATTATTATTTCTAGAAATTGCTCATTCAATTGTGAAATGAAAAATATACCTTCTGTCTATCAGAGATGATTGTGTATGTGCCCCACTTGTTCCCCTCTCTAATGCAAGCTCTTAATTGGCTAAGAAACCAAGTCCAACTTTCCTTGTCCTCCTTATCAACAATACCAATTGCAATAGGGAATATGTTGTTATTCCCATCCCTACCAGTGCCAGCAAGTATCTGTTGCCCAGTAGAAAGCTTGATAAAGCAACCATCTAAACCTGTATTAAAGCATTGGGTAGTGAAATGAGTGCATTATTAAGTACAAGATATGGGCAATGAATTGGAGTAATTTAGAATGCATATAATACCTATAAAGGGCCTACACCCATTCAAGAAACCTTCTTTTGAAGCATTCAGACAGTAGAACATGTAGTGGAACCTAGGATTTGGGCTAGGATGGAGCTCAAGCTCTCTGGTAGTCACAATGCATCTGCTCCCAGGGTTGGTATCAAGCACAGCTTGAAGATAATCCCTAAACCTTGTGTATTGTCCCTTCATGTCACCTTCCACCACTTCAATGGCCAATGACCTTGCCCTGTAGGCCTTGGTCTTTGGCACTTCTAGCCAATACTTAGTCTTTGTTCTTTTTAAAATTGCATCAACACCAGCCCTTGGATTGTCTCTCAGTTGCTGCTCACATGTTCTGGCCATCCAGTCAACTGTCACTTTGGTTTTTTCTCCATGTGCACCACAAGTGTGCAACAACTTCATCTTCTTGATGCAGAATGTCTTCTCATGAGCAATTGTGGATGCAGTCATGAAAAAAGGACACCCATTGTCCCTTTCTTTGCAATGCACAATGATCCTATCCTTGCAGTTCCTATGGTACTGGAATTTTCTAAGGATTCTGATATGAAAATTCCTAAGTGCTCTTCTAAACTGATACACATCAGTGAAGCACATACTCAAGCAAAGTTGGTCATGAGCATCTGGCTTGGTCTCATCATACCAGATCCTAGTCCTGGCCCTCTTGGCTTGACTCTTCCTTCCACAGGGCAGTGGTAGACCTGACTCATCATCTGAATCACTAATGCCATAGTCCCCAGGGAAACAAGCAGAATCATCAGATGGAATGAAATCAAGAATTACCTCAATGTCAGCTTCATGGTGTGATCTTGTAGTGGGGCCTGCTTTGCCTACTTTCTTGAATGTTTGAGGAAGAGGTGTCTCAGGTTCTGTGTCTGAGTCCTCTGCCTCTGGACACATCTCTTCCACTTCCGTGTCTCCTTCAAAGTGATGCATAGGATCCTCTCTCTGTTTCCTTTTCTGCTTCAGCTTCTCAATGATTTCATCTTCCTCCTCATTACCTATGTCATGCTCTTCCTCCTCAATGATTTCATCTTCCTTCTCAATGATTTCATCTTCCTCCTCACAGCAGTCCTCACAGCAGTTCAAATCAACAAACACTTCATCATCAGAGGGGCCAACATCTTCCTGTAATTTCTCTTTGCCCTTTGCTTTCTTCAAATTCATGCTCTGTTGTGTGTTAATATATGCAGACTCTTCACCTGGCTCTACAACAACAATAGGCACAACATAGAGCTCTTCAACTGTGTCTTCAACAGCAATAGGGAACAATACTCCTGCCTCATCTATAGAAATAATGTTGGAATCCCCCACATTACTAATAGGCACTTGTTCCTCCACAATATTTGACCTGTTAAACTCTCCTGGATTAGGCTCATTAGCCTTAATTACAGTTATGTTGAGCACCTTCTGCTCAGCATAATAGTCTAGCATCTCTTCCACACTATCTTCACTGTCAATAACCTGCATTCCTGCTGCCCCCTTTCCTTCTTCTTTCATATAGAACATGTAGTCAGCTTCAGTATATCCCCCTTCAGTCTCTAGCAGTGCTAACATGTTAATATAAGTAATTTCTGACAGAGAAATGGTCCTCTCCAAGTTGTCTCTCCCTTGAAAATGGTACCTTATTTCCCATATCTCATCATCCAAACTACAGAAAATTGAGGAGAATTAGTGCTTCATTGATTCTGTTTTAATAATGTAACATGTTATTCAGACAAGATATTAGCACTATCTTCACTGTCAATAAGGACTAAACAAAGCATTCATGCATAAAACCATAAACCCAGAGCTATATTTCCTACTGAAACATGTTGTACAGAAAAGATATTAACTATATCAGCTACAACACTTGAGTAAACAAACAATAATCTTCAGTAAACAAAGCACTAAAATCAAACTGCCCTAAAATCTCCTAAAATCTAACAACCCTAAAATTTCCTAAAATCTAACAGCCCATTAACAACCGTACTGTAACATGATAGGTTTATATGCAATCTAACAACCCTAAAATTTCAAGTGAATCCAATGAAGAGAGGGGTGGAGGGGGAAGAAATCTTACCACACGCCGCCGAACCCTGAAGCCCACTGATGGCCTTCACCCACGCCTGAAGCCCTGATCTTGCGTGCTAGGGCCGCCGCCGCATGGCGCTCTATGTCCCACTCCGGCGGCGAGGGGGGCGAAGGGGATCGCTCCGGTGAAGGAGCCCGCTGCGTCGGCAAGCTACTGCTGCCGAACCAGTTGTCCACCTCCGAGAACCCATCACCATCGCCTCCAGTCCCTCCGCCGCCTGTTGACTCGCCGCCGCCGCCATCGCAGGACAGAGAGAGAGACGGGGGAAAGAGGGGAGAATGGGCCAAGCAGTCAGAGCCGCGACCGCTTTGACCACGCGCGTGCCGTAACGGCCGTCAACCCACTCGCCGTCTGGCCTCGCCCACGTGGCACCTGACGGGTGCGCCAGCCCTGTCAGAAATCGGGTTAACTGCGGCAAACCGGTCATTTGTTTTTATTGAGAAAATTTACAAGTAAAGTGGTGGATTTTTGAGACGCGCTAGAAATGTGGTGGCAATTGGATGCTTTAACTTAAAATGTGGTGGTTTTTTGCAATTCACTCTTGTAGTAGAGCTTGAGCCGGAGAGCGAGCCGCCCCGCAGCACGATCACCGGGTTCATTGCCCCGCGCCGGCCGCTGCTGTCGACGCCGCCGCGCCCGCGCGCACACCCATCTGCCTTGCTCTGCATCGCCGCGCCTCTGCATCGCCGCGTGAGCCGTGCACAAGCCCGTGCTCGAGCCCCTGCGCTCCTCGCGGCAGCCTTGTCTCACCCATCTCCGGCCTCCCTCGTCGCTGAGCCGCGCCACCTCCAGACCCCGAACACCCGCCGTCGCTCCTGCTCCCGCGCTTGCGCGCCACCCATGAGGAGCAGCTGCTCGCTAACAAGCTCCCATGCTGATTCTGCACCCCCGCCATAGCTCTGTATCCCCCACAGTCGCCGCCTGGCTCGTCACCATTGCTGCCGGCGAGCACGCTGTGCGTTCATGGCAAACAAAGCTCGGCCTTCGATTCTTTACCTATTATAGGCAGTGCTCTGAACACAAATCGTGTGATAGCCCAGTGGTATTTCACGCATGCATACGCCTAGGAGAGCACGAACTGCTCGAGGAAGCTAGTGCGGCAGAGCATGGAGCCCCCGCCTCCACCTCCGCCTCCACCTCCAGGATCGTCTCCCATGGCCACGCCGCCGCGGCGCGCGCCGTGTTCTTCGCGTGCAACGAGGCCATCGGGAGCGAGAGCCCCGCAACAAATCCCTCGGACGAATTGAACCACGGGCCGGTCAGCTCCGACGGTCGTCGAGCTCTTCTGCCTCGCATCGCAGACCAGCCGCTCCTCCTCACGCCGCGCCGGCCGGCGAGCCCCTGCGACGCCTCGGCTCGTCCTCCTCCCGTTCTCCTCTCTCTCCCCTGCTTCTTCTCTCTCTGCTCCTCTCTGATCTAATCTCGAATGGTTGACGAAACTACAAACCGGTTGTCTGAATGGAACCATGACATCGATGTGCATCTTTTTTTATAAACCTTATCCCGAATCAAAGCACCGTTGTGTAGATCAGAAGGACGAACAGGGAGGAGTTTAGTGGAGGTAGGAGAAGAAAGAAACCACTTACAGCTCGCATCCCTGGTGTATTCGCTTGTGCAAGGGGACCCACTGCGTGCGCCGGAGGTGGCTCGGCCCAGCGTGGCTAAAAAAACGGCCGATTACAAGCCAGGATGAGGCCTGCTTCGAGGTTCGTGCGGGCCAGGTTTTGGATGCAACCTAGGCAATCAAACGGGGCGGATTCTTCTCGTGCTGGTCTGGTTGTGATGGATGCAGGCAACTAAACGCGTCCTTAGCTTTAATCCAAACACTGCATTGGCGGTGGTGATTGTACCAGGGTTCTGGCTGTTGACTGCGGCAGTCGCCACGGTCGCTTGTTAGGGCAAGGGGTAAGTTGATTGGCTTGTTAGGGCAAGGGACAAGTTGGAAGTGGACGAGTCCTTTTGAGAACACTAACGCATCATCTTTCTTGAGCTTCTTGGTGAGAAGCTTGTTCTCTGGGTTAGAAGTCACAAAACTGACATCACTAGTGTGTCAGTGTGTGTGCGCGCGCGCCTGCACGCACGCATGGCCGGAGATGTATAAATGTCCATATAATAATCAACATATGTAGATAAAAGCCTGTACCCAAAAAATGCATCCAAAATAGGCATGCACAAGAATGTATACATGTTACATTAAAATTTTCTTCTAAAATTCTGAATGCAAAATAACCAATGATAGTATCAGTATTGATCTTGTCCAATAATTTCTTCTCAATGCATAAAGTTGCCAAGCCATTTCACCTCTCGTGTAACAATAAAATCTAATATGCAATACAAAAAATTAGGATAACATCTGCTTCTTTGACAAACTCAAGAATCTCCATAGCATACATTGGTCCAGGCAAAGTCAACGTAACACTTAACTCAGAAATTATATCATTTAACTCGACATTAGATGGGCCATTGATGAACTTAAGTTCAATAACTCAAGTCATTGAACTCATTAAAAACCAAATATGTTTATTAATGACTGTACTTCTTCGAATAAGCTTTTCAATGAATTGGCTCCCTTATCAAACATAACCAAAACAATAATTAACTTCAATATCCAATCTTGGTTCTAAAATTGCTTCATCGCAGTCAATTTAATCAAATTACTTTTCCTAGGAGCATGGTGTTTTACTGAAAATTATGACTCTGCATTTATTTTAGTTGCAATTTCTTTAGCAATGATCACACTAGAAGCAAGCACTTCATTTCTGTAAGTGTCAAAGTCATTTCTCATACCTTCTTTGTGGTAAGGGGATTCAGTGCACATGGATGATGATTACAACTTCCTGCTCATTGTATCTACAACATAGAATGTCATGCCAAAATGACCATATCCAGTATAAACTCGTAGCTACCAATCACTTCATATATTTTGCATCACCATTATCCTTGGGTTTGGTACCACTACCTTCGCATAACTCAAGCTGAGTTGATCTTAGCCTAGGAGTTTCAAATCTAATTTCTTTAGCAATTTTGATCTGACTCTCCCTACGAGCATCACTTAAAGATTTCACCATTAGATCTTCCACATGCCTAACCAAAACATTCCGTCTTTTGGTAGAAACAAAAAATAATAGTACATATTCGTTATATGATTCTAATAAAGAAATTTACCATAAGATTTAGCCACATTGCAGAGTGAGATCTAACATGGCATATACAGAGCTCGCGGATTTATCTCAAATAACTGATTTTGCACTCCCCTATATTTTCCTTTCATATTGGAACAATTGGCATAACCTTGGCCCGTAATGTCATCAATATTTAGGCTGAAAGTCTTGATAGGATTAACCAAAACTTTGAAAAGTAAAAATTCAAAAAAAAAACTTGAAAAGTACCAAACCAAAAGTATCATCCACTATAAAAAGGAACAACTATTTCTCTATTTTTATTTTTTACATCAGACCAATGAACATATCAAACCAACATACTCATGTTTTTGGTGACTATGAACATATCAAACCAACATACTCGTTTGTTATTTAAAAAAACATTATTTCAAAAAAAACATACTCATTTGTTTTTGGTGACTCACATCCAGGGTACAATCTAGGGTAATAGAGAAATATTTGGCCACTTTGACAATCTTGATGATACAATTTGTAATGTCAACAACCACGAGAAAAATCAACTCATTTTGAATTTTATGGCTAAGATAATGGTAATGAATCTCTTATTTTTGAATACGTCTAAGATGGTCTTGCATTACAAGTCAAATTTTGCAACCATCTCCACACAAGCTAAAAAATTACCGAGTCATCATAAAGTTGCTTTCTTGATGATCCTTCAAAAGCCAAATTGCGCTTATAAAGAAACTTAACAATGACAACTATTCTTAATAAAACCTGCATTATGTGTTCATTCTCCTCTGTGTTTTAACTGTTTGTCATTTGTTTCATGCTTGCTCAGTCTAGTTCTCAGTTCAATCCAAGAATTCATGGTGGTAATATGCTTGACACTAGCTTCATGTTCTTTTGGTCTCTCATTAATATGTATTCAATCACTAAATGCATCATGCATCAATGAACTCCATTTGTCATAATTGAAAAGCTTAAAAAAACAGAACACTTTATTTGAGCATTTTGAATAAACTAACCGTTTTCTATCACACACACCTCTCCATTGCTCATTTTTATAGAGTAATGGCTATATGAAGTTTCTAGAATTTCTATCCAAAGGATAGTCAGTATTTTTGTTCTTGCATTTTAGGCCTTTCTCCACTAATATGTCCTGCTATTCGTCCACCTTTACCTGAAATGGAAGAATAAAACACTAGATAAGGGGCCTAAAATGGAAGAAGAAATACTGAATATAGTTTGGATGGAAATTCAGGGTATTTTCTGGTATAACTATTACTCTAGAAAAGTGAGCAATGGAGAGGTGACTGATAGAAAATAGCTAGTTTATTGAAAACAAGCAAATAAAGTGTTCTATTTTTTTGTAAGCTTTTCAATTCTGACAAGTGCAAGAGCTCCTTGGGGCATGATGGATTTAGTGATTGGAGACATAATAATGAGAGACCAAAAGAACATGAAGTTAGTGTTAAGCATATTGCCAATATTAACTCTTGCAATGAACAGAGAACTAGACTGGACAAGCATTAAACAATTGACAAAAAAATACACCATCGAAGGAGAATGAATGCATAAGAGACGTATTATTAGAATAGTTGGCATTGTGAAATTTATTTATAAATGCAATTTGGCTTTAAAGGATCAAGCGAGCAACTTTATGATGACTCCAATGGTAATTTCTTAGCTTGTCTGTAGATGGTTGTAGAATTTGACTTGGTAATGCAAGACTATGTTAGACGTATTCAAAACAAATATATTCATTGTCATTATATTAGCCATAAAATTGAAAATGAGTTGGTTTCTCTTATGGTTGCTGACTTTACAAATTCTATCGTCACGATTGCCAAAGTGGTGAAATATTTCTCTGTTATCCTGGATTGCACCCTGGATGTGAGTCATCAAGAACAAATAGTTATTTTACTATGTATTGGGAGGCAACCCACAATCTTTTATTAGAAACGAAAACAAATGATCAGACTCCAAAATTTACAAATGTACATGGTTAGGGGGAGGAATATACAAAATGGAAGTGAAACAATCCAACTTAAAAGCCTATCCTTATATTTGCATTTAATTCTATGTGTTTGTTGGTTGGATGTGTTCATATGTCTCATGGAGAAACAAAAATTGAGTCGTTTCTTTGCTTAATGGATGCCACATTTGGTTTGGGACTTTTCAAGGTATTGGTTGATTCTAGCAAGTCTTTTAGCCTTAATATTGATATTGATGACATTAGGGACCAAAGTTATGACAATAGTTCCAATATGAAAGGAAAATACAATGGGGGTGCAAATTCAGTTGCTTAAGATAAATCCAAGAGCTTTGTATATGCCATGTGCTTGCCACAGTCTTAATCTCACTCTTTGTAAGATGACTAAATCTGAAGTAAAGATTCCTTTTTCAGAATTGTATAACAAATATATGTATTATTTTCTAGTTCTATTGATAGATGGAAAGTTTTGGTTAGCCATGTAGAAGATTTAATTGTGAAATCGTTAGAGTAATGCTCGTTGGGAGAGTCAGATGAAAAGTGTCGCAACAATTAAATTTCAATCTACTAAGTTAAGACCGACTTTGCTTGAGTTAGGTGAAGATAGTGGTACGGAACCCAAGGACATGAGTGATGCAATCACCATATGTGTGCATTGAGTCCGCCTTAACTCAAGTGGAAGATACGAGGAATTAATTGAAGGGTCGGTTTCTTGTGTGATCATTACTAAAGAAATTGCAAGTGAAATGGGTGTAGAGCCATCATTTCCAGTAAAGGGTCGTGCTCCTAGGAAGAAGCAATTTGATGAAATTGACTCTGATGAAGCAACCTTGGAATCTGAGAAGGATTTTGAACATAATTATTGTTGGGAAATGGTTTGATATGTCTGTTGGAAATATGCCCTAGAGGCAATAATAAATAGGTTATTATTATATTTCCTTGTTCATGATAATCGTTTATTATCCATGCTAGAATTGTATTGATAGGAAACTCAGATACATGTGTGGATACATAGACAACACCATGTCCCTAGTAAGCCTCTAGTTGACTAGCTCGTTGATCAATAGATGGTTACGGTTTCCTGACCATGGACATTGGATGTCGTTGATAACGGGATCACATCATTAGGAGAATGATGTGATGGACAAGACCCAATCCTAAGCCTAGCACAAGATCGTGTAGTTCGTTTGCTCAGAGCTTTTCTAATGTCAAGTATCAGTTCCTTAGACCATGAGATTGTGCAACTCCCGGATACCGTAGGAATGCTTTGGGTGTACCAAACGTCACAACGTAACTGGGTGGCTATAAAGGTGCACTACAGGTATCTCCGAAAGTGTCTGTTGGGTTGGCACGAATCGAGACTGGGATTTGTCACTCCGTGTAAACGGAGAGGTATCTCTGGGCCCACTCGGTAGGACATCATCATAATGTGCACAATGTGACCAAGGAGTTGATCACGGGATGATGTGAGTTACGGAACGAGTAAAGAGACTTGCCGGTAACGAGATTGAACAAGGTATAGGGATACCGACGATCGAATCTCGGGCAAGTAACATACCGATAGACAAAGGGAATTGTATACGGGATTGATTGAATCCCCGACATCGTGGTTCATCCGATGAGATCATCGTGGAACATGTGGGAGCCAACATGGGTATCCAGATCCCGCTGTTGGTTATTGACCGGAGAACGTCTCGGTCATGTCTGCATGGTTCCCGAACCCGTAGGGTCTACACACTTAAGGTTCGATGACGCTAGGGTTATAGGGAAAGTATGTACGTGGTTACCGAATGTTGTTCGGAGTCCCGGATGAGATCCCGGACGTCACGAGGAGTTCCGGAATGGTCCGGAGGTAAAGATTTATATATGGGAAGTCCTGTTTTGGTCACCGGAAAAGTTTCGGGTGATATCGGTAATGTACCGGGACCACCGGGAGGGTCCCGGGGGTCCACCAAGTGGGGCCACCAGCCCCAGAAGGCTGCGTGGGCCAAGTGTGGGAGGGGACCAGCCCCAGGTGGGCTGGTGCGCCCCCCCCACCAAGGCCCAAGGCGCATGGGAGAGTGGGAGGGGGCAAACCCTAGGTCCAGATGGGCCTTAAGGCCCACCCTAGTGGCGCCCCCCCTCTCCTCCCCTTGGCCGCCCCCTAGATGGGATCTAGGGCTGGCCGCCAGCCCTTGGGGTGGAAACCCTAGAGGGGGCGCAGCCCCCTCCCCCCCTATATATAGTTGAGGTTTGGGGCTGCCCAAGACACGAGAAAGTCTCTCTTTCGGCGCAGCCCTACCCCTCTCCCTCCTCCTCCTCTCCCGCGGTGCTTGGCGAAGCCCTGCGGGATTGCCACGCTCCTCCATCACCACCACGCCGTCGTGCTGCTGCTGGATGGAGTCTTCCCCAACCTCTCCCTCTCTCCTTGCTGGATCAAGGCGTGGGAGACGTCACCGGGCTGCACGTGTGTTGAACGCGGAGGCACCGTTCTTCGGTGCTTAGATCGGAATCAACCGCGATCTGAATCGCTACGAGTACGACTCCTTCATCCGCGTTCTTGCAACGCTTCCGCATCGCGATCTACAAGGGTATGTAGATGCACTCCCCTTCCCCTCGTTGCTAGATTACTCCATAGATTGATCTTGGTGATGCGTAGAAAATTTTGAATTTCTGCTACGTTCCCCAACAGTGGCATCATGAGCTAGGTCTATGCGTAGTTTCTATGCACGAGTAGAACACAAAGTAGTTGTGGGCGTCGATGTTGCCAATTCTTCTTGCCGCTACTAGTCTTATCTTGTTTCGGCGGCATTGTGGGATGAAGCGGCCCGGACCGACCTTACACGTACGCTTACGTGAGACAGGTTCCACCGACTGACATGCACTAGTTGCATAAGGTGGCTAGCGGGTGTCTGTCTCTCCCACTTTAGTCGGAACGGATTCGATGAAAAGGGTCCTTATGAAGGGTAAATAGAAATTGGCATATCACGTTGTGGTTTTACGTAGGTAAGAAACGTTCTTGCTAGAAACCTATACAAGCCACGTAAAAACTTGCAACAACAATTAGAGGACGTCTAACTTGTTTTTGCAGCATGTGCTATGTGATGTGATATGGCCAGAAGATGTGATGAATGATATATGTGATGTATGAGATTGATCATATTCTTGTAATAGGAATCACGACTTGCATGTCGATGAGTATGACAACCGGCAGGAGCCATAGGAGTTGTCTTTATTTTTTGTATGACCTGCGTGTCATTGAATAACGCCATGTAAATTACTTTACTTTATTGCTAAGCGCGTTAGCCATAGAAGTAGAAGTAATCGTTGGCGTGACAACTTCATGAAGACACAATGATGGAGATCATGATGATGGAGATCATGGTGTCATGCCGGTGACAAAGATGATCATGGTGCCCCGAAGATGGAGATCAAAGGAGCAAAATGATATTGGCCATATCATGTCACTATTTGATTGCATGTGATGTTTATCATGTTATGCATCTTATTTGCTTAGAACGACGGTAGTAAGTAAGATGATCCCTCACTAAAATTTCAAGAGACGTGTTCCCCCTAACTGTGCACCGTTGCGAAGGTTCGTTGTTTCGAAGCACCACGTGATGATCGGGTGTGATAGATTCTAACGTTCGAATACAACGGGTGTTGACGAGCCTAGCATGTACAGACATGGCCTCGGAACACATGCGAAACACTTAGGTTGACTTGACGAGCCTAGCATGTACAGACATGGCCTCGGAACACAAGAGACCGAAAGGTCGAACATGAGTCGTATAGTAGATACGATCAACATGGAGATGTTCACCGATGATGACTAGTCCGTCTCACGTGATGATCGGACACGGCCTAGTTTGACTCGGATCATGTATCACTTAGATGACTAGAGGGATGTCTATCTGAGTGGGAGTTCATTAATAATCAGATGAACTTCATTATCATGAACATAGTCAAAAGGTCTTTGCAAATTATGTCATACTGCGCTTTAGTTCTACTGTTTAAGATATGTTCCTAGAGAAAATTTAGTTGAAAGTTGGTAGTAGCAATTATGCGGACTGGGTCCGTAAACTGAGGATTGTCCTCATTGCTGCACAGAAGGCTTATGTCCTTAATGCACCGCTCGGTGTGCTGAACCTCAGCGTCGTCTGTAGATGTTGCGAAACATCTGACATACACGTTTTGATGACTACGTGATAGTTCAGTGCGTAATGCTAACGGTTTAGAATTGTGGCACCAAAGACGTTTTTGAAACGTCGCAGAACATATGAGATGTTCCGAAGACTGAAATTGGGATTTCAGACTAGTGCCCACGTCAAGAGGTATGAGACCTCTGACAAGTTTCTTAAGCCTGCAAACTAAGGGAGAAAAGCTCAATCGTTGAGCATGTGCTCAGATTGTCTGAGTACCACAATCGCTTGAATCGAGTGGGAGTTAATCTTCCAGATGAGATAGTGATGGTTCTCCATAGTCACTGCCACCAAGCTATTAGAGCTTCGTGATGAACTATAACATATCAGGGATAGATATGATGATCCTTGAGCAACTCGCGATGTTTGACACCGCGAAAGTAGAAATCAAGAAGGAGCATCAATTGTTGATGGTTAGTAAAACCACTAGTTTCTAGAAGGGCAAGGGCAAAAGGGATACTTCATGAAACAGCAAATCGTTTGCTGCTCTAGTGAAGAATCCCAAGGTTGAACCCAAACCCGAGACTAAGTGCTTCTGTAATGAGGGGAACGGTCACTGAAGCAGTACTACCCTAGATACTTGGTAGATGAGAAGGCAGGCAAGGTCGACAGAAGTATATTGGATATACATTATATGAATGTGTACTTTACTAGTACTCCTAGCAGCACCAGGGTATTAGATACCGGTTCGGTTGCTAAGTGTTAGTAACTCGAAATAAAAGCTGCGGAATAAACGGAGACTAGCTAAAGGTGAGATGACGATATGTGTTGGAAGTGTTTCCAAGGTTGATGTGATCAAGCATCGCATGCTCCCTCTACCATCGAGATTTGGTGTTTGCGTTGAGCATGATTGGATTATGTTTATCGCAATACGGTTATTCATTTAAGGAGAATAATGGTTACTCTGTTTATTTGAATAATACCTTCAATGGTCTTGCACCTAAAATGAATCTCGATCGTAGTGATACACATGTTCATGCCAAAAGATATAAATAGTAATGATAGTACCACATACTTGTGGCACTGCCATTTGAGTCATATTGGTATAGAACGCATGAAGAAGCTCCATGTAGATGGATCTTTGGACTCACTCGTTTTTGAAAAGATTGAGACATGCGAACCATGTCTATTGGTATATATGCATGAAGAAACTCCATGCAGATGGATCGTTTGGACTCACTTGATTTTGAATCACTTGAGACATGCAAATCATACCACATGGGCAAGATGACTGAAAGGCCTCGTTTTCAGTAAGATGGAACAAGAGAGCAACTTATTGGAAGTAATACATTTTGATGTATGCAGTCCAATGAGTGCTGAGGCATGCAGTGGATATCGTTATGTTCTTACTTCACAGATGATTTGAGTAGATGCTGAGTGTATTTACTTGATGAAACACAAGTCTGAATTATTGAAAGGTTCAAGTAATTTCAGAGTGAAGTTGAAGATCGTCGTGACAAGAGGATAAAATGTCTGTGATATGATCATAGAGATGAGTATCTGAGTTACGAGTTTGGCACACAATTAAGACATTGTGGAAAGTGTTTCACAATTAATACCGCCTGGAACACCATAGTGTGATGGTGTGTCCGAACATCATAACTGCACCCTATTGGATATGGTGCATACCATGATGTCTCTTATCGAATTACCACTATCGTTTATGGGTTAGGCATTAGAGACAACCGCATTCACTTTAAAAGGGGCACCACGCAATTCCGTTGAGACGACACCGTTTAGAGAAACCTAAGTTGTCGTTTCTTAAAAGTTTGGGGCTGCGATGCTTATGTGAAAAAGTTTCAGGCTGATAAGCTCGAACCCAAAGCGGATAAATGCATCTTCATAGAATACCCAAAACAGTTGGGTATACCTCCTATTTCAGATCTGGAAGCAAAAGTAATTGCTTCTAGAAACGAGTCCTTTCTCGAGGAAAAGTTTCTCTCGAAAGAATTGAGTGGGAGGATGGTGGAGACTTGATAAGGTTATTGAACCGTCACTTCAACTAGTGTGTAGCAGGGCACAGGAAGTTGTTCCTGTGGCACCTACACCAATTGAAGTGGAAGCTTATGATAGTGATCATGAAACTTCGGATCAAGTCACTACCAAACCTCGTAGGACGACGAGGATGCGTGCTACTTCAGAGTGGTACGTGATCCTGTCTGAGATATCATGTTGTTGGACAATACTGAACCTACGAGCTATGGAGAAGCGATGGTGGGCCCATATTCCGACAAATGGTTAGAAGCCATGAAATCCGAGATAAATGGATCTTTGAGAAGAAGACGGACGTGGACGGTAATGTTACCGTCTATGAAGCTCGACTTGTGGCAAAGAGTATTTCCACAAGTTCAAGGAGTTGACTACGATGAGATTTTCTCATCCGTAGCGATGCTTAAGTCCGTCGGAATCATGTTAGCATTAGCTGCATTTATGAAATCTGGCAGATGGATGTCAAAACAAGTTTCCTTACCAGTTTTCGTAAGGAAAGGTTGTATGTGATACAATCAGAAAGGTTTTGTCGATCCTAAGGATGCTAAAAGGTATGCTAGCTCCAGCGATCCTTCCATGGACTAGAGCAAGCATCTCGGAGTCAGAATATACGCTTTGATGGAGTGATCAAAGTTTTTGGGTTTATACAAAGTTTGTTAGAAACTTGTATTTACAATAAAGTGAGTGGGAGCGCTACAACATTTCTGATAAGTATATGTGAATGACATATTGTTGATCCGAAATGATGTAAAATTTCTGGAAAGCATAAAGGGTTGTTTGAAAGGAGTTTTTCAAAGGAAGACCTGGATAAAGCTGCTTACATATTGGGCATCAAGATCTATAGAGATAGATCAAGACGCCTGATGATACTTTCAAAGAACGCACACCTTGACATGATTTTGAAAGAGTTCAAAATAGATCAGCAAAGAAGGAGTTCTTGGCTGTGTTACAAGGTGTGAGTATTGAGTAAGACTCAAGACCTGACCACAGCAGAAGAGAGAGAAAGGACGAAGGTCGTCCCCTATGCTTTAGACGTAGGCTCTACAGTATGCTATGCTGTGTACCGCACATGAAGTGTGCCTTGCCATGAGTTGGTCAAGGGGTACAATAGTGATCCGGGAATGGATCACATGACAGCGGTCGAACTTATCCTTAGTATCTAGTGGACTAAGGAATTTTCTCGATTATGGAGGTGAAAAGGAGTTCGTCGTAAAGGGTTACGTCGATGCGAACTTTGACACTAATCCGGATGACTCTGAGTAGTAAACCGGATTCGTATAGTAGAGCAATTATTTGAAATGGCTCCAAATAGCGCGTGGTAGCATCCACAAGATGACATAGATATTCGTAAAGCACACACGGATCTGAAAGGTTCAGACCCGTTGACTAATAACCTCTCTCACAAGCATAACATGATCAAACCAGAACTCATTGAGTGTTAATCACATAGTGATGTGAACTAGATTGTTGACTCTAGTAAACTCTTTGGATGTTGGTCACATGGTGATGTGACCTATGAGTGTTAATCACATGGTGATGTGGACTAGATTATTGACTCTAGTGCAAGTGGGAGACTGTTGGAAATATGCCCTAGAGGCAATAATAAATAGGTTATTATTATATTTCCTTGTTCATGATAATCGTTTATTATCCATGCTAGAATTGTATTGATAGGAAACTCAGATACATGTGTGGATACATAGACAACACCATGTCCCTAGTAAGCCTCTAGTTGACTAGCTCGTTGATCAATAGATGGTTACGGTTTCCTGACCATGGACATTGGATGTCGTTGATAACGGGATCACATCATTAGGAGAATGATGTGATGGACAAGACCCAATCCTAAGCCTAGCACAAGATCGTGTAGTTCGTTTGCTCAGAGCTTTTCTAATGTCAAGTATCATTTCCTTAGACCATGAGATTGTGCAACTCCCGGATACCGTAGGAATGCTTTGGGTGTACCAAACGTCACAACGTAACTGGGTGGCTATAAAGGTGCACTACAGGTATCTCCGAAAGTGTCTGTTGGGTTGGCACGAATCGAGACTGGGATTTGTCACTCCGTGTAAACGGAGAGGTATCTCTGGGCCCACTCGGTAGGACATCATCATAATGTGCACAATGTGACCAAGGAGTTGATCACGGGATGATGTGAGTTACGGAACGAGTAAAGAGACTTGCCGGTAACGAGATTGAACAAGGTATCGGGATACCGACGATCGAATCTCGGGCAAGTAACATACCGATAGACAAAGGGAATTGTATACGGGATTGATTGAATCCCCGACATCGTGGTTCATCCGATGAGATCATCGTGGAACATGTGGGAGCCAACATGGGTATCCAGATCCCGCTGTTGGTTATTGACCGGAGAACGTCTCGGTCATGTCTGCATGGTTCCCGAACCCGTAGGGTCTACACACTTAAGGTTCGATGACGCTAGGGTTATAGGGAAAGTATGTACGTGGTTACCGAATGTTGTTCGGAGTCCCGGATGAGATCCCGGACGTCACGAGGAGTTCCGGAATGGTCCGGAGGTAAAGATTTATATATGGGAAGTCCTGTTTTGGTCACCGGAAAAGTTTCGGGTGATATCGGTAATGTACCGGGACCACCGGGAGGGTCCCGGGGGTCCACCAAGTGGGGCCACCAGCCCCAGAAGGCTGCGTGGGCCAAGTGTGGGAGGGGACCAGCCCCAGGTGGGCTGGTGCGCCCCCCCACCAAGGCCCAAGGCGCATGGGAGAGTGGGAGGGGGCAAACCCTAGGTCCAGATGGGCCTTAAGGCCCACCCTAGTGGCGCCCCCCCTCTCTTCCCCTTGGCCGCCCCCCTAGATGGGATCTAGGGCTGGCCGCCAGCCCTTGGGGTGGAAACCCTAGAGGGGGCGCAGCCCCCTCCCCCCCTATATATAGTTGAGGTTTGGGGCTGCCCAAGACACGAGAACGTCTCTCTTTCGGCGCAGCCCTACCCCTCTCCCTCCTCCTCCTCTCCCGCGGTGCTTGGCGAAGCCCTGCGGGATTGCCACGCTCCTCCATCACCACCATGCCGTCGTGCTGCTGCTGGATGGAGTCTTCCCCAACCTCTCCCTCTCACCTTGCTGGATCAAGGCGTGGGAGACGTCACCGGGCTGCACGTGTGTTGAACGCGGAGGCACCGTTCTTCGGTGCTTAGATCGGAATCAACCGCGATCTGAATCGCTACGAGTACGACTCCTTCATCCGCGTTCTTGCAACGCTTCCGCATCGCGATCTACAAGGGTATGTAGATCCACTCCCCTTCCCCTCGTTGCTAGAGTACTCCATAGATTGATCTTGGTGATGCGTAGAAAATTTTGAATTTCTGCTACGTTCCCCAACAATGTCAACTAATTCATTGAAAATCAGATATGAAGAACTCAAATCATTCATAAATATATTTCGATTTTTAATGAGCTCAACATTGTTGAAGTTATTGGACCGTTTAGTTAGTTTTGGTTAGCCATGTAGAAGATTTAATTGTGAAATCGTTAGAGTAATGCTCGTTGGGAGAGTCAGATGAAAAGTGTCGCAACAATTAAATCTCAATCTCCTAAGTTAAGATCGACTTTGCTTGAGTTAGGTGAAGCTAGTGGTACGGAACCCAAGGACATGAGTGATGCAATCACCATCTATGTGCATTGAGTCCGCCTTAACTCAAGTGGAAGGTACGAGGAATTAATTGAAGGGTCGGTTTCTTGTATGATCATTACTAAAGAAATTGCAAGTCAAATGGGTGTAGAGCCAGTAAAGCGTCGTGCTCCTAGGAAGAAGCAATTTGATGAAATTGACTCTGATGAAGCAACCTTGGAATCTGAGAAGGATTTTGAACATAATTATTGTTGGGAAATGGTTTGATATGTCAACTAATTAATTGAAAAGCAGTTATGAAGAACTCAAATCATTTGTAAATATATTTGGATTTTTAATGAGCTCAACATCGTTGAAGTTATTGGATCGTTCTAAACTAAAGACAGTTGTGCAAAATTTGCAAGTTCTTTCTCTTCAGATGATTCTGTTTTGAACTGAAAGACAATTGCACAAAATTCGCAAATCCTTTCTTTTCGGATGGTTCATCTAATATTGAGTTAAATGATCTAATTTCCAAGTTGATTGTTACGTAGTTGACTTTGCCTAATGGACCAATGTCTGGTATGGAGATCTTTTAGTTTGTCGGAGAAGCAAATTGTTATCCTAATATTTCTATTGCATATCCGATTTTATTTAAATGCTTGTGACTGTGGCATCAACTGAAATAAGTTTTTCAAAATTGAAATTGTTGAAGAACTACCTGAGATCTACAATGTCACAAGAGAGGTTAAATGGCTGGCAATTTTATGCACTGTGAAGAAATTATTCGATGATATTGATATGGCCGGTAATTCAAAGATTAGCAATGTCACAACACCGATTGTAACCTAGACACATACACCCATACCCAACGTCTAATGAAGAATGGATTGTAGTTGTAGAGATTTAAGATCGACCAAGTCATCACAAGTATCTCGCTATCGACGGGATAATCCACGTTGATGAGGCATCGTTTTAATCTTTGAAGGGCTGGGGTTACAACCACCCTCTTAATCATCCGATGGTTGGTTCTTATTTTGTAATTCAATTTTAACTTTGCTTTTACAAACTTATGATGTATACACCGCATGACGTAAAATCTGGTCAGATGATTCATTTTGTGCGGACAAGATCATTTCACTGGTCGTTCTTTTCAATGTTCTTTAGGGGTTTTTCATACTTTAAGAGCAAACTTTGACTTTATCTATTAATTAAGCAAGACATATCAAATGAAAAAGACGAAACAATGCAAACAACAAAGGGACGCCACAAAAAACACTACGTTACATCAAGGACATTCAGAAGTCGTATCTAGGTCGACATTTTGCGTCCCGGCATTTTGTCATAATTGTAACAAAGAAGCTATAGAAGACCAAATTTGCATAACTTAGACGAACCTCAATGTTTTTGGGAAGCCAGGTCGTTGGATGCGTTGTGGGCACTGGACATTTTCCTTGCAAGGCATGTTGCTGAATCACTGCGTTGCTGTCATACCATGGGAGGAAGCTTGGCGTAAGCACAAAAGAGCAAGACTAAAGAATCATATGCAAAACGCATCTGACTTTCATTACGACCGCAACCACCGACTTAAAGGCCGAAGTACCGGGTGACAATCTGCCTAAGGCCTTGTTCGGTTAAGCCATTCCCCAAGTGGATTGGAGTGGAATTGAGGGGATTCGGGTGGAATTTGAACTAGATGGGATTTAGTCCCTCTCAATACCTGTCAATCCCTCTCATTTACCATGGAACCGAACAATGAGAACCGTTAAAACACATGATCAATACACATATGCTCCAAAGTATCGACCACCACCAGGCCATGTCAGCCACAATAGAGCACGGATAGAAAAACAATAGGACTTTTAGCTCATACAACACCACCTCCACCTCCACTCCACCATTGTGGCGTCATGACCAACGACATACTCCTTGTGTAGTATCAAAAACGCTCTTATATTTATGGGACGGAGAGTAGCGTATAAGAATAAGAATAGCGTAAGCTGCACCCAACATTGACATGTTGTTCTCTATCCCCCACCGGAAACAGCTCCAGATGTCCTGCTGCTAGATTTTTGTCTTCGTGGGCCATTTCCACTCGTTAGCCCACGGGCCGTGTCTTGGGCCCGCTTCTGTGTCTCAGTAAAAGTCGTCCTTTCTCTCTCAAAAAAAAGAGTAAAAGTCGTCCTCGTCTCCCGCGGTTCGGGGAGGAAGAGAGAGACCCGATCGATCGATCGATCTCTTTCGTGGCATCTCCGCCCTCTCCCTCCATCACCTCGCCTACGTGTTCATTCCTTTACCTCGCCATGACGTCCGCCGCTTCCTTCTCCCATCGCTCTCGGCAGCAGCAGCAGCATCTAGGCAAGCGCAGTGTCCACGGCTCGGGAGCGCGATGCGCAGGTAAGCCCGCCACGCACACGCATGCTGTTTCATGCCGCCGCGCGTCGTCTCTTTGGTTTCTTCATCGACTATGTTTTGATCCGTGCGTGCACGTGTTTAGCTCCGAGGAGGTGGCAGCGGCGGAGGGTTCAGGCGCGCCGGGCTCTTCCGCGGACCACCCCGGCGGGGCAGGATCGGGGGGATGCGAGGTAGGCTCGCGGCCGCACGACTCGGAAGGAGACGGGCGCGCGGCGGTGCAGGTCACGGTCACGCCGATGCCGCCGCCGCCGGCTCCGAATACATCGGCGACGCCTGAGGCAGCACCCACGGCACCGGAGGCCAGAGCAGGGAGTGTGACGGCATCGGCGGCACCTGAGGTGAGAGCGGAGAGTGTGGCGGCATCCGCGGCGCCTGAGGTGAGAGCGGAGAGTGTGACGGCATCGGCGGCGCCTGAGGTGAGAGCGGAGAGTGCGGCGCCATCGGCGGCGCCTGAGGTGAGAGTTGAGAATTTGCCTGCGCCTGCGCCTGCGCCTGCGCACCCGCAACCTGGACCGAGGCCGAGGCGGCGGTCGTGGTCGGGGATCCCATGGACGAGGCTCGTGCTCGGAGGCCTGCTAGTGGTGGCGGTCGGCTATGCCTTCTACAGATGGGGGCTCCCCCTCTTATCAGACAAGGTTCTCCCGCCCTCCCTTCCTCGCCTTCTACTACTCTACTAGTACTACTCTACATATCTGATTTTCCCTAGTAATTTTACTCTTGTTTGACACGTGATTTCTGTCTCCTGGGGAATCCATGTGGTTAATTCAATGGAATCTCTAGTTCATTCATCCAAACAATTCCCAGACAGTACATAAGCACATGCCATTTTTGTTTTCTACACTGACGATGCCATCAGGATTCTGGACTCTGCTGAATTGCTCATGCTATACACTGTAATTTCACTAATGTTTCACTTGTAAGTTGGAGTCTTTGATCTGCCTTTACGGCATGATGTTGCACTGTAGGTGCTCTTGCCGATCATGCGATGGGAGGCGACATCTTTCGGGCGCCCGGTGCTGGCCCTTGTGCTGGTCATGTCCATGTCCGTCTTCCCTACCGTGTTCCTGCCTTCTTTCCCGTCCATGTGGTTGACAGGGATAATATTCGGCTACGGCCTGGGCCTCTTGATCATCCTGGTTGGCACCGGCATAGGCATGTCCATACCGTACTGGATCGGCTCGCTGTTCCTTCACCGCATTCACGTAATATTCATCATCTCCACTTCATTAAGTTTGGGCACTGTTCCCTATATATGATGGTGTGCCCTGAATTCTAGTCTGCATCTGTGTCTGAATGTATCACAGGGATGGTTAGAGAAGAAATGGCCTCAGCAGATAGCTCTGATCAAGCTGGCTGGCAGAGGGGGCTGGTTCCAGCAGTTCCGGGTGGTTGCGCTGTTACGACTCTCGCCGTTCCCCTATGTGATGTTCAACTATGTTGCAACCATCACCCAGATCAACTTCACCCCTTACATTTGTGGCTCGGTTGTTGGAATGGTACCTGACGCCTTGGTCAACATCTACAGGTATGATTCAGAGTCCAGAATTTCAACACTAACATTTCAGTTACTCAATAGTAGTGAGCAACTGGCCTATCAAATGCTCCCTCCTAACCAAGATCATTTTGCTGCCTTGGCCTGCTCTTTTGCAGTGGCCGGCTGATTCTCGCACTGGCGGACCTGAAGTATGACCAGCGTCGGATGACAACAGTGGAGATAGTGTACAACGTCATCTCTGCGATCGTTGCCGTTCTTATAGGGGTCGGGTTTACGGTCTACGCGAGAAGGGCCTTGGATGGCATACAAAGCGCGGAAAGCGCGCAGCAACCTGAACCCGCTGTCGTCCCTGCTGTCGCCACATCGGAACTCGGTGGTGATCGCCATCGAAGTTCTAGCTCTGTGCCGGTAGATGTTGTGTAGTGGCATACTGGCATGAAGTGGATTCTTCAACTGGATGAAGAACTGCAAGTGGTTGAAAGATCCAGCCAGGGTTTTACAGAATGCTCTGCACCCTGCTGCAGCACTTGTGTTGGTTGGGTTGGGTGTGAAAGATCAAGACTTCGTGGGTTCTTTCTTCTAACCTGGAACAATGTGGATTTACCTGACCGGCTTTATTCAGTTGGAAAACACACACGGATAGCAGAAGGAAAACATGGTGAGACGGGTAGGCCCCGTCTGGTGTTGCGGTAGCTTTCATAAGCATTTGTTTCATTTTGTGAATATATAGCAGTTAGAAAGACCTCCTTCTTAGAAATAACAGAGAATTCTTGCCTGGATTGGTGACGTAGTAATTGTTAGCATGTGCAGCGGGCGCGCACACATGCGTGCTCGTGCCATTACGTGACGTAATTGTGTCGTGGTGTGCTTGCTTTGTACTTGTGTACATCCTCGGTTTCCTGCTCATGGATCGACGATGTCACTGAACGTCAATGAAACAAACTTAAAGGCAGCAGCACGTACAGCACGGTCTCATGCATCTTTTTTCTCCAAAAACGAATCGCAAGTTGCCTCAATAAACGCACGCAAAAGCACTCGGCAGTACAGCTACAGCGAGTCAGCAACATTCTTCTTGCCAAGCCATGTGCACGCATGACTCATCTTCAGGAGCAATCCTTACATGATTACAGCATCGTGAAGATGCTTTGCTATAGCTCGATCGAGCCTTACATGCAGCGCATGATTACAGTATCGGGAAGACGACTTGCTAGCTCACGCATGCATGATGAGTTGATGACCAGCCGCGCGCTGTCGATGGTGTGCAGTTGTTGAGATGATCAGCAGGGGGAGCCGGCGGAGAGGCTCCTCTCGAGGTAGAAAGCCCGCAGCCTGGCGGTGCGGCTGGCGCCGCCGCTGGCGGAGTGGGACAGCGCGGGGAGCCCCCACTGCGAGGAGAAGACGATGGCGGGGCACTCGGCCGCGCACGCGATCCGCCGCACCAGCTCCGCCAGCAGCGCGGCCGCCCGCCTTGCCGGCGCCAGGAGCACCAGCCGCATCAGCAGCCTCACCCCGCGCCTGCGCTGCGCCATCCGGAACAGCACCGGCACCGCCTTCTTCCCCGACAACCTCCTCCGCAGCCGCAGCGGCCGCCTCGCCCTCGTCCACCTGGCGGCCGACGCCGCACCCGCAGCCGTCACATCATTTCCGACCTCCTCACCGTCGCCGTCGTCGCAGAGCTCGCCGCGGAGCCGCTGGTAGCGGCACCTCGGCAGCTGGTCCCTCGCCGTGAGCACCTCCAGACCCATGTGAGCTAGCTAAGGTGGCAGCTAAGGTAAGTTAACCAACCGGCCGGTCAGAGACGAGTGAGCTGTGAGCTGTAGGAAGCATGGGGAGCAAGCGAGCCTACGGGCGCCGGTATATATAGGACCGGACGAAGTTCGATTATTGCGCGTTGGCACATGGGGAGGAACCGTGCCGGCCGATGGAGCGCGCGCCGTGGCATGTCATGCAAGTTGGATCGGAGCAGCATAAGAAAATGGCGCGGCAACGACCGAGCGGCGCCTACGGCCTGATTCCCTTTTGACGCATGCTTTCCGCTAGCTACCAGCATTATACTACGCCACGCATGCATAGTAGTATAATTTAGCTTAGCTCTGCGCTCTCATCTCCATGCGAGCTAAAACCCACTATTATTTTGATCTCCATGCTTGCATGATCTTATCGGTAGGCCAAATTTAAATTTATCTTGAATTTCATTTAAATCTGGCCCAAAATTTTGATATTACAAAATTTTTGGTCCCACCAATTAAGTGAAACATAGGAAATTTCGATCGCTGGGTTGGAAAGGTAGGAGAAGGGGGAGGGGTGGGGAGATAGACCGACGAAGATGAGTCGGAAGATGAAACGAAGAGGGACAAGCCCGCGGCAACGAGCGGAAGGTGGAAGGAGGAGTCAACAACGACTGTGGTTAGGTCAATGGCGAGATGGCGACGACAACCGGCACCGGATACTAGTGGTAATAAGCCCATCCAGTGAAGGATTTGTTGTGTGTGGTGGCACCCCAGCTTGACAGTGGCGGAGAGACAGAGGAGGAGGAATGTGCGTAGTGAGAAGGAAAAGGGAGGAGGTGGGAAGACGAGGCGGCCGGAGACAGAGGCGGAACGATCGGAGGCGAAGCCGAGGAGGATGGAGCATTCATGCCTTAATATGAATTTCAAAACTTAGCATAGGGCATAAGACATAGTAAGAGGTCTTACCATGTCTGCATGTGTGCAATTGACCGTTAAGAATTATGATAACTATATTAACTAGTGGGTGCAAAAGTGTCTAGACAAACATTGGTGAAACCGATGTCCCTATTTGTCTGTAAACATTTAATTTCAGATCTCTTATTATTGTTTTTGTGACATATTGTATATATCAATCATAAGTGTAACTATGTCAAGCTAATAGAGGTTACCTCTCATCGTGAAAGAGCACATAGTTGCTACTCCCCCCCATCCATAACAACTGTCGCAGATTTTAAACTAAGGTTGCCTTAGTTTAAAACTGTGACGCTTATTATGGATCGGAGAGAGTAGTTACTTCTCACGAACCATCCAGATTGTGGAAGTCTACCAAATTTAGGAAACGATAATCTTCATATAATAGACTTACTTTGATAGCATCTTTACAACATTTTTGAACAATATTTCTAGCTCTACCTAATAGAAAACGTTGTTTGAAAGAGTTGGAGCTGTTTTCCTCAAGCAAGCCCTGCATTCATAACTATAAGAAGGTAACGACACTTGTATTTCTTAAGATAAAGATTGGAAATATTCAATGAACAAAGTGAAATATCCCATGGATGTTCTTTTGTGAACTTTCTGAAGGTTGACTTCTAGGGTTTTCCCCCGGCGCCAACAAATACCCCCCCCCCCCGCCGCGCGGGGCTCCCGTGTTGTCCCCCGCGGGCGATCCGGGGGCGATTAGGGTTTTCCCCCGGCGCCGCCACCCCCCTAGCATCTCCTTCCCTTGCCGCCACCTGAGGGACGCCAGGCAAGCCGCGACGGCCGCCGATGAAGGTGGCGGCGAGGTCTCTCGTCGCTTCGTTCCCCTTGCGAAGGACCACGGACTCCGGGGCGGCGGCCCCGGTCGGCGAGGCGGCGCGGCCTTTGCGGCAGGCGGCGTGCGCGGGATGTGGCGGCCGACCTCCTCGGCTGCTCGGGCGGCGCGGAGCCGGCGGGTGGTGGTCATGGCGCGGATTTCTTCCGATCCAGATCTGAAGGTCGGGCTGTTTTCTCCTCATCTGCTCACTCCTCCCCTCCGGCTGTCCGCTCTGCAGCTTTGGCTGCCAGTTCCGGTGTCGGCGGTGTGCTGATGGCATAGTTCGAGTCCGGGGGAAACCCTTGGCAGGATCTCCGACCACGGCAGTGATGGCGCGTGCGCGCATCGCCTTTCTCCTTCGAGGCACCGCTGAGGACTCCCCTATCCATCCTCGTCCCAGATCCCGGGTGAAAACCCAAAACTTGTCTCGGGTTGGGCGGTGGCGGCGCCCTGCGCGTCGTACCCTCCTTGGAGGCGCCGCCTTGGGTCGTCTGGTTCTCCGGGTGAGTGGCGCCGAGGTAGGAGAGCGCCCGTCGGCTGCGAGTCCAAGCAGAGGCTTCTCCAAGCTTCGCCCTTGGGTCTTTGCAGCTGGTTTCTTCGACAATCCTCCCAGCGGCTTTCCTTCTGTTCTCGGTTGCCCGGGCGGGTGACAATGCAGCTAGTGGTGTGAGCCTTCGGCGTGGTGAGAACCGTGAGCTATGCCTGTTCTGGGTTACGACCGGCACATGTCCGCGCTCTCGGGTGAGCGCCTAACGACCCGACGGGTCGGCGCCCTCGAGCCTAGGCGAGAGGACGGGGGTCTTCTTCGGCGTTGGAAGACAGGTTGCAAGGTCCCAATCCCATGATCCGGCTGCTCTCAGTGCTTACAGGCCTTTGGCTGATCCCCGAGGCTACTCTGCTTTCCTGCTCTTGGTGCCGATGTGCAGCGGGCTTCGACATTACTTGCTGGTCTTTCATGTCTCTTCCTTTGTGTGCAGTAGTGTGCGTTGCGTTGTAAGCTGCTCAGTCAGCTTCCTTGTATTTTTCGGTCACTCTTGCTTGGTGGCCTTGTGTAATCCTGGCCGGTTGATGGCTTTGTTAATTCAAAGTCGGGCTCCCCTTCAGCCTTCATTCTAAAAAAACAAATACCACCCAAAGTAACATGCGTATATCATAAGGGCATATTCTTTGATCTCTCTTATGATGATTGATAGTACGATAATTGCGTGACTACTTCACAAGATTGTTTACATGCAATTGGCACATTTTTTCCATTGCCTTAGGCCAAAGAAACCACTTGCTTTTTGCCAAATAACCAGAGCACGGCCTCATCACTGGAGACGCACCCCAGCCTTGATCGTACTTTGAAATATTAACAATGCACGATAAAATGTTGGGACATCCTCCCTAACCAGTAGGAATGCATCATGCTGGAATCCATTAACTGGAGGCATGACAATAAAGATGAATATGCTGGTTAGGTTTTATGGTTTAAGTTGGCATGTGCCATCATTAGCAAGCAAAAGAAAGGTCACTAGGGACCAACAGTAATCATGGTCAATGATTGGCGTGAGGGCGGCTCGAATGATTGATTAGAATGGAATATTGTTAAGTACTCTTTGACAGCTAGCTATAGTTTAAAACTGACATCCCTTCCTTTGCATAACTGTAGCGGACCAATAAACTGGCCATTCTCTTGTTCTGATTAAATTAACTAGCAGGGTAACTAACACATTTTAGTGAACTAGTACCATTTAAAATATAGTGCTAAGTACCACTCAACTTTGAATATTGATATTTCAAAAGTACATTTGTGATTGGTCAATTCAAAAAACATGGGTATATTTACTGATTCAGAAAAACTTACAACAACCTTTGCTACATCTTTTAATATACAAGCGAATAACAGAACTTGTTGAAAGACCACTAGTGACCTCACGTCCTGACCAAAACCATGAATAGAAGACAACGAGCAGTTCGGCAGAGAATAAGGCCTATTTTTGGATAAGAGACGCTTGCCCGGGTTTAGTGAACTAAAGCCATTATGGTTTTACAATAAGTAGTTCGACATGAATAAAAGGCACACCCATAAGTTTGATACATACCCTGCAGGGTTCTTGGTTCATAAGCCAAAAAGACAAATTGAACTTATAAAAGATGAGCGGGTTGGTAGTGTGACGCCCGGATAATTAGACTACAGTAATTCCCTACTAATGATGCCATGTCACCTCAGTTACTGTTGATAATCTCACGTTAGTTCAAAACCAGTTTGTATTCAAATTCAAAATCAAGCAAACAATAAAAGTTTTCAAATGTCAAAACTAAAATGTTCTAAAAGTGACAAATAAATCATATGTAATATTGGTGGAGGAACCAAGTCTTTATAAAATGTTTAAATGCACCAAACTAATTAAATCAATAGCTAAAACCATTAATTAAATGCCTTTTGTATTTTGTAAAATATTAAACTATATTATTTTGGGATGAAACTTTTTGTGGTTGTGACATAATTTGTAACAACAATTTAGGTGCCACTTTGGTATTTTATTGAAACTAAAATAAATTGGAAGTTAAAAGAAATCAGAAAATAAAATAAATAAATAAAGATAAAGAAAAACAAAAAAAATCAAAAGGATAGACCCCCCAGCTCCCATGGGCCTCGGCCCATACCAACCCAGTCGGCCACCCCCCTACCAGGCCGGCCCAACCCCCCCCCCCCCCCCACTCCCTTAACCCCTGGACACCCAAACCCTATCCGACACCCCCTCCCACTTCTCCCTCCCCGATTCCCCACTCCCCTCGCTCCCTCCCCACTCCCCGATCCCCTTTGGATCGGGGCAACCACCTCACCGCCCGGTGCCTCCGGCCACCCCCTCGCCGGCGCCTGCCTCCCCGACTCCCCCCCCCCCGCATGGCGCCCGCCCCACCTTGACCCGAGCTAGATCGGGATCGACCCCGCACGCCCGATGCCTTACCCCTGCGCCCATCGCCGGCGCCCCGTCGTCCTTGGCGCCCGTCTCCAACCACCGCCGCCTGAGGCCCCACGACGGCGCCGCTCTCCCCGTCGCCCCGCCTCACTGGACGCCCCCGCCGCTTCGACGCCGTGCCCCTACCTCGGGTCGTCGTCCACCCGTCGCCTCGCCGGCGCCGCCCGAACCGCTCCACCGTTGCCAACGCCGCCCCCTCTCCCCATCAACGCTGGTGAGGCCCCGTGCCTCTGCCCTTCTCTGCACGCGGCCGCCTACTCCCCCCCGCGCGCCCACTGCCGCCCGGCCGCGCTACCAACCCCGCCGTCGTGCGCCGCTGGTCCGTCCGCGCCGTCCCGCTTCCCGTGCCCTCACGCCGGCGCTCGTCCGCGGCACTACTCCGCGCGCGCCACGCAGCGCCCTGCTGCCGTTCGCGCGCGCCCTGCTGCCGTTCGCGCGCGCCCCGCGACCTCCCGTGGCCGCGCCCGTCGCGCCCGCGACCTCCCGTGGCCGCGCCCGGAGTTCTTCTCCCCTGCGCCTGCTCCACTTCCTCCGCCGCCCTGCGCCACTCCGGCCGGCCGTGCCTCGCCGGCGCCGGACGCAACCCCCACCCCGTGGCTGGCCTGGGCCAGTGCCCAGTCGGGCTAGCGCCCGCGCGCCCGTGCCCGCTGTGGCCAGGGCCACTTACCACTGGGCCAGTGCCCCCCGGCCCTATGACATATGGGGACCACCCCTAAAACGTTAAAAAAAAGAGAATTAAAAATAATATTAATAAAATAAATAAATAATAACTAATTAATTAAGTTAATTAATCCTATTTAATTAATCTAATTAACTAGTTAGTTTAATTAAATAGCAATTAGATTAGTTAAACCCTAATTAGCCTAAACAGTATATGACAGGTGGGTCCCGCACGTCAGTTTGACCCAGTCAATGCCCTGTTGACTGCTGACGTCATGATGACATCATGATGACGTCAGCATACACTATTCTGGATAATGTTGGATTTAAATAAATAATTAAAATCAGAAAATGATTAAATCTTTAGAAAATCATATAAAATAAACCGTAGCTCAGATGAAAATACTTTCTACATGAAAGTTGCTCAGAACGACGAGACGAATGCGAATACGTAGCTCGTTCGTCCACCACACATCCCTAGCATAGCGAACATGCAACTTTCCCCCTCCGGTTCATCTGTCCGAAAACGCGAAACACCGGGGATACTTTCCCGGATGTTTCCCCCCTTCGTCGGTGTCACCTCCTACCGCGTTAGGGCATACCTAGCACCGCGTTTTGCCTCCTTATGTTTTGTGATGCTTTGTTTGCTCCGTATTTACTGTTTCTTCCCCCTCTCCTTCTTCGGTAGACTACGAGACCGACGCTGCTGCTGCCCAGTTCGACTACGGAGTTGACGACCCCTCCTTCTTGCCAGAGCAACCAGGCAAGCCCCCTTGATCACCAGATATCGCCTACTCTACTCTCTACTTCTTGCATTAGAGTAGTGTAGCATGTTACTGCTTTCGGTTAATCCTATTCTGTTGCATAGCCTGTCATTGTTGCTACAGTTGTTACCCTTACCTGTTATCCTACTGCTTAGTATAGGATGCTAGTGTTCCATCAGTGGCCCTACACTCTTGTCCGTCTGCCATGCTATACTACTAGGCCGTGATCACTTCGGGAGGTGATCACGGGTATATACTATATGCTTTATATACATGACACATGTGGTGACTAAAGTCGGGTCGGCTCGTTGAGTACCCGCAAGTGATTCTGATGAGGGGGGCTGAAAGGACAGGTGGCTCCATCCCGGTAGAGGTGGGCCTGGGTTCCTGACGGCCCCCGACTGTTACTTTATGGCGGAGTGACAGGGCAGGTTGAGACCACCTACGAGAGAGGTGGGCCTGGCCCTGGTCGGCGTTCGCGGATACTTAACATGCTTAACGAGATCTTGGTATTTGATCTGAGTCTGGCCATTTGGTCTATACGCACTAACCAACTACGCGGGAACAGTTATGGGCACTCGACGTCGTGGTATCAGCCGAAGCCTTCGTGACGTCAGCGACTGAGTGGCACGCGCCGGATTGGACTGGAACGCCACTAGGCTAGGTCTGCTTCCGGCCACGTTCGCAACATGCAGGTGTGCAATGGGCGATGGGCCCAGACCCCTGCACCATAGGATTTAGACCGGCGTGCTGACCTCTCTGTTGTGCCTAGGTGGGGCTGCGACGTGTTGATCTTCCGAGGCCGGGCATGACCCAGGAAAGTGTGTCCGGCCAAAGGGGATCGAGCGTGTTGGGTTATGTGGTGCACCCCTGCAGGGAAGTTTATCTATTCGAATAGCCATGTCCCTCGGTAAAAGGACGACCCGGAGTTGTACCTTGACCTTATGACAATTAGAACCGGATACTTAATAAAACACACCCTTCCAAGTGCCAGATACAACCCGGTGATCGCTCTCTAACAGGGCGACGAGGAGGGGATCGCCGGGTAGGATTATGCTATGCGATGCTACTTGGAGGACTTCAATCTACTCTCTTCTACATGCTGCAAGATGGAGGCTGCCAGAAGCGTAGTCTTCGACAGGACTAGCTATCCCCCTCTTATTCTGGCATTTTGCAGTTCAGTCCACTGATATGGCCCTTTACACATATATCCATGCACAGTAGTGTAGCTCCTTGCTTGCGAGTACTTTGGATGAGTACTCACGGTTGCTTTCCTTCCTCTTTTCCCCCTTTTCCTTTCTACCTGATTGTCGCAACCAGAGGATGGAGTCCAGGAGCCAGACGCCACCGTCGACGACGACTCCTACGACACTGGAGGTGCCTACTACTACGTGCAGGCCGCTGACGAAGACCAGGAGTAGTTAGGAGGATCCCAGGCAGGAGGCCTGCGCCTCGTTCGATCTGTATCCCAGTTTGTGCTAGCCTTCTTAAGGCAAACTTGTTTAACTTATGTCTGTACTCAGATATTGTTGCTTCCGCTGACTCGCCTATGATCGAGCACTTGTATTCGAGCCCTCGAGGCCCCTGGCTTGTATTATGATGCTTGTAAGACTTATTTATGTTGTAGAGTTGTGTTGTGGTATCTTCCCGTGAGTCCCTGATCTTGATCGTACACATTTGCGTGCATGATTAGTGTACGGTCAAATCGGGGGCATGTCAGGTAGTCACAACCGCGGCATCCACGTCAGACTGTGAATAGTCCTGCGACTCGGCAGTGAACGAAAAAGCGGCAGCGAAAGAAAAAGAAATGACCCCACGTCCTCCCACGCCCAACCCCCCTCCTCCTCTCCTCCTCCTCCTATCATCCTTTTTCACAACCCTAGCTGCCACCCCCTCCTCCTCCCACCTCAGTCGCCGCCGCCTCCTCCTGCTCCTCCTCCCACCTCAGTCGCCTCCTAGGAGAGCTCGGCACGATGGGGTGGCCGTGGAGCTCGCCTCGTCCGGAGACAAGGTGGATCCCATGCAGGGCATCCGGCAGCGCTGGCTTCTCCTCTCCTACGCCACCGTTGCCCACCCCTCCTCATCTCGTGCGGGCACGGAGGTGAGCTTCTCTAGCGGCGGCGGCGATCTGCAGTCAAAGGGCGACGGTGGCGGCGCTCGATTTGATCTATAGGAGAGAGAGAAGATGAGAGAGAGAGAGAAGGAAGGAGAGGAGGGAGAAATAGAGAGGAAAGAGGAGAGGGATGTGCGGCGGCGGCCGAGAGAGGGTCACCGAAGGAACAACTGATCATCGTTCATACCGCGCTGGGCCAGAGATGGCTCTGTACAGCCCACGCGTCCGCAGGTTCATTCTTCCTTCCTGTTGCTCTCATCTTTTGATTAGCTGTAACTGCATGTTTGTGTCAGTGCTATGCCTACTGTCGTTGGGCAATACTTTAGGCAAGTCAACCTTCCAATTCAGTACACGTCTGCACAAGGAGAAGAGCCCCCTGTTAGCTTTTCTTTTTGCAGATTAGACCAATAATCTACATCAGTCGATTTGAGGGTATGCTGAATATGATATTTAATGAATATGGTCATTTTGTTGTTCAGAGTACACAAGTGGTTGCCCATGAAGTCTCCTCCTTGCCCGGCTTATTTATTAAGGTAAGATTTTGATTGTCTCAAATTGTCGCTTCAGTTCCACATTAACCATGAATTGTTGTGTGTAAATGCTCATATCCCGTTAAGTTCATGTGTATAAATCAAGTGGGTTGAAGTGTGCTGTGAATTTCCTGAAGAAGTTTACTTGAGATATTATATGCATGGTGTGGATTGTTGAGTTTGCTTGCTTAATGGAATGCCATGCCTGTGCAGATCAACAGGGGGAAGGTCCAGGGTGAGACCTTCAAGATGGATTTGAGGTTGCTATTATTTCAGTTTGCAGATAGAGGATGTTATTCTAGCAAGACAGAGATGGCTCTTTACAGCCCACGCGTCCGCAGGTTCATTCTTCCTTCCTGTTGCTCTCCTCTTTTGATTAGCTATAACTGCATGTTTGGGTCAGTGCTATGCCTGCTGTCGTTGGGCAGTACTTTAGGCAAGTCAACCTTCCAATTCAGTACATGTCTGCACAAGGAGAAGAGCCCCTGTTAGCTTTTCTTTTTGCAGATTAGGCCAATAATCTACATCCGTCGATTTGAGGGTATGCTGAATGTGATATTTAATGAATATGGTCATTTTGTTGTTCAGAGTACACAAGTGGTTGCCCATGAAGTCTCCTCCTTGCCCGGCTTATTCATTAAGGTAAGATTTGATTGTCTCAAATTGTCGCTTCAGTTCCACATTAACCATGAATTGTTGTGTGTAAATGCTCATACCCCGTTAAGTTCATGTGTATAAATCAAGTGGGTTGAAGTGTGCTGTGAATTTCCTGAAGAAGTTTACTTGAGATATTATATGCATGGTGTGGATTGTTGAGTTTGCTTGCTTAATGGAATGCCATGCCTGTGCAGATCAACAGGGGGAAGGTCCAGGGTGAGACCTTCAAGATGGATTTGATGTTGCTATTATTTGAGTTTGCAGATAGAGGATGTTATTCCAGCAAGACAGTGACGATGGCGATGACAAGTGAGATTTATGTTAAGGAGTATTAGCATATGCTCACAGGATCACTGGAAGCATATAAAGGTATCCACAATGATGGTTGCTTTCTTATCAACAAAGAATTGAATTATAATTATAGACGGTAAAACTTGTCTTTTCATTTGTTAGAAAACATAGTGTACCTTTATAATCGTAGCTGTATGCAAGGTAAGATTTTGATTGTCTCAAATTGTCGCTTCAGTTCCACATTAACCATGAATTGTTGTGTGTAAATGCTCATATCCCGTTAAGTTCATGTGTATAAATCAAGTGGGTTGAAGTGTGCTGTGAATTTCCTGAAGAAGTTTACTTGAGATATTATATGCATGGTGTGGATTGTTGAGTTTGCTTGCTTAATGGAATGCCATGCCTGTGCAGATCAACAGGGGGAAGGTCCAGGGTGAGACCTTCAAGATGGATTTGATGTTGCTATTATTTCAGTTTGCAGATAGAGGATGTTATTCCAGCAAGACAGTGACGATGGCGATGACAAGTGAGATTTATGTTAAGGAGTATTAGCGTATGCTCACAGGATCACTGGAAGCATATAAAGGTATCCACAATGATGGTTGCTTTCTTATCGACAAAGAATTGAATTATAATTATAGACGGTAAACGTTGTCTTTTCATTTGTTAGAAAACATAGTGTACCTTTATAATCGTAGCTGTATGCAATGATCCATCATGTATTTTCTGTTTAAAAGCGCAACCCGTAATTGCTTGATGTCATGAAATGTCTATAATTTTTTTTACATTCTTAAGTTAGCCTCCAGACTATCTGCATTGTCATGGTAACTTTGGTAGGTTATAATATGCAGATCGATAATCCCTGTTCAGTTTGAGCTTTCCATGTGATTTTTTACCCAAATATTAGGATCACAACTTAACTTAAATTAGCAGTATAATGTCAATGGGCGTCATCTGAAGCTAATAAGATGTTGTTACTGAAGAACATCCCCCTGCTACTTGCACAGTACGTGAAAAACACCCTAAATAGATTAAAGAAATCATACTTGACTGTGATTGCATTTGGTTGACGCTTACATGTATTTCCCATCGGTAGATCAAAGGGGTAATCTACATTTTAGGTCCAAGCTTTCAATGCATTTTTCTATCTTTTTTTCATATCCCAGTCATCATCTGCAAGGCCGAAGCATGCATGTCTATATGGTTTTGTGGCACTGATTTCGTTCCATGCCAGTTTATTTCCAGCAGTTGGTCTGCTTCTTCATAGAGATTTTATCAGTATACTAAATTAAATAAGAAACTGAATGTGTACTGCTTTCACCTTCCGTTTGAACATGATTGTCTTATTTGTGACATAGGTGAAAATTAGCAAGCAAGCTACAGTAGGTGCATGGATGACCAAGTTTACTTGTTACTTTATGAAGATGATGATTCCTAAATAGAATTACGAGCTAGGTCCTGCATGTTGATCGTGCTTCAAGGTACAGTTGTTCGTGCCTTATAAAATTGTAATGCCTTTTATTGGTTGTGCATCCTAGGAACAAAAGCTTGATTCATAGAGAGCCGAAGAACTGAGGAATTTTACTCTCTGTCATTACAGGGTAGAAGAGAATGGGGGAGGGGACGCGCGCTCCATATTTTGTTATGCACACCTTCCTAAACTATACTTTTCTTCTTAACATATGTTCATTGTCTAGCAGAAGCTGTAGATTTCAGCGTACAATAATTTCCAAAATGGTAGAAGGTAAGAACCATGTTACATGATCCTTTTGTGTTCTCTTGATTTAAAGTAACACGTACCTGTTAAACTCGGTGATGATTTTCGAGGTGTATTTATAAATTATCTGCCAAGGTTATTCCTTCATGCAATTTTTTTCTCTGAAGCCTAGGCATATTCATTGTTTGGTTGGCTCTCTTTACTAGCAGGAAGATAACTACTACGTGTTGCTTAGTTATTAGCGGATTGACTGTATGAATGATCTTGTGTTCACCCAGAGTTATAGGTTTCTAAATACTAGGCTCTTAGGACTTAATTATAATGGTTAGTTTTGTTTGGATTCATGTACTCTGGTGCTACAGCCTAGGTAAAGCTCCTTCACAATAGTATTTAAAGCTTATATTGATAACTCCATCAGAGTTCAAGCATTAGGCTCTCTGCTCTGTGTATTGCTAGGTGTTCTATATAATGCTTTGATGTTCCTTTGTCACTGTTTGATGTTCTGCCTTGGGTGGCCTTTGTCTTGGTTTACAACTCCATATGGCTACCTATGTATACATATGTAGGTTTTGTTTGAACTGTAGTCAAATTGCGCAGATGTTTCTATATTCTTGCCTTCCTCTTTTTAACTCATGAGATTGTTAGATAGTTGAATATCATTGGTCTCTGTCGGCATTCTATTTTCGTAGTTTGAAATGAGTATTGGTCCATTGATATTAAACTTCACAATAGGTAGTGGCATCTTCACGAAAAAGTAGTGGCAGATATGCTGGTGATTTCTTTTCTGCTACAGGAATGACACTATTCCCAAATCCTCAACACATATTTTTTAGTAACTGAGAGGATTATTCACCTTTGCTGCTATAGGCATTCAAGACCTGGCAGGGCTGGGTCAACCGGCCCTTCGTGTTCAAGACCCGGCTCTGATGAGCCTTGACAGCCGTGCTACCGACTGGGCATCTTCATCCTGAGCCATATCCGGAACCAGACCAGTAGGGGCACCCTGAGAGAGCACCCGAGGCATGCTGTCAAGTTGGACGAGTGCAACCAGGCCACCTGCTGTGTGTGTCCACGGTTCATACAGTCAAGGCGTTCGCTCATCTTGGGCCAGAACGAGCACTATAAGGGGAACCGTTTTGTTACATTGTTGTGTTGTTGGTTAAAGATAATGTTTTTCTTCTCGAATTATGAAACCTCAAACAACAGTAGGATATAACCGTTTTGTTCGTTTTGCAATCAAAGCTTCCATCAAATAACATTTTAGAATTATGCTCCGTCTTATTCATAAACTGTGGCTATTTTGTAGATTCATACAAGATACGGCTTTGTGTGCATTGAAATAGCAACAAGTTGGTCTCTTGGTCTCGTTTCTGTATACATTTGACTCATACACGCAGCCAGCGTGTCCATGTGATCTGGATGAATTTCTCTATCCTGTTTTATGTTGTGATGTCTTTGATTTTTGTCTCTTCCAGATTTACATATAGATGCCTCGGTGAATACTCAAGAATTTTGTGTTCTTTTCTATTTACGGCCTTTAGGTATTTTATTTTTAATTTTATAATGATTCTGAAACGATGTCACTCCCTACTACTCTTGCTCTCCAGGCCTGGTGGCAGGATGCTTGGTCAAGAATGCAGGGTGAGCAAAACAAAACTATGAACGCTTTTATCTCTTTGGTCATCTAGAGCATATGGAGGGATCAAGATAGCGGGCTTTGACAGTGTCTTCACACCGCCCCAGAGGGGGTACCACTGAGGGCTTTCTCATGGAACACAGTGCAATGTGGTTTTATGCACGCCTATGAGCAGGCTACCCTGCACGCTGGTCTTCTACTGCTTTCCCGGGCCTATTACTTCCCCTGAGATGCTTCCAAGGGTTCTATTCGGCTCCGTTGTATTTTTTTCTTTTTTGATTGCTTTTCCTTCTCTGTTTCTTTTTTTATGTGCAAGGCCATAATTTTTTTACCATGCATCCTTGCTCACACAGAAGATTACCTCAAAATACACATGCTTCTAAAAATGCATAATGTGTTTGCCCACGACTAAAACAAGTAATACATTGTACTTTTTCAAAGCACACGTGGAATTAGCGGGCTCCTTCAGGTATTTCAAGGAAAAAACAGAATATGTTTAACTAATTTTCTATATTGCTTATTTATGCACTTGTGACCATAGCTTTCCACTTTAGCTCATAAACTGGATGGCAAAATAGAGTTTGCCCATTTCATATCTGTGTTGTCTTATTAGGAAAATAGATTTTGTTTAAAAGCTGGTGCTTAATATGTTTTATCGACTGGTGAATGCTCAACTTTAGCTCATAAACTAGTCGGCAAATCCTAATTCTGATGGGGCTTTTGACACTTATTGTTTTATGGTTGTCTAGACAGCTGATGGCATGCTTCTTTCTTGCTAGCTAATTGTCAATTCTTTTGTACAGGGTCCCTCAGCTACTTATGCTTTGCTAGACAATGAGAGTATGTAGATAGCATGTATGGTTTTTACATTGTTTTGCGCAGGTTGAGATGCATCACATGATGTTTTCCTTTTACGTTTATGAGTATTACAGAGTCCTTTCTTTTTCCACAAGGGGCAGTAGCTGTGCCATTTGATTTGAAGGACAAAGAGTTGATCACAAAGGGGTAGCATTCAGGATATATACACAAAAGAGTATAGAACCAAATTATATGATGTAATTGATCACTATTTCTATTAACTTCTCATGTACACAATGTTCACGAATTCATGTATTAAGTACATTTTATTGTGTCACTTGTGTTTACTCTTTTTTTAATGCAAGTTTACAGCTACTCGGAGTTCCTAATTGTAGACTCAACTATCTTGACCTACCGATGATCTAATTTGTGGCATTATTACCTTAAGAAAATATTTGCATTTAATTTCCTTTATATATAGGGGTATAAGTTCTTACCAAATGTACTCAAATATACGGTTGTTGAAACAATGCAAATATTTTCAACACAAACATGGTTTTAAACGGGTCTTTGCGCCATTTGGCGCAACTGGTCATCTAGTAGAAGAAAAATATGAATATGCACCACTCATGGTGGCTCATTTTAGCTTTTTTTTGTGAAGACATATTAGCTCTTTTTTTGCGGGGTCATTCCTTACCTAAATAGACAAGTATGTACCATATACTCACATACTATGTGTACTCCATCTGTTTTTATTTACTCCGCATATTATGTTTGATCTAAGTCAAACATACATACATACATACATATATGGTACGAAAATATTAGCTAAATAGACAAGTATGCATCATATACTTTTTGCGGGATCATTCCTTAATTAGCTAAATAGACAAGTATGCATCATATACTCACATACTATGTACTCCATCCATTTTTATTTACTCTACATATTAGGTTTGATGTAAGTCAAACTTTACAAAGTTCGACCCAGTTTATCGCAAAAAATCTAAACCTTCACAACAAAAAATATATATGGTATGAAAATATATAGAATGAAGATTCTAATGGTATTGATTTGTTATTATGGATGTTAATATTTTTTGTATGAACTTGGTCAAAGTTTATAAAGTTTGACTCAATCAAAGCTCATATGCAAAGTAAATAAAAACAGAAGAAGTATATTAAAAAAACAATCCACAAAAGTGGTCCCTGGAGACACCTCGGCATAAGATGTTTTTTTTAGAGAAACGACACCTCGGCATAAGATGGTCCAAGAGGATGCAACGCGTTGATTCAGACCCAAAAAGTGTACCTGGCCGAAATAGATAGCACTCTTGCAAGTATTTCTCTTAGTTTTATGTATCATACAAGAGGTGGATGCCGTCTAGTAGTTTTCTCATTTTTCCTAGAAACTAATGGTGGCAAGCATGCACAGGACAAAACATAAAAAAGAAAACATTTATAATTAACTGATGGAAATAGGACATGTGGAGGCTCACATGCAGTTTTCTACATGTTTAAGGGATCATAAATAGAAAATAAATATATGAATGATTATAAGATAAATGCTCTATAGAGAATTAGCAGGCAACATGTCAAAAGGACACCTAGGCCAAAATTCACTGAATAATAGGATACTTTCTCAAACCCGTGCCTATCAACACACTAGGTCCCCTAGGTTTTTAAGGTGCAAATCAGACCACCGCCATGGTGTTCGTGACTACGCCACCTAGGTTATTAAGGCACAAATCCCATGTTTTTTGGACACAATTTCAGTAAATTATGAACTGTTTCCAACAAACAAATCTAGCAACAAATGCCATATTTCTGGAGACAATTTTGGTCAATTATGAATTGTTCCCAACAAAAAATCTAGCAAATTGCTTTTGTTTATGCCAAATGTAATTTTTCAAGATTCCAAAGGTTTTTTGTGGCGCAAAAACATTTTTTCTGGACAGTTAGAAGCATCATTTTTTGTGTGGAACGGAAGCATCTTTTTTATTCAATGGGTACATATTTGTGACCGATAACAAAAATATTTGACATGTGCTACAGTGGATTCTTTAATCAATTTGGAGATAACCTTTTGATGTAAAATTTGTATCGATGCAAGCATTTACTTTGCAAAAGGAATCATATGAAAACACGTTAAAGAGCACAAGTTATTGAAACAGATTCATTTGTAATGCACAACATATATAAATCTCTTTCTAAACAAACACCATGCTTCCGGCCTCGTCGACATCCATGCACGTTGAATAGGCCTTCCACTGCCAGCCCATGGACAAGTTTTTTGCAAAGCGAGCTCCCCGGCCCAACAAGGTGGCTGTTGACAAATGGTCAAAAAGAAAAGGTGGTTGTTGATTCTCAAAAAAAGGTGGTTGTTGATATGGAGTGGTGGTCATGTCATCTGCAGCATGTACGTATTCATCATGTGAGGAGTTAACCGCTTCTCATTTTCGTCTAGACCAGTTGGCATGTTTGTGTCTCTTCGTGTTGTGGTTATCTAGTGCCGTGATATGCTTCATGGTCTCTCTCTCTCTCTCTCTCTCTCTCTCTCTCTCTCTCTCTGTGTGTGTGTGTGTGTGTGTGTGTGTGTGTGTCTATGTGTGCGTGCGTGCGTACCGTGTGGTGCGTTCATTTCTCCCATTGTTTGTTGTGTGGGGAAACCGGTGAGGAAATAAAATATCGGAAAGGGTACTGGCCATTAGTCTCCCATGCTAAGTTGGGGCATGCCGGTGTCTTTGGTTTCAAAGATTATTTTTAACTAATGAAATACAAATGTAGATGTCTATAATTTTTTTTGGTGGGTAAATACTGTATTACTCAACTCGAAAGATTCATACAATCAATCGTAGAAAGTTCTGTAGCAACTGAAGGCCATGATCCAATCCAAGTCATGGTTCTGCCCTCTAAACGAGCAAACTTAGCTAAGCTATCACTAACCTTATTCTGGCTACGATTGATATGAGTAATACAAGATTCACGGAGAGACAAAAGATATCTAATCTCTTTAATGAGCGACGCATAAATAGATCTATCCACCTCCTTGGCCTGGATTAGCTTCACTGCAACAAAAGAATCCATCTCAATCATGATTGGAAGATCACTTCGTTGGATAGCCAATGAAAGGCCTTCCATACAAGCACACAATTCAGCTTCTATAGAATCACGGCATGAAAATAGTTGTCTGCATGAAGAAAAAATAATAGCACCCTTCTCATCTCGCAAAACTATACCAGCACCAGCTGAACCATCATCATCGTAGGACCCATCAGTGGAAAGTTTTACCCAACCAGATTTTGCAGCAATCCACTTGGCCTAACACTCGTTATCACATGCAGCCTACTGGAATTATTTTCATAAATATGATGGATTTCCCCTTATTTGGATCAGCTATGAGATCTGACTTAATGCCAATGAGGGAATCAAGATAGCTCACCAAAAAACGTCTGGAAGCTTCCATAGGTGGCGGCGGCTTGTGATGAACAACCTCGTTCCGAATATGCCATGTCCGCCATAATGTCATTAGAAACATTGATCGTTCAATTTCTGACAGCGGTTCTAGTGCTTGCAAAATCCACTCTTTCCCAATATTCATCACTGAGAAAAGACTTGGTAGAGCCCATACTTCAGCCATTGTATCCCAGAGTATCCGTGATAATGTGCAACGGCAAAGAGCATGGAAACTGTCCTCAGTTTCAGTGGCACAAATAGGGCATAAATCAGTAGTTTCCAAGTTTCGAGCATGTTTGTTCCTCCAGGTCGGCAAAGAATCAGTCGCGACCCGCCATGCGAAGTTGCGTACTATTGGGGGAACTTCCGACCCCCAGATCATTTGCCACGGAGCAATGGCCAGGCGGAGAGGGCAAATGCTGAAGTACTGCGAGGCCTAAGGACAAAAAAACTTTTGACAGGCTGCACAAGAGCGGAAGGCGCTGAATTGATGAGTTGTCGGCGGTTCTTTGGTCGATCAGAACGACGCCAAATCGAGCCACCGGCCAGACACCCTTTGCCCTGATATACGGGGCAGAAGCAGTTCTCCCCACTAAACTCACATACGGGTCACCTCGAGTGCTCGCTTATGACGAGCTTGAGTAAGAGCAACTGCGGCAAGATGACGCAATGCTCCTTGAGGAAGATCGTCTTCGGGCGGCTGTGAGAGCAGCGCGCTACCAGCAAGCCTTGCGTCGCTACCATAGCCGCAAGGTTCATGCACGAAGCTTTGAGGAAGGCAACCTTGTTCTTCGGCGCGTTCAATCGGCCAAGAATTCCAACAAGTTGACGCCGAAGTGGGAAGACCCTTATCGGGTAATACGAGTCACCAGGCCCGGCGCAGTCCGCCTGGAGGGACGGGGCTTGCCTGCTCCGCCTGTGTACTCCCATCCGTGCTCCGCTTCCGTTGCTTTGGTATCGTACGACGCCAGCAACTTTCCTCACCCCACGGTCGTTTTCATTGCCAAAAAAATTAACAAATACTCCGATCTAATACTATCCATTCCCTCCTTAATACATGCACATCAATCTAATACACATCTTCTCTTGATGTTGGCGTCAATGGCGGGCAGCTAATTCCTACCGCGAGCGCAACCCCAGCTTACCTCCGGCATGACGAGGTCAGGCAGACCATTCCCACAGGCTAGCTGGGCATCCCCGGTCAGCGAGTCGTCCACCATGATAGCACTCATGGGCTCCGACAACGACGGGGTGCGTGGACGTGAAGGAGTTGGAGGAGTTAATCTATCTCGTTATTCAGGCATGACGACGAGCCATCGCCCTCCCTCTCTAGCCCTCCGCTGTCGAGCTCTCCTCTCGCCGGCGAACCATAGCGGCCCAAACTAATGCTGTTCGTGCACGCACGGAGCTCCTCGTATGGCAAGGTGAGGCACGCTCTAGGCTCTACCTTGTTAGCTTCGTCGGAGTCGAGCTCCTCTTGGAACGCCGTCGAGCAGTGGTTCTGCGCGTGACATGTTCGTGCAAGTGCCGTTCTAGAATGCCGCCAAAAAAAAGTGCCGTTCTAGAATGCGCGATAGTCGGATTCAGCTCCGGCATCGACACAAGGACGACGATGACGCTGTTGTGTCGGACACCACTGTGGACGCCGTGGTCATCAACGCATATATACGATATGGGTTAGCTTGAGGCACCTCCGACATCGACGCCATGTCCGCCGGCGCCGGCTGCTGTGCCAGCCACACCGGTGTGTAGGCCGAGATTGTGAACAAGTATGCCGTCATCGCCGGAGTCAGCTTACCTCCGGCATCGACGTGTGGACTGCCTGTACCGCCTGCTACACCGGCCACGCCGCAACGTCGGTGCCGTATACAATCCTCAGTGCATGGCTCCCCTACGTTGGGAAAAAAGCAAATACGATGGCTGTTTAACTGACATACCGGGTGACAGACAGAAATACTGGATTTTTAGTGCTTTATTTTGATCAGAAAAAAGAGACGTGAGGGAGGAGACTTGGTGAACCGTCGGATGGAAAATGTGAGAACGGGAGCACGGATGGGAGTACAGAGGCGGAGCAGGCAACCGCCGCCTGGAGACCGAAGATGCTATTCCAGTGAGCAACTCCTGGAACATCGAACATCTTCGCAAGTTTTACCCATCAGGCGCGGTTGCCGCGCCCCCCGGCAAGCCACCTTTTGTACAAGCCTTGCCGGCAAGGCATGTAACAATCTGTACAAAGCCAGGCGCAGACCCTGAGCATAAATAAATGAAGCGCTGGCGCCCTAAGTTTTAGCATGCATGCTAGGTTATGTCTCTCCCTCGGTTAGGGTTGATAGTGCTTGTTGGAAATATGCCCTAGAGGCAATAATAAAATGGTTATTATTATATTTCCTTGTTCATGATAATTGTCTATTATTCATGCTATAATTGTGTTATCCGGAAATCGTAATACATGTGTGAATACATAGACCACAACATGTCCCTAGTGAGCCTCTAGTTGACTAGCTCATTGATCAACGGATAGTCATGGTTTCCTGACTATGGACATTGGATGTCATTGATAACGGGATCACATTATTAGGAGAATGATGTGATGGACAAGACCCAATCCTAAGCATAGCACAAAGATCGTGTAGTTCATTTGCTAGAGCTTTTTCAATGTCAAGTATCATTTCCTTAGACCATGAGATTGTGCAACTCCCGGATGCCGTAGGAGTGCTTTGGGTGTGCCAAACGTCACAACGTAACTGGGTGACTATAAAGGTGCACTACGGGTATCTCCGAAAGTGTCTGTTGGGTTGGCACGGATCAAGACTGGGATTTGTCACTCCGTATGACGGAGAGGTATCTCTGGGCCCACTCGGTAATGCATCATCATAATGAGCTCAATGTGACTAAGGAGTTAGTCACGGGATCATGCAATACGGTACGAGTAAAGTGACTTGCCGGTAACGAGATTGAACAAGGTATTGGGATACCGACGATCGAATCTCGGGCAAGTAACGTACCGATTGACAAAGGGAATTGTATACGGGATTGATTGAATCCTCGACATCGTGGTTCATCCGATGAGATCATCGTGGAACATGTGGGAGCCAACATGGGTATCCAGATCCCGCTGTTGGTTATTGACCGGAGAGGCGTCTCGGTCATGTCTGCATGTCTCCCGAACCCGTAGGGTCTACACACTTAAGGTTCGGTGACGCTAGGGTTGTAGAGATATTAGTATGCGGAAACCCGAAAGTTGTTCGGAGTCCCGGATGAGATCCCGGACGTCACGAGGAGTTCCGGAATGGTCCGGAGGTGAAGAATTATATATAGGAAGTCCAGTTTCGGCCAGCGGGAAAGTTTCGGGGGTTATCGGTATTGTACCGGGACCACTGGAAGGGTCCCGGGGGTCCACCGGGTGGGGCCACCTATCCCGGAGGGCCCCATGGGCTGAAGTGGGAGGGGAACCAGCCCCTGGTGGGCTGGTGCGCCCCCCATGGGCCTCCCCCTGCGCCTAGGGTTGGAAACCCTGGGGGTGGGGGGCGCCCCACCTGACTTGGGGGGAAGTTTCCCCCCTTGGCCGCTGCCCCCCTTGTAGATGGGATCCCAGGGGCCGGCGCCCCCCCAGGGGGCCTATATAAAGGGGGGAGGGAGGGCTGCTGTACCCTAGCCCCTGGCGCCTCCCTCTCCCTCTCGTGACACCTCTCTCTCCCGCTTGCGCTTGGCGAAGCCCTGCCGGGATCCCCGCTACTTCCACCACCACGCCGTCGTGCTGCTGGATCTCCATCAACCTCTCCTTTCCCCTTGCTGGATCAAGAAGGAGGAGACGTCGCTGCTCCGTACGTGTGTTGAACGCGGAGGTGCCGTCCGTTCGGCACTCGGTCATCGGTGATTTGGATCACGACGAGTACGACTCCATCAACCCCGTTCACTTGAACGCTTCCGCTCGTGATCTACAAGGGTATGTAGATGCACTCCTTTCCCCTCGTTGCTAGTAAACTCCATAGATGGATCTTGGTGATGCGTAGAAAATTTTAAAATTCTGCAACGATCCCCAACAGTGGCATCATGAGCCAGGCCTATGCGTAGTTACTATGCACGAGTAGAACACAAAGCAGTTGTGGGCGTAGATGTTGTCAATTTTTCTTGCCACTACTAGTCTTATCTTGTTTCGGCGGTATTGTGGGATGAAGCGGCCCGGACCGACCTTACACGTACGCTTACGTGAGACAGGTTCCACCGACTGACATGCACTAGTTGCATAAGGTGGCTAGCGGGTGTCTGTCTCTCCCACTTTAGTCGGAACGGATTCGATGAAAAGGGTCCTTATGAAGGGTAAATAGAAATTGGCATATCACGTTGTGGTTTTACGTAGGTAAGAAACGTTCTTGCTAGAAACCTATAGAAGCCACGTAAAAACTTGCAACAACAATTAGAGGACGTCTAACTTGTTTTTGCAGCATGTGCCTTGTGATGTGATATGGCCAGAAGATGTGATGAATGATATATGTGATGTATGAGATTGATCATATTCTTGTAATAGGAATCACGACTTGCATGTCGATGAGTATGACAACCGGCAGGAGCCATAGGAGTTGTCTTTATTTTTTGTATGACCTGCGTGTCATTGAATAACGCCATGTAAATTACTTTACTTTATTGCTAAACGCGTTAGCCATAGAAGTAGAAGTAATCGTTGGCGTGACAACTTCATGAAGACACAATGATGGAGATCATGATGATGGAGATCATGGTGTCATGCTGGTGACGAAGATGATCATGGCGCCCCGAAGATGGAGATCAAAGGAGCAGAATGATATTGGCCATATCATGTCACTATTTGATTACATGTGATGTTTATCATGTTTTGCATCTTATTTGCTTAGAACGACGATAGTAAGTAAGATGATCCCTTATAATAATTTCAAGAAAGTGTTCCCCCTAACTGTGCACCGTTGCGAAGGTTCGTTGTTTCGAAGCACCACGTGATGATCGGGTGTGATAGATTCTAACGTTCGCATACAACGGGTGTTGACGAGCCTAGCATGTACAGACATGGCCTCGGAACACACGCAATACACTTAGGTTGACTTGACGAGCCTAGCATGTACAGACATGGCCTCGGAACACGGAAGACCGAAAGGTCGAGCATGAGTCGTATAGAAGATACGATCAACATGGAGATGTTCACCGATCTTGACTAGTCCGTCTCACGTGATGATCGGACACGGCCTAGTCGATGTTTCACTTAGATGACTAGAGGGATGTCTATCTGAGTGGGAGTTCATTGAATAATTTGATTAGATGAACTTAATTATCATGAACTTAGTCTAAAATCTTTACAATATGTCTTGTAGATCAAATGGCCCACGTTGTCCTCAACTTCAACGCGTTCCTAGAGAAAACCAAGCTGAAAGATGATGGCAGCAACTATACGGACTGGGTCCGGAACCTGAGGATCATCCTCATAGCTGCCAAGAAAGATTATGTCCTAGAAGCACCGCTAGGTGAAGCACCCATCCCAGAGAACCAAGACGTTATGAACGCTTGGCAATCACGTGCTGATGATTACTCCCTCGTTCAGTGCGGCATGCTTTACAGCTTAGAACCGGGGCTCCAAAAGCGTTTTGAGAAACATGGAGCATATGAGATGTTCGAAGAGCTGAAAATGGTTTTCCAAGCTCATGCCCGGGTCGAGAGATATGAAGTCTCCGACAAGTTCTTCAGTTGTAAAATGGAGGAAAATAGTTCTGTCAGTGAGCACATACTCAGAATGTCTGGGTTACACAACCGCTTGTCTCAGCTGGGAGTTAATCTCCCGGATGACGCGGTCATTGACAGAATCCTTCAGTCGCTTCCACCAAGCTACAAGAGCTTTGTGATGAACTTCAATATGCAGGGGATGGAAAAGACCATTCCTGAGGTATATTCAATGCTGAAATCAGCGGAGGTGGAGATCAAAAAGGAACATCAAGTGTTGATGGTGAATAAAACCACTAAGTTCAAGAAAGGCAAGGGCAAGAAGAACTTCAAGAAGGACGGCAAGGGAGTTGCCGCGCCCGGTAAGCCAGTTGCCGGGAAGAAGTCAAAGAATGGACCCAAGCCTGAGACTGAGTGCTTTTATTGCAAGGGAAGTGGTCACTGGAAGCGGAACTGCCCCAAATACTTAGCGGACAAGAAGGCCGGCAACACCAAAGGTATATGTGATATACATGTAATTGATGTGTACCTTACCAGTACTCGTAGTAGCTCCTGGGTATTTGATACCGGTGCGGTTGCTCATATTTGTAACTCAAAACAGGAGCTGCGGAATAAGCGGAGACTGGCGAAGGACGAGGTGACGATGCGCGTCGGGAATGGTTCCAAGGTCGATGTGATCGCCGTCGGCACGCTACCTCTGCATTTACCTACGGGATTAGTTTTAAACCTCAATAATTGTTATTTAGTGCCAGCTTTGAGCATGAACATTGTATCTGGATCTCGTTTAATTCGAGATGGCTACTCATTTAAATCCGAGAATAATGGTTGTTCTATTTATATGAGAGATATGTTTTATGGTCATGCCCCGCTGGTCAATGGTTTATTCTTGATGAATCTCGAACGTGATGTTACACATATTCATAGTGTGAATACCAAAAGATGTAAAGTTGATAACGATAGTCCCACATACTTGTGGCACTGCCGCCTTGGTCACATTGGTGTCAAACGCATGAAGAAGCTCCATGCAGATGGACTTTTGGAGTCTCTTGATTACGAATCATTTGACACGTGCGAACCATGCCTCATGGGTAAGATGACCAAGACTCCGTTCTCCGGAACAATGGAGCGAGCAACCAACTTATTGGAAATCATACATACTGATGTGTGCGGTCCAATGAGTGTTGAGGCTCGCGGTGGCTATCGTTATGTTCTCACTCTCACTGATGATTTAAGTAGATATGGGTATGTCTATCTAATGAAACACAAGTCTGAAACCTTTGAAAAGTTCAAGGAATTTCAGAGTGAGGTTGAGAATCAACGTGACAGGAAAATAAAGTTCCTGCGATCAGATCGTGGAGGGGAATATTTAAGTCACGAATTTGGCACACACTTAAGGAAATGTGGAATCGTTTCACAACTCACGCCGCCTGGAACACCTCAGCGAAATGGTGTGTCCGAACGTCGTAATCGCACTCTATTGGATATGGTGCGATCTATGATGTCTCTTACCGATCTACCGCTCTCATTTTGGGGCTATGCTTTAGAGACTGCCGCATTCACTTTAAATAGGGCTCCGTTGAAATCCGTTGAGACGACACCATATGAATTATAGTTTGGGAAGAAACCTAAGCTGTCGTTTCTAAAAGTTTGGGGATGCGATGCTTATGTCAAGAAACTTCAACCTGAAAAGCTCAAACCCAAGTCGGAAAAATGCATCTTCATAGGATACCCTAAGGAAACCATTGGGTATACCTTCTACCTCAGATCCGAAGGCAAGATCATTGTTGCCAAGAACGGGTCCTTTCTGGAGAAAGAGTTTCTCTCGAAAGAATTAAGTGGGAGGAAAGTGGAACTTGATGAGGTGATAGTCGCCCCTTCCGAACCGGAAAGTAGCGCAGCGCGGGAAGATGTTCCTGTGGTGCCTACACCGACTGGGGAGGAAGTTAATGATGATGATCATGAAGCTTCGGATCAAGTTACTGCTGAACTTCGAAGGTCCACAAGGACACGTTCCGCACCAGAGTGGTACGGCAACCCTGTCCTGGAAATCATGTTGTTAGACAACGGTGAACCTTCGAACTATGAAGAAGCGATGGCGGGCCCGGATTCCGACAAATGGCTAGAAGCCATGAAATCCGAGATAGGATCCATGTATGAAAACGAAGTATGGACTTTGACTGACTTGCCCGATGATCGGCGAGCCATAGAAAATAAATGGATCTTTAAGAAGAAGACAGACGCGGATGGTAATGTGACCATCTATAAGGCTCGACTTGTCGCTAAGGGTTATCGACAAGTTCAAGGGGTTGACTACGATGAGACTTTCTCACCCGTAGCGAAGCTGAAGTCCGTCCGAATCATGTTAGCAATTGCCGCATTCTATGATTATGAGATATGGCAAATGGACGTCAAAACGGCATTCCTTAACGGCTTTCTTAAGGAAGAATTGTATATGATGCAGCCGGAAGGTTTTGTCGATCCTAAGAATGCTAACAAGGTATGCAAGCTCCAGCGCTCCATCTATGGGCTGGTGCAAGCATCTCGGAGTTGGAACATTCGTTTTGATGAGATGATCAAAGCGTTTGGGTTTACACAGACTTATGGAGAAGCCTGTGTTTACAAGAAAGTGAGTGGGAGCTCTGTAGCATTTCTCTTATTATATGTGGATGACATACTATTGATGGGAAATGATATAGAATTCTTGGAAAGTATAAAGGCCTACTTGAATAAGTGTTTTTCAATGAAGGACCTTGGAGAAGCTGCTTATATATTAGGCATCAAGATCTATAGAGATAGATCAAGACGCCTCATTGGTCTTTCACAGAGTACGTACCTTGACAAGATATTGAAGAAGTTCAATATGGATCAGTCCAAGAAGGGGTTCTTGCCTGTATTGCAAGGTGTGCAATTGAGCACGGCTCAATGCCCGACCACGGCAGAAGATAGAGAAAAGATGAGTGTCATCCCCTATGCCTCGGCCATAGGGTCTATTATGTATGCCATGCTGTGTACCAGACCTGATGTAAACCTTGCCGTAAGTTTGGTAGGAAGGTACCAAAGTAATCCCGGCATGGAACACTGGACAGCGGTCAAGAATATCCTAAAGTACCTGAAGAGGACTAAGGATATGTTTCTCGTTTATGGAGGTGACGAAGAGCTCGTCGTAAAGGGTTACGTCCATGCTAGCTTCGACACAGATCTGGATGACTCGAAGTCACAAACCGGATACGTGTATATTTTGAATGGAGGGGCACTAAGCTGGTGCAGTTGCAAGCAAAGCGTCGTGGCGGGATCTACATGTGAAGCGGAGTACATGGCAGCCTGAGAGGCAGCGCAAGAAGCAATCTGGATGAAGGAGTTCATTACCGACCTAGGGGTGATTCCCAATGCGTCGGGCCCGATGACTCTCTTCTGTGACAACACTGGAGCTATTGCCCTTGCCAAGGAGCCCAGGTTTCACAGGAAGACCAGGCATATCAAGCGTCGCTTCAACTCCATTCGTGAAAGTGTTCAGAATGGAGACATAGATATTTGTAAAGTACATACGGACCTGAATGTAGCAGATCCGTTGACTAAACCTCTCCCTAGAGCAAAACATGATCAACACCAGAACTCTATGGGTGTTCGATTCATCACAATGTAACTAGATTATTGACTCTAGTGCAAGTGGGAGACTGTTGGAAATATGCCCTAGAGGCAATAATAAAATGGTTATTATTATATTTCCTTGTTCATGATAATTGTCTATTATTCATGCTATAATTGTGTTATCCGGAAATCGTAATACATGTGTGAATACATAGACCACAACATGTCCCTAGTGAGCCTCTAGTTGACTAGCTCGTTGATCAACGGATAGTCATGGTTTCCTGACTATGGACATTGGATGTCATTGATAACGGGATCACATCATTAGGATAATGATGTGACGGACAAGACCCAATCCTAAGCATAGCACAAAGATCGTGTAGTTTGTTTGCTAGAGCTTTTTCAATGTCAAGTATCATTTCCTTAGACCATGAGATCGTGCAACTCCCGGATGCCGTAGGAGTGCTTTGGGTGTGCCAAACGTCACAACATAACTGGGTGACTATAAAGGTGCACTACGGGTATCTCCGAAAGTGTCTGTTGGGTTGGCACGGATCGAGACTGGGATTTGTCACTCCGTATGACGAAGAGGTATCTCTGGGCCCACTCGGTAATGCATCATCATAATGAGCTCAATGTGACTAAGGAGTTAGTCACGGGATCATGCATTACGGTACGAGTAAAGTGACTTGCCAGTAACGAGATTGAACAAGGTATTGGGATACCGACGATCGAATCTCGGGCAAGTAACGTACCTATTGACAAAGGGAATTGTATACGAGATTGATTAAATCCTCGACATCGTGGTTCACCCGATGAGATCATCGTGGAACATGTGGGAGCCAACATGGGTATCCAGATTCCGCTGTTGGTTATTGACCGGAGAGGCGTCTCGGCCATGTCTGCATGTCTCCCGAACCCGTAGGGTCTACACACTTAAGGTTCGGTGACGCTAGGGTTGTAGATATTAGTATGCGGAAACCCGAAAGTTGTTCAGAGTCCCGGATGAGATCCCGGACGTCACGAGGAGTTCCGGAATGGTCTGGAGGTGAAGAATTATATATAGGAAGTCCAATTTCGGCCACCGGGAAAGTTTCGGGGGTTATCGGTATTGTACCAGGACCACCGGAAGGGTCCCGGGGTCCACCGGGTGGGGCCACCTATCCCGGAGGGCCCCATGGGCTGAAGTGGGAGGGGAACCAGCCCCTGGTGGGCTGGTGCGCCCCCCATGGGCCTCCCCCTGCGCCTAGGGTTGGAAACCCTGGGGGTGGGGGGCGCCCCACCTGACTTGGGGGGAAGTTTCCCCCCCTTGGCCGCCGCCCCCCCTTGTAGATGGGATCCCAGGGGCCGGCGCCCCCCCAGGGGGCCTATATAAAGGGGGGAGGGAGGGCTGCTGTACCCTAGCCCCTGGCGCCTCCCTCTCCCTCCCGTGACACCTCTCTCTCCCGCTTGCGCTTGGCGAAGCCCTGCCGGGATCCCCGCTACTTCCACCACCACGCTGTCGTGCTGCTGGATCTCCATCAACCTCTCCTTTCCCCTTGCTGGATCAAGAAGGAGGAGACGTCGCTGCTCCATACGTGTGTTGAACGGAGAGGTGCCGTCCGTTCGGCACTCGGTCATCGGTGATTTGGATCACGACGAGTACGACTCCATCAACCCCGTTCACTTGAACGCTTCCGCTCGCGATCTACAAGGGTATGTAGATGCACTCCTTCCCGTCGTTGCTAGTAAACTCCATTGATGGATCTTGGTGATGCGTAGAAAATTTTAAAATTCTGCAACGATCCCCAACAGTGCTTAGCGGCGATTAACCCCTAGCATAGAGGTCGAGTGTGCGTCTCTCTATTCCTTTCCGTCCTCTTTGGTTCGCAGGGCACGTGGACACTTCTGCTGAGTTATTTGGGAGAAAGAGAACAAACCGGCGCTCCGGCCCCGGCAAGCCAAGGTTGCCGGGGGCTGAAGGCCCAAGGATCCAACCACGGCATGCCAAGGTTGTTGGGGGTTGCAGATTCAGATAAGTCCTTTATCCCCTGTTGTGAATTTTCGTATAGAATTGGGATGTATGAGACCTTGTTTTATTCCTAGGGCACCGTGCTCCCCTTTTTCTGTACCCAAGAACTATTTCCTGGGTTGGCACTTGGTTGTAGTCGCGGTGGCAAGGAAATAAACGAAGGGCCTAACTCTACTTCGCCCCTGCCTCTGCCAAGAGCATGAGAATGGTCGAATGAAGTGAGGAGACGGCAAGGCCTGTTGCCGGGCGACAATGTTTATCTTAAAAATAACAAGGATTTACTCCTTGGCGTGGGGCCTCGCCCACAAACAAAGAACCCGGCAAGCACCCTTTTTCATTAAAAACATCCCATACAGGTACGGTTCATACGGAATGAAAACATGAGCAAGGGGATTACAAGTTTTAAATCTAACAAATGCCGGCAGGCTTACAAACTAAAAAGAGATAAGATGCCCGTAATCCCTTTCTTGTCCCTCTCCTCAGAAGATGGAACAAGATAGCAGGAGGGCAAAAAGAACGCCTAGGCGAGGTACGAGCAGCAAAAGACACCAAGAGAACATCCCGGTGCCGGGAGAGGAGCCGAAAGATGAGGCAGCGGGCCGACAATACACGACGAACGCGTCGGTGCCCGCGTACTCCGACTTGACGGCCGCCACCCACCTTCTTCGCCTTCTCCAGCCCTCCTACGCCAGCCGCCCAAGGAGGCGACGGGGAGCACGCCGATGGAGAGCTTGACGAGGAAGGCCCTCGGCAGGGCGCGTGGCCGAGGGAGGGGCGACGCGGCCAGTCGGAGTCGAGGTCCCCCCCACTCGACGCCCTCGTCGTCGCTGTCGCTGTCCTCCTCGTCACTCTCGCTTAAGGAGGAATCTTCATCGTCGGAGGAGCTCTCCACGCAACACTTTAGGCAAGTTCCAAGATCTCCAAAGACCTTGACGGAGAGCAGGCCGTTCTCCATTAATTTGAAGTAGAGAATGAGTTCCGCCATTAGGCTGTGGATACGAGCGAACGTCTTCCATCTGCGACGAAGGTACATGACGTGGGGAGTAGGAAAGTCGACGTCGACCCGCGTACCGCCATTCCCGCAGCCCCTCATATGCAGCCTGAGGGTCTGTGGCGGGTCGAGCTCCATCTCTCGAGCGAATGGAGTAGGGAGAAGAAGACGGCGATGCGGTGGCCAACGCAGCCTGATGAAGAACTCTCGGGGCTGGTCCCCGACGTGGCCCTCCATTAGGGGAGGCATCGCTGGCGGAGGCAAGGCCGGTGCGCCGCCCCGTCCCCCTCTTCCCTGAGTGCCACGGCGACCTCGGCCTCGCCCCCTCCCCTTCCTCTCGCGGCCGGCTCCACCGCCGCAAGCTCTTGGGAAGGAGGGACGCGCTGTCGAGCAGAGACCCTCACCGCCACCGTCAAAGGGCCGGCGCCCCTCTCGCCATGGCAGATGGAAGAAAGGAGCTGAAGTGGAAGGAAATGGATGATGAAAGAATATGGGATGCCATACCCCTCCCCCTTAGAGCATGATTATTAGAGGCCCGGCCCTAACCTCTCGCGGCGCTCCCATGGGCGCCCCGACGGGAACCCATCCCGGCCGCCGCCTCTCTCCTCCCTCCTCTGCCCACCTCCCTCGTCGCCACCCGGTGGGGCTGCCGGGCGAAGCTCGGCCGGCCGGGGCAGCGGCGGGGCCTTCCTTTCCCCTCCGCCCATGGTAATGGCCGGCGCGGGACGGCTTCCCGAGCGGGTCGCTAGCCTATGGCGGGGGCTAGCGGCGCGGCGGCGCTCCGTCGGGGTCCTGCCTTGGCGGCAACCTGGTGGGCGGCCGCGGCGCGGCGGCTGCGGCGGGTCAGATCGGGCGGTGGCGGGCCGACACGCCTCCGGCTAGATCCGCGCGGATTTGGTCCCTGGTAGTAGCGGGCGTCGCGGGGTGGCGGCGCAGGTCCTCGTGGGCTCTGCATCGAGGTGGATTGCAGCGGCGTGGCTGCAACCACGTGGTCGGCCGGTCTGCGCGCGGCGGCGGCGGGACTCGTCTGCTCGTCGGCGGCTTTCTCGGACGGCGACCCGTGTACGAGAGATGGAGGTCTTCGATCAGATCTGGGTGAAAACCTGCTATTGGCTATTGCCAAGGCCGGCGATGGCGACGCTGTCTGCATCGTTCCCTTCCTGAAGGCATCGTCGTGGAGAAGTTCAAGGCCACTCTCTGCTACCTCCGGGGGAAACCCTAGATCAGTAGATCGGATGACGGCGGCTCTCTGGTGTCGTTTCCCCCCTGGGGCCGTCATTCTTGGAGGTGCACATGGGCTCGAGGGACTAGAGGACGGCGACTTTGGTGGAGCGGTGCTTCATCTTTCACATTGATGGTGGCGGATCTCGGCGGCATGGTGCTGTGGAGACTCGGCGTCTGATGCGCGGAGATGGACTCGTGCAGGAGGAGGAAGCTGTCTGGCGTCATGGGGACGTCGATGGCAGAGTGGCCAGACAAGGTAGAAGCCTCAATATGATCTGAAGACGGACCTGTGGAAGATGGCGGCGACGACACACGAGTGCGTCTGACCGGATTGTGCCCCAGACCCGGTATGTGGCTTGGCTGGGGCTTCCAAATGAGTTTCGGCTTCCGGCTTTTGATGTTAGGCTTAGGTGAGTGGTTTGGGTAGTGGCCCAGCTAGCACCCCCTCATCATTTTGGATAGGAGTAGCGACATATGTTGCCAAGATGGTGGTTTCAGACACATTGTTGTAACACTTTGTACGGTCCTCGAGAATAATCAATAAAGTGGCCGTGTGCATCTCCCAGATGCAGAGGCCGGGGGTCATCCTCCTTTTCTAAAAAAAAATCCCCCTCCCCCTTCTTATAAAGGGGCGGGGTCGGGGCTCGGCTGCCCCACTCAACCAATCCGGCCATCGAGGGCGCAGGGAATCAGGACCGACCCGCTGCTCCAATCAACGACGGCCCGGTTTCCCGCCTCCACCGCCTGCCACATTAAGGGCTTGGGGGACACGTGGTGAGCAAGCAGAATTGAAGGGACGGGTGAGGCGACCGTTCTCCACCCCGTGATCATGGGGCGCGGACGCCTTGAAGACCACGACCTGAGTCCACTCAGTAAATGAGCTGCGCCTCTGCGTTTTCCTCTTTTTATGGGGAAGGCGCGAGCCGCCTCTTTACCACGATGTGACGCATGCGTGCGGGAACCGCCCCACGCATGACCCCCACGTCACGCACGACCCTCCACGTCGCGCGTTCAACGCGGGTCGTGGGGAAGCGCAGCAGATGGAAAGTTACTGCGATAAAAAATCCGCCTCGCCTGCCCGCGCACCGTTCTGGGCCTAGCCCAACAACGCGTCGCGCTTATGTGTGGCCCAGGCCCGGGGGCTCCTGTCGGTGTACAAAAGTAGGGGCTCTCCTTTTGACCCCTTTACTTGTGCGCGGGCAGTCAGAGCCGCGCCCACGGCCACACTTAGCAGGGCAGAGGAGGGAAGCCCAAGCACAAGAAGATCAAGGAAACGCCAAGACAAGAGACACGAAGAGCAAAAGGGCGAGGTGGACTCCCCCGGCAAGACCCTTGCTGGGGCAGCCTCCGCAGCCCTGGCAAGAGCCTTGCCGGGGCAACTTGCCCAACGCCAGCAGAGTGCGCCGCCCTTGAGCCCAAGGTTTCCAATGCCACCAACCGCATTGGAACCAAGGCTCGGGAGGCGCCTCCATGGTGGCATGCAGATCTTTGTGAAGATCATAAATACACAAGATCAGATGATGACCAGAAGACGACGATCCTTGGCAAGTCCTTGCCAAGGAAACCCACGAGACCCCCGACAAGATCCTTGCCGGGGACGACCACGAGGCCGCGGCAAGACCCTTGCCGAGGACATCAGCGGGGCCGCAGCCAGGCCCGCGTCTGCCAAGACTCCACTGCCGTCCCCATGCAGCTGCTAGCTCAACCAGCTAGGCAGGCACCTGCGTGGCGACGTGCGGCCTCCGCGCCGACTCAGCAAGCACCTGCATGGTGGCATGCAAATCTTCCTGAAGACTCCGCCACCATGCCAGCCCAGCAGCCAACGTGGCGCAGCAACGCCTCGTCGGCTCGGACGCGCGTTGGAAGCAGGCGAGGCGGCGACAGCTGGGACGTGCTTCCTTGCCGTCCTCGATAAAGCTAGAGGGGCACGTCAGCAGCGCATTAAATGCGTTTGTCCGGCGGTGCCAGAGGATAGACTCATCCAGTGTACACCTTTCCACCTCCTGCGTGCCACTGTGGCAACCCCTTTGTCTATAAAAGGAGGCCCGAGGCGTCCAGGAGAAGGATTCTGATCTTTTGGGCTACGCACGTACCATAGCTAGCTCAAGAACTCAAGAACACTCAAATACATACACCAAAGCAGGACTAGGGTATTACGCATCTTCGCGGCCCGAACTTGGGTAAACGATCCGTGTGCTTCCTGCCAGACCCGCTCTTTGCACAACCCAGCGCCCGCCAACCGTAGAAGGAATCCCAGTGATTCCATAGGTGTCGATTCCCCCAACACTCGGTCATACCAAAATGCACAATGAGGTTTTGGAAGTTTAAGTCTATGACGAATCGGGGACTCCGAGTGCTCCTCACACAGAGTGGTTCGAATCTGACTTGATCAAACTTTGTGATGTAGCATGAATAGAGTTTGAGACGAGAAAAGCATAGATAGCTAGAGAAGGTTCTTAGGCATTCTTTTCCATCCACTTGTCAAAAGAGAAAGAGCCAAACAATGAAAGAAACAAGTGGATGCCCTCGAATGAGTAAAATATGCAACCAACATGCTCACACAATAAAATGGCAAATGAAATATGTGGCAAAGCATGCACAAACACTCTAGTATCTATCAAGAAATTTGCGATGACTAGGTCATCTATATATGAGTATATTGACTTAGGAGTCAAATGAGAACATTTGATCATAGGTCATACTCATCATTTAAGCACAAGTGGGGTTACCACTTTTACATAAAGCATTGTTGGGTTCACAGTGTTAGAGTTGCTTTAGCTCAATTCTTAGAGTAAAGCTCCCCCTAGATGTGATATCCCCCCTACGAGGGATGAACTAACCTTGGGTTTTGTCGATGATGACTTCATGTAGGTGTTGAAGATGTGGACGCTCAATGTTGATGTAGATCATTTGGAGCAATCCATTGGAGTGAGTTGCACTTTCAATACATACACGGGTTAGTCCCACAAGGAACAAACAAGGATATCCATGGACATAGAATGATGTACACACAAGAAGATGTCCATGAAAGCATTAGGTTACCTTGTCCCTTGTCTTACCAACAAGAAGGTTTGTGACTCCTTGAACTAGTGCAAGATATGGAAGTTGTTCGCACTTGTTCTTGCCAAAATGATATGAGTGAAGTGTGTTGGCGGAGTCACCCTCAAGAACTCTCTAGTTCTTCTTCTTCGGGATCCACATCATCTTGATGGGAATCCTTGGGGTTGTAGTCGTACTTGATGAAGTAGAACTTGATGTAGCCTTGGGAACCCACTTGACCAAGGCCTTGGGAGCTTCTTCAAATGCATCAATCTCCTCTTGAAGCTTATCCTTGCCTTTTTGCTTGTGGTCTTGTGGTGGAAGATCATCTTGAGCTTGTGTCCCTTGGAAATAAGTAGGATCATACTTCTCTTGTTGAGGAACAAACTTCATCTTGGGTTATTGATCTTCTTCCCACTCAACTCCATTGGCATTGAACTTTCGTTCAAAACCAACACCTTGATTCTTCCGGTGCCTTCCTTGCTTGCGTACAATTTCCTCAAATTGCTTACTTCCGGCAAGGCTCTTGTAAACACCTTTCTCTACAATTCCCTTCAATAAGCTATTTTCTTGCTCAAGTGTAACTTGGCTAAGAGAATCATTAGTGGAATCAAGAGAACTACTAGAAGCAACAACATTGGATTTAGCATGATTATTGTTACTACTAGAAGAAGAATCTTTCTTACTTTTGTTGCTAGATTTAACTTGTGGCATGTAAGTAGACAAGAGTAAACTCTTGGCAATGTAAGAAGAACTTTTCTTGCGAAGATCATCATTGATTGCCTTTAAAAACTCATGCTCTTGCTCTAGGTTGAGCTTTTCAAAGCTTAACTTCTCATGAGTCTTTAAAAGTTCTTGATGATCTTCCAAGGTAGTTTCATGAGCTAACTTAAGAGTATTTAGCTCTTTAGTTAGACGATCAATCTCCTTCGTATCATCATCATTCTTTTTATCTTGATTAGCATGATTAATAGCAAATTCATCATAGTTTTCATAACTAGAGTTATCAACAAGTAAATCATCATCACCTAGCAAATCATCTTCATCACTATTGAAATCAACATACTTGGGGTGTGATACCTTTGGGCCTTTAGCCATGAAGCATCTTCCAATTCCTTCATTTGGTGAGTCAAATATGTCATAGGAGTTGGTTGACACAAGTGCTAGACCGGCAACACCTTCATCTTTAGTATATTCGGAGTCGGAGTGATAACTTGTCTCGGAGTGATGGTCGTAATCGGAGCCGGTTACCCATTCACCAACGTGAGCTTGATGTATTCATTTTGTGTAGCTCTTTGATGATTTGTCCTTCCTTTCCGAATCCTTGCTTCTCCGGGAGGTTCTTCGTTCATAACGATCATCTCTACTCCTTCTCTCTCTTGGTGGTGATTCTTCTCTTCTACTTCTTCTTTTAGTTGAATCTTCTCTTCTTTTGTAGGGAGCCGTACACTCATTGGAGTAGTGTCCGGGTCTTCCACAATTGTAGCAATTACGTTCACGATTCGAAGATCTTTTCTCATTGTAGGACCTCGACTTGGAACTTCTTTCCTTGCTTCTACTCTTGTAGAACTTGTTGAAGTTCTTCACCATTAGGCTCAATTCTTCATTGAAGGTTTGTTTCTCACTTGATGATGTAGGAGCATCACATGAGGCTTTGTAAGCACCACTTGACTTGTTGTGAAGCTCTTTAATATTCAATTGGATTATGCCTCACATGATAGTTATTTTGTTGAGTTTGCTCCCACTACTATTCATGAGAAGAAATTTGCTTATGTGGAGAGTAATAAAAATTATAGGCTTATGTATAATGAAAATAGTGATTTATGTGAGAGTTATATTGTTGAATTCATTCATGATGCTACTGAAAATTATCATGAGGGAGGAACATATGCTTGTAGGAATTGCAATAATATCAAGTTTCCTCTCTATGTGTTGAAAATCTTGAAGCTATGCTAATTTTGCTTTCCTATGCTAGTTGATTCTTGTTCCCATAAGTTGTTTGCTCACAAAATCCCTAGGCATAGGAAGTGGGTTAGAATTAAATGTGCTAGTCATATTCTTCATGATGCTCCCATTATGTTTCAATTCTTATCTTTAAGTGAGCATCATTGAAATCATCATGCCTAGCTAGAAAGACATTAAAGAAAAGCGCTTGTTGGGAGACAAACCAACATTTACCCCTACTTTTTTTGTTTGTCCACATGATTAAGCTAATGTATTAATCATGTTTTATAGCTTTTGTTTCAATAAAGTGCCACGTAGAACCTTTGGGAAGACTTGGGTGAAAGTTAATGCGATCTTGCTGTAAAAAACAGAAACTTTGCACTCACGAGAATAATTGTCATTTTTTACAGAAGAGTGCTTTTGAGTTGATTATTTTTGAAGAAGATTAATAGACAAATTCCTCACATCCACCAATTTATTTCAGAAGTTTTGGAGTTACAAAAGTATTCGAGAGTTACAGATTACTACATATTGTTCTGTTTTTGGCAGATTCTGTTTTCTATGTGTTGTTTGCTTATTTTGATGAATCTATGAGTAGTATCGGAGGGTATGAACCATAGAGAAGTTGGAATACAGTAGATATTACACCAATATGAATTTAGAATGAGTTCACAACAGTACCTAAGTGGTGATTTATTTTCTTATACTAACGGAGCTTACGAGTTTTCTGTTGAGTTTTGTGTTGTGAAGTTTTCATGTTTTGGGTAAAGATTCGATGGACTATGGAATAAGGAGTGGAAAGAGCCTAAGCTTGGGGATTCCCAAGGAACCCAAAGGTAATATTCATGGACAACCAAGAGCCTAAGCTTGGGGATGCCCCGGATGGCATCCCCTCTTTCGTCTTCGTTCCTCGGTAACCTTACTTGGAGCTATATTTTTATTCACCACATGATATGTGTTTTGCTTGGAGCGTCATTTTCTTTTATTTTGTTTTGCTTGCTGTTTGAATAAAATACCAAGATCTGAAATTCTTAAATGTTAGAGAGTCTTCACATAGTTACATAATTATTCAACTACTCATTGATCTTCACTTATATCTTTCGGAGTAGTTTGTCATTTGCTCTAGTGCTTCACTTATATCTTTTTAGAGCACGGAGGTGGTTTTATTTTGAAGAAATAGATGAACTCTCATGCTTCATTTATATTATTTTGAGAGTCTTTAGAACAGCATGGTAATTTGCTTTGGTTATGAATATAGTCCTAATATGATGGGCACCCAAGGGGGATATAATAAAAACTTTCATATAAAGTGCATTGAATACTATGAGAAGTTTGATTCTTTATGATTGTTTTGAGATATGAAGATGGTGATATTAGAGTCATGCTAGTGGAGTAATTGTGAATTTGATAAATACTTGTGTTGAGGTTTGTGATTCCCGTAGCATGCACGTATGGTGAACCGTTATGTGATGAAGTTGGAGCATGATTTATTTACTGATTGTCTTCCTTATGAGTGGAGGTCGGGATCGCGTGATGGTTAACTTCTACCAACCCTTCCCCTAGGAGCATGCGCGTAGTGCTTGGTTTTGATGACTTATTTCTGCAATAAGTATGTGAGTTCTTTATGACTAATGTTGAGTCCTGCTAGTTGCTGATAACTTTTACAAAACATGATCATCTCATACAATAACGTATATCACATCATGTCTTGACCATATCACATCACAACATGCCCTGCAAAAACAAGTTAGACGTCCTCTACTTTGTTTTTGCAAGTTTTACGTGGCTGCTACGGGCTTCTAGTAAGAACCGTTCTTACCTACGCATCAAAACCACAACGGTGATTTATCAAGTTTGTTGTTTTAACGTTCAACAAGGACCGGCCTCAGTCAAATTCGATTCAACTATAGTTGGAGAAACTGACGCCCGCCAGCCACCTTTATGCAAAACTAGTTTCATGTCTGTCGGTGGAACTGGTCTCCTGAACGTGGTCATGTAAGGTTGGTCCGGGCCGCTTCATCCAACAATACCGCCGAATCAAAATAAGACATTGGTGGTAACCAGTATGACGATCACCGCCCACACCTCTTTGTGTTCTAATTGTGCATTTCATCTACGCATAGACCTGGCTCGGATGCCGCTATTGGGAAACGTAGCATGTAATTCCAAAAAAATCCAACGCTCACACAAGATCTATCTAGGAGATGCATAGCAACGAGAGGGGAAGAGTGTGTCCACGTACCCTCATAGACCGAAAGCGGAAGCGCTTGACAACGCATTTGATGTAGTCGAACTTCTTCTTGTTCTGACTGATCAAGCACTGAACATCCGACACGTCCGAGTTCTGCACACGTTCAGCTCGACGACGTCCCTCGAACTCTTAATCCAGCAAAGTGTCGAGGAGAGTTTCGTCAGCACGACGGCGTGGTGACAGTGATGGTGAAGTGATCCACGTAGGGCTTCGCCTAAGCACTACATGAATATGACCGGAGGCGTAAACTATGGAGGGGGCGCCGCACACGGCTAGGAATCAATGTTCTTGTCTTCTAGTGGTGCCCCCTCATATATATAGGTTGGAGGGGAGGGGAGGCAGCAAATGGGGCGCCCCAAGTAGGAGGAATCCTACTTGGGCACCTCCCAATTCGGCGTCCCCCCTCCATATTCATCCGGAGGGGGAAGGAAGGAGGAGGGAGGAGAGAAGGAAGGGGGAGGCCGAATCCCTCCCCTTCCTTTCTCTCTTCCCCTCTTTCCATCCCCCTTATTTCGGCCTACATGGGGCGTACCAGCCCCCTAGGGGCTGGTCTGTCCCCATCTTATCCAATTAGGCCCACGTAGTTGCCGGGGGGGGGGGATGCCCGGAACCCCTTCCGGTGACCCGATATGTACCCGGTACCCCCAAAACACTTCCGGTGTCTGAATATCATCGTCCTATATATGAATCTTTACCTCCCAATCATTTTGAGACTCCCCGTCATGTCCGTGATCTTATCCGGGACTCTGAACAACATTCAGTCACCAAATCACATAACTCATATAATACAAAATCATGATCGAACGTTAAGCGTGCGGACCCTACAGGTTCGAGAACTATGTAGACATGACCGAGACACCTCTCCGGTCAATAACCAACAGCGGAACCTGGATGCTCATATTGGTTCCTACATATTCTACGAAGATCTTTATCAGTCGTACCGCAATGATAACATACGTTATTCCCTTTGTCATCGGTATGTTACTTGCCCGAGATTAGATCATTGGTATCTTCATACCTAGTTCAATCTCGTTTCCGGCAAGTCTCTTTACTCGTTCCGTAATACATCATCCCACAACTAACTCATTAGTCACATTGCTTGCAAGGCTTATCATGATGTGTATTACCGAGAGGGCCCAGAGATACCTCTCCGATACTCGGAGTGACAAATCCTAATCTCGATCTATGCCAACCCAACAAACACCTTCGAAGATACCTGTAGAGCATCTTTATAATCACCCAGTTACGTTGTGAGGTATTCCTCCGGTATCCGGGAGTTGCATAATCTCATAGTCAAAGGAATATGTATATGACATGAAGAAAGCTATAGCAATAAAACTGAACGATCAACGTGCTAAGCTAACGGATGGGTCATGTCCATCACATCATTCTCCTAATGATGTGATCCCGTTCATCAAATGACGACACATGTCTATGGTTAGGAAACTTAACCATCTTTGATTAACGAGCTAATCTAGTAGAGGCTTACTAGGGACACGGTGTTTTGTCTATGTATTCACACATGTATCATGTTTCCGGTTAATACAATTCTAGCATGAATAATAAACATTTATCATGATATAATGAAATATAAAATAACAACTTTATTATTGCCTCTAGGGCATATTTCCTTCACCCTCCTCATCATGGTGGCCACTGGGATGGTGAAGATGGCCACCGGTGATGATTTCCCCCTCCGGTGGACTGCCGGAACGGGGTCTAGATTGGTTTTTGTGGCTATAGAGCCTTGCAGCGGCGAAACTTCTGATCTAGGGTTACCCCTGATGGTTTCTCTACTTATAGAATTTTTTGGCGTTGGTTTCACGCGAAGATGGGCCTCGAGGTGAGCACAACCCACCGGGGCACGGTCAAGGGCCTAGATGCACCCCGGTGTCTTGTGCCCTACTCCTTCACCTTCTGGTCCTTCCACGAAGCTTCAGGGGTCTCTTTTGTTCCAAAAAAATTGTCAAAAAGTTTCAGCTCATTTGGAGAACTTTCATTTCCGCACCGAAAACAACACCACGGTAGTTCTGCTGAAAACAGCGTCAGTCCGGGTTAGTTCCATGCAAATCATACCAAAACCATATAAAATTGTTGTAAATATGGCATGAATACTTCATAAATTATAGATACGTTGGAGACGTATCAACATCCCCAAGCTTAATTCCTACTCGTCCTCGAGTAGGTAAATGATAAAAGAAATAATTTATGAAGTGTGAATGCTAGCAAAGTACATAAGTTTGATCAATGATAATTTCAATCACTTTTCCTAGCATCATAACAACAACTCTTTCTCATAAAACTTATCATGATAAAGTAGCAATTGAAAATGGAATATTTTTTGTGGAAAGCTACCTATCATATTCATCACATATTCTTTTCTTTTGTAGTATGGACATTTGGACCTTTATCTGGTTCAAAGCAATAGTCTAGTTTTGACACGAAGATTTCAATACTATATCAATAAGCAACCATGTGTTTCAAAATATCAACACTAAATAAAGTTATCCCTAGCCCATCATGCTCAATCATTGATCCATTCATTAAACACACTCACATATTAGCTACATCCAAAGCTCAAGTACGATCATAGTGCCCCTTAGTTGGTGTTTTATAAGAGAAGATGGCGCTCAAATAAAAATAAAAATTGCATCAAGTAAATAGATAGGCCCTTCGCAGAGGGAAGTAGGGATTTGTAGAGGTGCGAGAGCTCAAAGGGAAAAGAGAGAGATAAAAACATTTTGGGTGGCATGCTTTTCCCGTCAACGAAAACTATCGAGTAGTTCCCAATACTTTCCATGCTAGATATATCATAGGCGGTTCCCGAATAGAAAATAAAGTTGATTCCTTTTCCACCATTCTTTCACATTCCACGGCTAGCCTTATCCACGGGTACCGTCCATACCAACACTTTCCAAGGAATTTATTATTTGACAACATAGAGTAAATTCATTTTTCATTTCGGGACTGGGCATCCCTATTACCTTTGCCGTACTCTCGTGCAATAACAAGTGAATAAACAATCATCTTGAGAATAATACATCTAGCATGGAAAAATATCGGCCACCCCTACCGTTTCATGAGCAGTACGAGCACACAAAAAGGAAATTATTTTGAAAGTTAGACATGGCACATACAAATTTGCTTAGAGCGGCAGTGAGATACCACATGTAGGTAGGTATGGTGGAATCGTATGGCAAAACTGGGTTTAAGGATTTTGGATGCACAAGTAGTATTTCTACTTAGTACAAGTCGAGGCTAGCAAAAATATTGAGAAGCAACCAACCAATAAAAAATCACATAAGTGAGCATTAAGCATAACTAACACCGAATAATGCACCACAAGTAGGATGTAATTTCATTGCATAACTATCGACTTTCGTGCTTGCATAGGGAATCACAAACCTTGACATCAATATTCTTACTAAAGCATAATTACTCACCAACATGGCTCACATATTACTATCATCATATCTCAAAACTATTACAAAGAATCCAGTTTATTTTGTCCAATGATCTTCATGAAAGTTTTTATATGTTGCTTTTGATAAGCTCAAACAAATTTACGTGAAGAACATGAGCATAAATGTTTTCATCTCTCAAAACCATATAAGTGAAGCATGAGATAATTTCTTCAAAAATATTAAAGCACATCATGCTCAAAAAGATATAAGTGAAGCACTAGAGCAAAAGACAAACTACTCCAAAAAGATATAAGTGAAGATCAAGTGAGTAGTTAAGTAAATAGGTAGGTATGTGAGGACTCTCTCTTATTTAAAAACTTTCAGATCTAAGTATTTTATTAAAATAGCACCCATCATGTGAAGAAGCAAAAACTCAGGATCAACCGATACTAACCGATAATTGTTGATGAAGAAAGGCGGGATGCCAACCGGGGCATCCCCAAGCTTAGATGCTTGAGACTTCTTGAAATATTATCTTGGGATGCCGTGGACATCCCCAAGCTTGAGTTTTTGTGTCTCCTTAATTCCTTTTATATCTCAGTTTCCCTAAATCTTAAAAACTTCATCCACACAAAACTCAACAAGAACTCGAGATACGTTAGTATAAATCAATGCAAAACCTTATCATTCTCTACTGTAGAAAATCACTAAAATTATTATTTAACATTGCATACTAAATGCATCTGCATATTTAATACTCATATCCGCAAATAGAATCATTAAACAAGCAAACATATGCAAACAATGCAAACATAACAACAATCTGTCAAGTATGTAGTAAGATCAAAAGCACGTTCCGGTGAATTTTAAAATTTCCTGGACTGAGCGCAAAAGGTTCTGTTTTTGGACAGAATCAAGTCAACTATTAGCCACGCTATCCCAAAGGCTTTACTTGGCACTTTATTGAAAAAGGCTATAAAACATGATTAATACAGTATCTTAATCATGTGAACACACAAAAAAGTAGGGGTAAATGTTGAGTTGTCTCCCAACAAGCGATTTTCTTTTATTCCTTTTAGCTAGGCATGATCATTTTAATGATGCTCACATAAAAGTAAATAATTGAAACACAATGGGAGCATCATGAAACACATGGAAAACACATTTGAGCCTAACCCACTTCCTATGCATAGGGATTTTGTGAGCAAAAAATCTATGGGAGCAAGAATCAACTAGCATAGGAAGGCAAAACAAGCATAACTTCAATATTTTCAACACATAGAGAGGAAACTCGATATTATTGAAATACCTACAAGCAAATGTTCCTCTCTCATAATAGTTTTCAGTAGCATCAGAATGACTTCAAAATATAGCTATCACATAAATCATTATTTTCATGATGCATAAGCATAGAAATTTTGTTACTCTCCACATAAGCAAATTTATTCTCAACAATAGTAGGGAGATGAAAGTGGATTTGGAGAGGTCATGAATTTATTTAATGATGAATCCACTACTTTGGATGAGGCTTCAATTGACTATGATAACAAAGTTGCTATCTGTGAGGATTATGGTGATGACATGTATGCTATAAATAATAATGATAACCATGGAACTTGTCATCATGATTTTAATTTTCACTCCCATGATAGTTATTTTGTTGAGTTTGCTCCCACTACTATTGTGGGCCAATTCCAGTTATGCCCCTAACTCGAACCCACTACTCAGTTTTGCCCCTAATTTTCAGGTATGCTCAGTTTTGCCCCTCCGTCATTAGTGTCACTTATAGAAATGCCCTTTTGCGCCGTTATCGTCCGGTCAAAGTACTTTGACCATCCAGAAAAAATAGCAGAAAAAATCAAAAAAATATGAAATTTGGTGGGATCGAAGATAGTCATGTCCGCAAGGCGCGTGCACATTTTGGACACTCCGGGAGCTCGTGGCAAAGGAAAAAATAATAATTTATGCCTATGAACAGTAAATTCAAAAAAAAGCAAAAAAGTTAAAAAAAATTGAATTTATTTGGCGTCAAAGAGGCTTGAGTGCACAAGGTGCTTGCAAGTTTTGGTGATCAAATGACGTACGAGGCGCTCTAGAGAAAAAAAACAAAATAGTGCATTTTTTCAATGTTTTTTGAGCTAAAATTTGTTTTTTTTTCTCCATGAGCTCCTACGATGTCCAAACACAACAAAAACGTGCACACATCTTGCGCACCTGAATATCTTCAGTCCCATGAAATTTCATATTTTTTTGATTTTTTCTATTTTTTTGAATTTACTGTTCGCATGCGTACAAAATTTATGTTTTCCTTTGCCACGAGCTCCCGGAGTGTCCGAACGGCATGAAAATGTGCACGCACCTTGCGGACATGACTATCTTCGATCCCACCAAAATTCATATTTTTTGATTTTTTTTGCTATTTTTTCAGGACGGTCAAAGACCTTTGACCAGACGGTAATGGCAGAGAAGGGCATTTCTATAAGTGAAACTAACGGCGGAGGGGCAAAACTGAGCATACCTAAAAATTAGGGACAAAACTAAGTAGTGGGTTCGAGTTAAGGGCATAGATGTAAATGTCCCTTCATCATTATAATTATCATAAATAGGAGGCATGCAATCATTATAACAAATTTGCACATCAAATCTTGGGGGACTAAAAGTATGATCTTCATCAAACATAGCTTCCCCAAGCTTATGGTTTTGCATATCATTAGCATCATGAATATTCAAAGAATTCATACTAACAACATTGCAATCATGCTGACCATTCAAAGATTTTTTGTCAAACATTTTATAGAATTCTTCTTCTATCAATTGAGCACAATTTTCCTTTCCATCATTTTCACGAAAGACATTATAAAGATGAATAATATGATGCAACCTCAATTCCTTTTTTTGTAGTTATCTTTTTATAAACCAAACTAGTAATAAAACAAGAAACTAAAAGATTCAATTGCGAGATCTAAAGATATACCTTCAAGCACTCACCTCCCCGACAACGGTGCCAGAAAAGCGCTTGATGTCTACTACACAACTTGTTCTCGTAGACTCGTGTTGGGCCTCCAAGCGCAGAGTTTTGTAGGACAGTAGCAATTTTCCCTCAAGTGGATGACCTAAGATTTATCAATCCATGGGAGGCGTAGGATGAAGATGGTCTCTCTCTAACAACCCTGCAACCAAATAACAAGATGTCTCTTGTGTCCCCAACACACCAAATACAATGGTAATTTGTATAGGTGCACTAGTTCGGTGAAGAGATGGTGATAAAAGTGTAGTAATGATAGTATATATTGATTTTTGTAATAGGAACAATAAAAAACAGGAAGGTAGCAAGTAACAAAAGTGAGAACAAACGGTATTGAAATGCTTGAAAATGAGGCCTAGGGTCTGTACTTTCGCTAGTGCAATCTCTCAATGCTAATATAATTGGATCAGATATGTCGTGGACTTAACACGGCAGATGCCCTAGCGAAAGGACTTAGGTGTGGAGCCATCGCAACTAGGTTAGCTTGAAGGGGTTAAACGGGACACAGGACACAGAGAATTACCCAGGTTCGGCCCCTCTCAACGAGGTAAAAGCCTACTCTGCTTTAGGTTGTATTGCTTGGGTTTTGATTGCCAGGGAGCGAATACGCTTGACCTAGCTCTCGATTGATTGTTACTTGAGTTAACCTGCCGCCGGTTCACCCCTTTATATACATAGGTTGATGCCCGGCGGCTTACAGAGTCCCGACCGGCTCATACACAACGTGTCCGGCTCGGTGCCCAACTAAGCTTGCCTTATAATACAAGTTAAACATATGGCGGTTTATACCCATGGGCCTCAAGTCACCTCCGGGTCTTGGGCTTTCAATAAGCTTGCTCTATGGACCGCCATCTTCATCATCCTCTTGGGCCTTCTCATCTTAAGCCGCCAGTGGCATGATCCGGCCCCTCCTGGGCGGATCATACCCAGTAGTTATATCCCCAACATTAGGCCCCACGTTGATTTGAACTTGTTCACATCAATCTTCAGTGCTTGACTTAGAAAAATCTCGCATCGTCAATTTTTATGAACTTGCTATAACCCGCCATGACGTCAGCTCACAGAATCACGTTAACCCACCATGGCGTCATCTTGCATTAACTTCGCACGAAGCCCAAAACATCTCAACAGGTCTTTATCTTTTAATTGACCTCCCGAAAATCGAGGCGTCCGCATAGCCACATAATGATTTTTTGGCCTCCTCGATTCCCGCGCATGCCTTTTATCTATCTCCTTATAAATAGGATAGGGGTCCTTTTCATTTTTTTCCTGCCTCCGCATCTTTGTCTTCCTCCTTGCAACGGCCATGCGCGCCTGAGCTCCGCCGCCGTCGACCTCATCAACTGTCTCAACTCCGGCCGCTGCATCTGAACGAACCAGAGCATTTTGGCGCACCTCCGCTGTCCATCAGCACCAGTAAGTACTCCTCCTTTCTCGTAGCAGATCTCCATTAGGGTTTTTCCCAGTTCATTGGAGTTCCTCTTCGTTCTTCTTCGTTCTTGCTTAGATCGTGTAGTTGAATCTGAACATGACGCTGAAGACGCACAGTAGTAGTTTTAGCACCCTTTTCCCATTCGTAGTAGATATTTTTTCTTCATAAGATCCATCCAAACACATGAGTTCTTCCACCGCCTTCGCTTTAGGTCTAGAATTTATTTTATTTCCAAACTGCTGTAGATCCAAAATTATAGCACCAATCTGTAAAATTTGTTTGTCCGTCACTTAGCAAATCCTCACTTATAGATCTGAAATATGGCAACTGTCTGGGCGGCTTAACTAATAAAACGTAACCCGCCATGTACTATTAGTCCCCTTTTAAGCCGCCCATACATGCATCTGCATAACTCAGTGTTATCTTCCGGCTTAACACGTTGCTTCTTGGTAGCACTTACTTTTGAATCAACGGCCGGCTTAACAGTATAACCTTAAACCGGCATTTTTTTTCTTTTTAGACCTTCTTCCTCAACAATGACCAAGACCGTTACCTCCTGCAATTGGGTCGCTTCCCAGGTTACCGAACAAGTGTTGAACGATCATGTTCAAGTAGGCATTTTAGCCGCCAAGAATGTCATTCAATGGAGAGCCCTAGGAACAGAAACCATCCCCGAACCGAAGGAGGGCGAAGTTGTTGTCTTTACTGATCACATGCTCCGGGGGTTCACTCTGCCCGGTTCAAAAAAAAAATCCATGACGTACTGCACTTCTGCCAACTCCATCCTCAAGACATCGGACCCAATTCTGTCACCAATATTTACAATTTTCAACTGTTTTGCAAAGTATACCTTCAGCAAGAACCCACTATAGAGCTATTCAGAGAATTCTACTACTTAAAGTGCCACACTGAATTCACGGACGGGTCGAGCCTAGAATTAGGCGGTATTTCAATTCAGAGGCGGAACGACGCCACCTTCCCAGCCGCCAAACTCTCCAGTCACCCCATGGACTGGAATCAAACATGGTTTTACTGTCAAGACACCTCTCCAGAAGGGGAAAACCCTCTGCCGGGTTATCGTGAGAGCCGGCTCAGTAACAGGCACCCCCTCCCCGATCGGATCAGCACAGCTGAACGGGCCAAATATATGTCCATCTTTTCAAAGATTAGAGCCTTAATGGCCAATGGTTTGACCAAAATCGATCTGGTTCGATGCTGGGTTGCCTTGAGAGTTTTGCCCTTAAGTCGTCGCCCCGACTTGATGTACGAGTACACCGACGACTTAAAAGATCCACAACGCCACTGCCAGATTCAGCTAACCGATAACGAGATCAATGACATGACCAAGTCTCTACTGAACGAGAGCTTGGCAGATTGTAGCAAAACTGGACTGAATCATTTCTATGCTCTTAACAAGCCGCCTGTTGTAAGTGTTTTAAACAATTTCCAGTTTAATCATTTCTTTATTTAAACTATCCTCTTATACCCATTTGGTCTTTGCAGGTCGATTCTACTTTTTGGAATAGGAAGTTGCAGGATAAGCCGGTCAAGAAAACACGGACGAAGAATAAGGCTCAGAAGAAGCCTGCCAGGAAGAAGACCAACACCTCTGAGCTATTTGACTTGGATGATATTGAGTCGAAGGTAGAACTTGACTCCCTTGGCTTATTTTTTGTACATCTTATTGACAATGATCACTATCAGGATGACGCGGAGGGCAGCCATGCAGATGGTAAAGTGGTAACTAGCCTTTCCTCCGACTCAGAACCTCTGCCAAGACAAAAAGTTCGTCAAGCAAGCCAGAAAGTAAGGTTTTCTCATACTTTAGCTTATTTGGATGCCAACTTTATTTTGAAGAAGCAGCAACATGAAGCTCGCCGCACGACCCAGAACAGCGGTGGCGGGATTCTCTCCTCCGGCTTACCAAACACGTCGGCTCCTCGCAAGCGCCGTCCAGAGGTTTCAAATATTTTTGGCTTAGCTTATCCCAAGGTGGGTCTTTTTCGACAACCTCTTAACCTGTCTGATTCAAACTATCAAGGAACCTCTCATTCTTCTTCTGGTGACTCAATGGGGACTCAGGTCCCTCTTTTCAAGATTGTCCCCGGGTAAGGTCATTAAACCTGTTTGCTTCAACACATAGCCGTTTGACACATTAATCTCATCACATGTTTTATTTACAGTGGTATGGCCAAACCTAGCAAGAAGCTGAAGGTTGATAAACCGACCAAGGACGCTGACCCGGAGAAGACAATATCTGAGTCTTTGCACCAAACTTCAGAAGCAGCCATGGATGATCCGCCACCAGAATACCCGGTCACCGTGGATCCTATGAATATTGACCCAGAACCTGCTAAGCCGCCTAGTCCTGCCCACCCGGCTCAAGAGACTGAAGACATAATGATTACTAGCATAGCTTATACAGCCCCAGGCAACCCACTGCCCTATCCAGACATAGCGCCAAAGAAGATTTTTATGTTGTTGACAAGGGAAAGTGGAAAGTGGGCTTGGAAAGCTATGCCCAGTTCAGTGCTCAAGAGATTCACTCCCGTTACTTAAACCGCCTTCACACCAGTCGTGACTTCGAAGCCGACCTGGTCAATCTTATGAAGGAACATTTTGAGGTAAACGCTACAATCTTTTCCATACAAACATATCTCTACAATCTTGTAGACTTTAAACAACCTTTGCAGTCTTTCATTCATGTCATAGGATATTGTAATTGTAGAATCACAAAACGAGTAGCCCCCAAGGGCCGGCTTAAGCTGATAAGTTAAGCCGGGACTTCAAATGGTAGTGATCAACTTTGCACTGGTAGCCCCCAAGGGCCGGCTTAATCAGCATGGATAAGCCAGGACTTATCACCATAACTATGAATAAAATCCAAGTATGTAGCCCCCATGAGGCGGCTATAGTCATGGCAGTATAGCCGGGTCATCATAAAATTGTCTTCAAAAAAGAGCAATGTGCTTTAGCCCCCAAGTGCCAAGTGAAATACTTGTATTGTGCTTGGGACTTCAAAAGAAAGTGATCATCATAACCATATATTGCTGCTAACTCGCCTTATCCTGTAGGCTGAAATGAATATGAAAGAATCCCAAGTCAATGATATGAGGGCCAACATTCAAACCCAACAGTCTGAGACTTCAAAGGACAAAGCAGAGCTGAAGACTGCTTTGGAAAACATTGAGAAGCTTAAACAAGACTTCAGTGCTGATAAAACCGGCTAGGAGATCGAGAGGGCAGCCCTATTGAAAAGAGTAGAAGACGCCAAAACTGCCCTTAATCCGGTAACCGATGAGTTGTATGGTTTAAAATATCAAATCAACAACATGACAACTGCCATCTTTGGTAGGTAATACTGTAGTTCAATCGGTCACCATGAATGTCGTGAATACTCATTCATCCAGCTTATGAATTTCTTTGGTAATGCAGGCTCCAGAATTTCCCATCTTGGCTCAGATATGCGAAGGAAGCTGAAAGCCGCCTACACTCTGATAGAGCAATTATACACTGGCGCGCAACTAGCTTATATCTGCTACATCTCATAAGAAGCAACCACCATCCCTCATCAAGGACACGTTGGAAAAACGGTCTGTGCTGCCACAAAGGATTGAGGACTTGAAGCAATCAGCCGCCAGAGCCAGTGCCATCACTGATGTGAGTTGGGCAAAGGCGTGGCAAGCTGAACTTGACCCGGAAGATATAGCAACCGGCTGCCCCAGCTCAAAAGAAGACGGGACTCCCTTCAGTGCTGATAACTTCACTAAAATAGTAAGGGAGATGCGTCCTTGGGCAAGTAAACTAGCCGAAGAGACATACCTCTCCAAGTACCATCCGGTTTATGATGCAGAAAATGCCAAAGTCAAGGCGCCGGTTCATGAGGCCGTGAACCTCATCCCTCCAACCCATAAGCATACCTTTGCCCCTGACATTGACCCGTCAACTCTTATAGACGAGGCAGCAATTTTCAAAGCTTTGACTGGGATCAATTGGGCCACATCTAACTTCCAGCAAACGGGCGATGATGAACAAGAAGAGTCGGCACAAGAAAACCCGGAATCTTCAACACTCCAGGGCCAAGAAGATTGATCAAAGACCGGTTTATCATCCACAACCTTGGATGTTGTGCATATCAAAAAACACTTAATTCTTTTGGGTCGTTCGATGCCTTGTAATAGGCTAGCTTGAAAACAATGATCTGCCATGCCATTGTGCATGTTGATTTGCATAACACTTTTGATCCGCCCGATCTAACTTTGAAGATCCGCTGCTTATGCTCATAATTATTGTCAATCTTGCTGATCAAGCTATCATAAGCCATGCACACAAATAGATAACAAGTTCCCTGGCGGTTTACCCCAGGGCGGGTCATAATACCCCATAGAAAAATCCACTGGTGACTGTATAGTCCATAACCAGGTCGGGTTTTATAAAAACCTCGTACATTCATAACAAGTAAACAACATACCTGTGATATTTGTTCACACTGCCGACTTACCACGCCATACATAGTAAGGGTAATAGCCCAAAGACGTAGAGCGCAACGCCCTGTTCAATTTATTCATACTGTCGGCTTACAACGCCATATGCAGCATGGGTAACATCACAAAAACTTGGAGCACAGAACTCCAAACACATAATCAACACACACTGGCGACTTATTGTCCAAAGACAGGCCGGGTTATCAAAACTCCGAATAGGTTCAAATATGAATCGGAAGGATCAAGGCAACATGGCCCTAACCAATTTTCAACCATATATCAATACGGTACAAAAGATGAACCCAAACAATGTTCAAAAATATAAACCAGAAAAACAAGGCATTCATAGGCTGCCAAGCCTCAATATCAAGTGCTATTCAAGGTCCGCACAACCACTGAGTTAATCCTTAATTCAAACCTATAAGCCGGGCCTCACATGACCAATCGCCATTTTAACTTGGACAAGTTCAGGGTCTTTATAAGATGCTTTTCAATTCCAGGCTAATTTAGCTCAAAGAATCATTAAAAAAATAGCGAATGAAGTAAAAAAGTGTTGAAATTTAAGGATGTGTCTTTGAATGGTTCATATTAAACACACAAAAATTCTTAAGTTAATATAAGTTAAAAAATGAAATGTGGTCAAACTCTGGTCAAATAGTGGTCAAACTACTAGTCAATAAATATTGTTTTTTAGAATAATAATTTCAAACTCAAACGGTGAAGCGTGTGACATCGTGGTCACATTTTTCTGATAATAATGGATATATTATTTGTCAAATTTCGATTACAGATTTACGGATATTAAATGAATAACTGGCATAAAAATAATAATATTATTACTTATTTTATTTTCATTGAAATTCAATATTATTATTACTTATTTTATTTTGAACTTTTTGTATTATTTTGGATTTTTTGATTTTTTTTGTATTTTTTCCTTTTTTGAAGTATTTGAGTTTTTAAATTAATCATTGTTTTTTATTGTAATAATTGTTTGGAATTCCAAAAAATTAAATCATCTGACATTAAGACCTAAGGGTTAACATGATGGATAACTTACTATTGTTAGGAAAACAACAAGTGCAGACTTGAAAACTAGAGGAGATAGAACGTGAAAGTTAAGCGTGCTTGGGATGGAGTAGTGAGAGGATGTGTGACCGGCCGGGAAGTTAGACGATTTGGAATGAGTGCTAATTAGAGATTAAATTCTGAAGCAGTGAGGAGGGGTGATTAGAGATTAAATTGTCAAATAATTCAAAGATTTGAAATCGGAAGAAAATTAAAAACAAATATTAAAAAAATGAAAATAATTTTAAAAAATATTGTTTTTTCCTTTAGTCCTGGTTGGTAACACCAATCCAGACTAAAGGTTCTTCAGCCCACACACAGAGAGCGGCCACGTGGAGGGCCTTTAGTCCCGGTTCGTAACACAACTAGGACTAAAGGGGGGAGGTCCTTTAATCCCGACCCTTTTGTCCTGGTTCTAGAACCGGTACTAGGGACTAAAGGCCCTCTGGAACCCGGACTAAAGGCCCGATTTCTACTAGTGATACGAAATACATATAACTAGATGTCATAACCGGAGGTGTTTCAAATTGTAAACGCGTGCAATCATGCATGTTATTTTTTTCGAGAGTACGCCAAAAGCGTACCATATTTTTATAGAAGGCAGAAGAATAATTACAAGATTCCAGACTTAGATGCGAACATCCAAGCTGACAAACACCACTCCAACACCAGCCTAGACACACACGGTACACTCTCACAAAAGGATCTAGACCTCCAACACCAAGCCCTGCATTAGCCCAATCTACAATCTCAGCTCGAATGCACGCCATGAGCTAGGGAGGTGACATCTGGTCACGCGGCCTGTTGAACACCCTCGTGTTGCGCTGCTTCCACACAGCCCAAGTCGTTCCTATGACAAAGGAGTCAAAACCTCGCCGCACTTTGCCTTGTAGCCTCAATCTCTGCTCCGTCCACCAAGCAGTGAATGTGATGTTTGTGGCCATCGCGATAATGTTGAGCTGGAAGGAGTCGAGGCAGAGGTGCCACACCTCGCGAGCATACACACATTGCATCAGGATGTGGTCCACGTTGTCTTCCTCTTGGAGGCAAGTGAAGCACGGAGACGTCTCCTCTTGGAGACTATGTCTGGCATGTCTGTCAGATGTCCAAAGCCGAAATTGGACCGCAAGCAAGCAAAGATCTTGCACCGAAGGGGTGCCCAACTTCTCCAAATGCCCTCTGCCATAGGGGAGCGCTCCAACCCCAGGCATAACCTTTGATAAACAGAACGCGCAGTATAGGATCCGGAGATATCAGCCGACCAAGTGAACTAGTCAGGACTCTGATCGTTAGTCGGGACCGTGGCGATAGCCAAGCAGAGATTGGCCACCTGCATGTGCGCCGTGAAAGAGATATCACCTTGCACATCCTCAGTCCAAGCATTGCCAAGCAAGGCCTACCTGACCGTCCTTCTCTTGCGAACCCTCGTGCTCACCATCTCAAGAATGAGGGGAGCAATCTCGCCAACCGTAAACCCATGAATCCATCGGTCAGTCCAGAATAAGACCCTCTCGCTATCTCCAACACTGATCTTGACCAGGCTGTTGGACACAATCTTGGCACTAGCATCTTCAGCCATCGGGAGCCCTTGCCAAGGTCTGGACGGGTCAATTCTGCGAAGCCATTCAGAGCGCACGCGGAGCGCAATTCCCTGCCTCCCGAGATCACTGACACCCAGCCCACCGAAGCAAGTTGCACGGCACACCGTGTCCCAGGCTACGAGGCATTGGCCACCATTAACCTTGTCTTTGCCCGCCCAGAAGAACGCCCTAATCCACTTATTCATGTCTTCAAAAACCCAACCAGGGGCGTCCAACACCAAGAGCTGGTGCACCGGCCTTGCCGAGACCACAGATTTGGCAAGAATCAATCTACCCGACCGCTGAATCAAACCTCTTTGCCATGCAGGTACCACCTTCCTAACCTGATCGAGAAGCGTTTGCCAATCCGAGGGTCCCAGCTGATTGATTGATTGCGGGATCCCAAGGTACTTGCAAGGGAACGCGCCTAACTGGCACTACAACACCGCCTTCACCCTGAGCCCGTCCTCCTCCGAACCCTGGATCAGAATCGCTGCTGATTTTGCGAAGTTGATTCTTAGACCTGAAGCCTCACCAAACACCTCCAACAGCTCCTTAACACAAAGCAAATCTTGCAGGGAAGGCTTCACGAACATAGCAACATCGTCGGCGTAGACCGAGAGCCTCTGCATAGGTTGAATCCCTCTAAAAGAGCCAAGGACGCCCGCGGATGTGGCAGCGTTGATAAGCGCAGATAACGCATCCATGGCAATCACGAAGAGCAAGGGGGAGACCGGGTCCCCTTGCCTTAATCCTTGGGCGTGGTAGATGATGCTCCCCGGAACACCATTGAAAATGATCCGAGTGCTAGCCGAGGAGAGTAGCGCAGTCACCCAATTTATCTATCTCCACCCAAACCCTCGTGCCCGAAGCACCTCCGTCAGGAACGACCAAGATAAGGAGTCGAACGCTCTGGCAATATCCAACTTGAGGAAGAGACTGGGTACCTTGGAGGCATGAATTTTCCTAGCCACCTGTTTGACCAGCAAGTAATTGTCGTGAATGCTGTGCCCTTTGATGAAAGCAGACTGATTGATACTAACCACTTCATGCATACGCTTCCTAGCCCTTGTGGCCAACAGCTTCGCGAAGAGCTTTGCAAAACTATGGGGGAGGCTAATGGGTCTGTAGTCCTTCACATCCATGGCCTCTGGCGATTTAGGAATGAGGATGATATGGTCTTTGTTGAGCTTGCCAAAGCCCCTACTATCGCCAACGAACAGCTTGTGCAGGGCCGCCATGATGTCAAACTTGATGATAGGCCAGGCTTTTAGGTAGAAAAGCTCAGTGAAACTGTCCAGCCCAGGCGCGCGGTCGTGTGGCATCTCCTTGATCACCTGCCAAACCTCCTCATCTGTGAAAATCTCTTCGAGATCAGAAAGATCAAGCTCCTGCATGCCCAAAAGATTCAGATCCAGTGAGTGCCCTCTAGCGGTGGCCTTGCCCAGAATGTTGTTGTGCGCCTCCGAAAACACCTCCATAATTTTATCCTGGTTCGTGAAGATTTCCGTGCCTTGCCTGATTTTGGGGATGAAGTTTTTTGATCTTCTACCATTTGCCACAGCCTGAAACAATTTGGTGTTCGCATCCCCTCCCTAAGCCATCTGATCTTGGATCTTTGGCGATCAATGGTCCTCTCAAGAGAAGCCAATCCCAGCAAGGCCATCTTAAGCGTTCTCCGCAGCCAACACTCCAAGTCTGTAAGAATTCTCGCTTCTTGCACCTGGTCGAATCTGAAAATGATCCAATTTGCAACTGCCATCAGAGTCTTGATGTTGCCTGACTTGCGCTAATCCCAAGCATGAAGATAAACAGCCGTGTTGCGGAAAAGAGCGTCCAGACGCTTAAAAGGGTCAACGAACCCCTCATCACATATCCGGGCTTCGTGCACAGCGTCGTCAAAGCCATCCAATTTAGTCCAGAACACTTCAAACCGGAAGCGCTTTTTGTGATACATATGAGCGCTAGTCGACAGGTGCGAAGGCGCATGGTCAGACACTCCGGAGGAAAGAGCCTGAAGAAGATTCTCAGGGTGTTCCAGCTCCCACTCCACCTAAACCAAAACCCTATCAATTTTGGTTAAGTTAGGCGTGTTCCTCTCATTAGACCAGGTGTACGTCCGCCCGTGCATGTAAAGCTCCTTCAGCTCATGATCGTCCACGAAATTTCTGAATCTGTTCATCATCGTTCGCTTGATGTTGGTCGTGCTCTTCTCCGAGGCCCTTAAGATCATGTTAAAATCACCTAAGATCATCCAAGGGCCATTGCACATCGCACGACGGGCGCTGAGATGAAGGAGAAATTGTGTCTTGAGCTTATATCCCTGGGGGGCATAAACCCCCGTGATCCACCATGTAGCAGCTCTTGAGACAACAGGTTGTTCTTCCCCGTAAGCACCTGGTTTTACAACGATCTTTAAATCAGCTGAGTCAACTGCTTCAAGTCTCCGGGGCTACTGGTATATAATGTGAGCTTACCCGCATATCTTTCAAATATTGGTCTGTGGCTCTGGTAAGCCCATCTCGAGCAGCTCGGATGTATGCATCACCCGAGTTGAAGGCATTGAATGCCTCTGTTGTAAAGCCGGGGTCGCGAAGAGTGGCCCTCCGGCGCCGATGGTTCATGGCGCTCTCCACTTCCGAGTTTGTGACGGACACATAATCCGAATCCTCTGCCAAAGGATAGTCCGGCGGCACTCCTGTATCAGCCCTCGTCGTTACGGCAGAATGGTGAGAGATCGAACCACCAAAAAGAGAGTGAGCGCCACAAGCCCAAATCGAGTGCCTCCATGATGAGCGACAAGAAAAACTTAGTCCTATTTGCCACCAAATGTGAGATGAGAGAAGTGTGTGAGAACCCATCAAGTGTTATGCACTATGTCCTTTTGTGCAAAGATGAGGCACCAAAAGCTAACACATCTCACAATCTACCTCTAGTGTTATCTTCTCTTTTGTAGGAATTCCAAGATTTCCCCGACGAGTTACCTCCGATGCATATAATGCTATAAGTTCGGGGTGTCGAACTACACTGTAAAAAGGTGTTCGTACTTTGTTGCCGTATTATGGAGCGTAATGCAGCCCCTGGCGAATTAAGGCGTACTAGAGTGTACGGATGCAATTAATAAAAATATCCAAAAAAGAAAAATTAAGCGATAGGCTAATGCCGCAGAGATTGGGCCATGTTCATTACGGGCCAGTTTCACCACGGGCCGTTAATGGGCCAAGAGTTACAAAGGGCCTCATATGGCCAAAAGACGTTATGAGCCATACATGGGCCGGAAGTTAAAACGGGCTAGAATCATATTGGATGGCCCAGATGACGCTACTGGGCCTAATTCTGATAGGTCGTAACGGGCCCTGGGTTAGCGGGCTATAAATGGGCTATATGCGAACAGTCCATTAACATGCTTTCCATGGGCCAGCCCGCCACCTTTTGTCCAAGTCAAACGGGCTGGCCTTTTCATAGGAATGGGCCTCTGTTGGGCCGTGCCACATGTCGACGTATCATAGGCGCCTTCGGTCCAATGAGTGGATGACATCTGTCCCAACGGTGAGGCGACACGTGTTTCCTCCAGCCAATGATGATTTTACATGTGGAAAATCCCCATTGGTCCGGGCTGTTAACGGGTTATCGGATCCAAAACCGGACCCAGTAGCTTAACGGAGTTCCGTTACGGTGGATGCCACGTGTAGGTCACCCTTGACGAAAGCACTTCTGTGACGCGCGATTTATCGTCATGGAAGTGGACACTTCCATGATGATAATTTTCGTAATGTCATGGAACACTTCTATGACAGCACAGATATGACTATCTTGATTCTGTCATAAAATCGTCATGGATGTACATGCATGACAGAAAACATGACCTACTGTGACAAACACATATCATCACAGAAGTGTATTTTTTTGTAGTGTGAGCACATGACAGTTTGATTCGGGATGTCCAATAAAAGGGGGTCTTCTTCCCCATTGAACTTTGTCCTTCTAGATCGTATTTTCGAAAAGAGCAAAGAGATCTAGATCTGCATTTCCATCAATCGCTTTCACCTCTATGGGTAGGGAATCCCTTGGATCTAGATCTTAGAGTTCTTGGTGTTCTCCTTGTTCTCATTTTCATCCGTAGCTTTCGTTGCTCTGGGGGGCACTCCTAATGCCTCCACGGCCATGCTGGCGGCAAGGGATTCGAGCGCCGCCGCTTGGTCCCCTCGTCTCGTACTCGTGCCTCCTGGAGAGGAGCTCGACCGAGCTGCTTCCAGATCCGCACGGAGGTCGCGCGATGCAAGAGGAGGGGCTCGCGAGTGCTTCTGCTCCGGACGCCCCTCGTCCGCGGCTCCGGCCACGCCATGGATATCTTGTCAAGGTGCCTCTTCTCCTCTCCGTGCCTCTCTCTCTCTCTCCATATCCTCGTTCGATTTGATGCGGTTTCTCATGCACCCTTTGTTGCTCTGTTGGTGCTGCTATTTCTCCATGCAGAAGAGAGACTAGGCATCTCTTTGCGTTGTTGCACTGTTGTTTGTTCAAGTTGGTGCTGCAAGAGAGCATACCCTTGCCCTGAAGGTGTTCCAGATCGAAGTACACATGTCTCAGCTGAAGAAATATTTCATGTCTGAGCCAGGTGGGGAGTATCGGTGTCAAAACCGGCGGATCTCGTAGTAGGGGTCCTAAGCTAGGCGTCTTGGAGCGATGGTAACATGGACACATGATTTTACCCAGGTTCAGGCTCTCTCAAGGAGATAATACCCTACGTCCTGCTTTTGATTGTATTGATATGAGGATAGTACATAGTACATGTATCTACCACGAGATTGTAGTAATGAATATGAGATTGTCCATTGACTAGCCCAGCCTCGGTTTATATATGCACCATAGGCCTAGGGTTTAGAGGAGTCCTTGTCTTGTGCGCCAAGTCTTGTGGAATCCTCCTTGTATTCGGCCCGACCCATTAGTGAATCATCATAGGGGTCCTCGGCCCGACCCACTGGCCGGGAGACGACGTGGTAAGTACCCCCTAGTCCAGGACATCGTCAGTAGCCCCCTGAACAAGTCTTCAAGTTGATGACGCGCCTCGGTTCTTCCGAATAATTCTTCGTCTTCGATCGTTGGTCTTGAAAACTGGTTCAACAAATCTTCCCATGTCCGATCATGACGATCACCGAGCTGAATCCGAAGAGTTTACATGTCGGGCATCCGAGGATCCCCTTTAAGTTATCGGCCTTTATCAATGCCTTGTAAGTTTTTTACGCCACACTTGGGGTTTGAAGTGTTTCCCGTGCGATGGCATCCTCTTCGTCCGAGCTCTAATGCCGAACTAAATCTGAGGCGTCTTTCCACAGCTGAGTGAAGGAAATATGCCCTAGAGGCAATAATAAAGTTGCTATTTTATATTTCCTTATTCATGATAAATGTTTATTATTCATGCTAGAATTGTATTAACCGGAAACTTGATACATGTGTGGATACATAGACAAAACACCGTGTCCCTAGTATGCCTCTACTAGACTAGCTCGTTGATCAAAGATGGTTAAGTTTCCTAGCCATGGACATATGTTGTCATTTTATGAACAAGATCACTCATTAGTGGAATGATGTGATGGACAGGATCCATCCGTTAGCATAGCATAATGATCGTTCAGTTTTATTGCTACTGCTTTCTTCATGTCAAATACATATTCCTCCGACTATGAGATTATGCAACTCCCGGACACCGGAGGAATGCCTTGTGTTCTATCAAACGTCACAACATAACTGGGTGATTATAAAGATGTTGTACAGGTATCTCCGAAGGTGTTTGTTTGGTTGGCATAGATCGAGATTAGGATTTGTCACTCCGAATATCGGAAATGTATCTCTGGGCCCTCTCGATAATGCACATCATATGAAGCCTTGCAAGCAATGTGACTAATGAGTTAGTTACGGGATGATGCATTGTGGAATGAGTAAAGAGACTTGTCGGTAATGATATTGAACAAGGTATGGAGATAACGACGATCGAATCTCAGGCACGCAACATACCGATGACAAAGGGAATAACGTATGTTGACATTTTGGTTCGACCGATAAAGATCTTCATAGAATATGTGGGAACCAATATGAGCATCCAGGTTCCGCTATTGGTTATTGACCGGAGAGGTGTCTCGGTCATGTCTACATAGTTCTCGAACCCGTAGGGTCCGCACGCTTAACGTTCGATGACGATATGTATTATATGAGTTATGTGTTTTGGTGACAGAAGGTTGTTCGGAGTCCCGGATGAGATCACGAACATGACGAGGAGTCTTGAAATGGTCGAGAGGTAAAGGTTGATATATTGGAAGGTAGTATTCGGACACCGGAAGGGTTCCGGAGTGTATCGGGTACATACCAGAGTACCGGAACCCCCGGGGAAAGATATGGGCCATAGGAGGGAGGCTAACCAGTCGATAAGGGGCTGGTGTACCCCCACAAGGGAGAAGGCCGAATTGGACTAGGGAAGGGGGCGCCCCCTTCCTTCTCCTACTCCCTCTCCTTCCCCCTTTTCCCCTCCGGTAAAAGGAGGGGGGTGAATCCTAGTGGGAGTCCAAGTGGGACCCCCCCCCCACTTGGGGCGCGCCTAGGCCGGCATGCTCTCCCTCCCTCCTTTATATACGGGGGAGGGAGTGATACGTCTCCGTTGTATCTACTTTTCCAAACACTTTTGCCCTTGTTTTGGACTCTAACTTGCATGATTTGAATGAAACTAAACCGGACTGACGCTGTTTTCAGCAGAATTGCCATGGTGTTATCTTTGTGCAGAAACAAAAGTTCTTGGAACGACCTGAAACTTCACGGAGATTATTTTTGGAAATAATAAAAAATATTGGCGAAAGAATCAAGGCCAGGGGGCCGAACCCTATCCACGAGGGTGGGTGGCGCGCCTGCCCCCCCCCCCAGGGCGCGCCCCCTGCCTCGTGGGCCCCCTGGTGCTCCACCGACCTCAACTCCAACTCTATATATTCGTGTCCGGGGAGAAAAAAATCAGAGAGAAGGATTCATCGCGTTTTACGATACGCAGCCGCCGCCAAGCCCTAATCTCTCTCGGGAGGGCTGTTCTGGAGTCCGTTCGGGGCTCCGGAGAGGGGATCCGTCGCCATCGTCATCATCAACCATCCTCCATCACCAATTTCATGATGCTCACCGCCGTGCGTGAGTAATTCCATCGTAGGCTTGCTGGACGGTGATGGGTTGGATGAGATTTATCATGTAATCGAGTTAGTTTTGTTAGGGTTTGATCCCTAGTATCCACTATGTTCTGAGATTGATGTTGCTATGACTTTGCTATGCTTAATGCTTGTCACTAGGGCCCGAGTGCCATGATTTCAGATCTGAACCTATTATGTTTTCATGAATATATGTGAGTTCTTAATCCTATCTTGCAAGTCTATAGTCACCTACTATGTGTTATGATCCGGCAACCCTGAAGTGACAATAATCGGGACCACTCCCAGTGATGACCGTAGTTTGAGGAGTTCATGTATTCACTATGTGTTAATGCTTTGGTCCAGTACTCTATTAAAAGGAGGCCTTAATATCCCTTAGTTTCCGCTAGGACCCCGCTGCCACGGGAGGGTAGGACAAAAGATGTCATGCATGTTCTTTTCCATAAGCACGTATGACTATATTCGGAATACATGCCTACATTACATTGATGAATTGGAGCTAGTTCTGTGTCACCCTATGTTATGACTGTTACATGATGAACCGCATCCGGCATAATTCCCCATCACTGATCCAATGCCTGCGAGCTTTTCGCATATTGTTCTCCGCTTATTTACTTTTCCGTTGCTACTGTTACTGTTACTATCATACTACTTTGCTACTAAATACTATGCTGCAGATACTAAGTTACCCAAGTGTGGTTGAATTGACAACTCAACTGCTAATACTTGAGAATATTCTTTGGCTCCCCTTGTGTCAAATCAATAAATTTGGGTTGAATACTATACCCTCGAAAACTGTTGCGATCCCCTATACTTGTGGGTTATCAGGGAGCGCCCCTATGAGACACAACAATTGCTCTTAGCCATGTGCGGCGCCCCCCTCCATAGTTTACACCTCCGGTCATATTCTCGCGGTGCTTAGGCCAAGCCCTGCGCTGATCACATCACCATCACCGTCACCACGCTGTCGTGTTGACGGAACTCATCTACTCCTTCGACCCTCTGCTGGATCAAGAGCTCGAGGGACATCATCGCACTGAACGTGTGCAAAACTCGGAGGTGTCGTACGTTCGGTACTCCATCGGTCGGAATGAGAAGACATTTGACTACATCAACCGCGTTGAGCAAACGCTTCTGCTTTCGTTCTACGAGGGTACGTGGACACACTCTCCCCCTCTTGTTGCTATGCATCTCCTAGATAGATCTTGCGTGAGCGTAGGATTTTTTTTTTGAAATGCTACGTTTCCCAACAGCGGTATCAGAGACAGGTCTATGCGTAGATGATATGCAGGAGTAGAACACTGAGTTGTGGGCAGTGATCCTCATACTGCTTACCAGCAATGTCTTATTTTGATTCGGCGGTATTGTTGGATGAAGCGGCCCGGACCAACCTTACATGACCACGTTCATGAGACCGGTTCCACCGACAGACATGCAACTAGTTTTGCATAAAGGTGGCTTTCCGGTGTCTGATTGTCCAACTTTAGTTGAATCAAATTTGACTGTGGCCGGTCCTTGTGAAGACTAAAACAACAAACTTGATAAATCACCATTGTGGTTTTTGTGCCGTAGGTATGTATGGTTCGTGCTAGAAGCCCATAGCAGCCACGTAAAACTTGCAACAAAAAAAGTAGAGGACGTCTAACTTGTTTTTGCAGGGCATGTTGTAGTGTGATATGGTCAAGACATGATGTGATATAAAGTTGTTGTATGAGATGATCATGTTTCATAAAAGTTATCGGCAACTAGCAGGAGCCATATGGTTGTCGCTTTATTGTATGAAATACAAATGCCATGTAAATGCTTTACTTTATCACTAAGCGGTAGCGATAGTCGTAGAAGCAATAGTTGGCATGACAACCACGATGCTACGATGGAGATCAAGGTGTCAAGCCGGTGACGTTGGAGATCATGACGTTGCTTTGGTGATGGAGATCAAAAGCACAAGATGATGATGGCCATATCATGTCACATATTTTGATTGCATGTGATGTTTATCTTTATGCATCTTATTTTGCTTAGTACGGCGGTAGCATTATAAGATAATCCCTTACTAAAATTTCAAGGTATAAGTGTTCTCCCCGAGTATGCACCGTTGCGAAAGTTCTTCGTGCTGAGACACCACATGATGATCGGGTGTGATAAGCTCTACGTTCAAATACAACTGGTGGAAGCCAGTTTTGCACATGCGGAATACTTGGGTTAAACTTGACGAGCCTAGCATATACAGATATGGCCTCGGAACACTGGAGACCAAAAGGTCGAACGTGAATCATATAGTGGACATGATCAACATAGAGATGTTCACCATTGATGACTACTCCATCTCACGTCATGATCGGACATGGTATAGTTGATTTGGATCACGTCACACTTAGATGACTTGAGGGATGTCAGTTTAAGTGGGAGTTCTTAAGTAATATGATTAATTGAACTTTAATTATCATGAACTTAGTCCTGATAGTATTTGCAAATTATGTTGTAGATCAATAGCTCGCGTTGTAGCTCCCCGTTTATTTTTGATATGTTCCTAGAGAAAACTGAGTTGAAAGATGATAGTAGCAATGACGCGGACTAGGTCCATGATCTGAGGATTATCCTCATTGCTGCATAGCAGAATTATGTCCTTGATGCACTGTTAGGTGACAGACCTGTTGCAGGAGCTGATGCAGAGGTTATGAACGTTTGGCAAGCTCGATATGATGACTACTTGATAGTTTAGCGCACCATGCTTACAGGTTAACGGGACTTCAAAAACATTTTGAACGCCACGGAGCATATGAGATGTTTCAAGAGCTGAAATTGGAGTAGTTATTAGATGGTGGGTTGCGAGAGTGACAGAAGCTTAAACCCCAGCTTATGCGCTATTCCGTAAGGGACCGATTGGATCCAAAAGTTTAATGCTATGGTTAGAATTTATTCTTAATACTTTTCTCGTAGTCGCGGATGCTTGCGAGAGGGTTAATCATAAGTAGGAGGCTTGTTCAAGTAAGAACAGCACCTAAGCACCGGTCCAACCACATATCAAATTATCAAAGTACCAAACACGAATTAAGCCAACATGATGAAAGTGACTAGATGAAATTCCCGTGTACCCTCAAGAACACTTTGCTTATCATAAGAAACCGTTTTGGAATGTCCTTTGACTCAAAAGGATTGGGCTACCTTGCTACAGTTTTGTTACTACTTTCGTTACTTGCTCGTTACAAATTATCTTGCTATCAAACTACTCCGCTACTTACAATTTTAGCACTTGCAGACAATACCTTGCTGAAAACCACTTGTCATTTCCTTCTGCTCCTCATTGGGTTCGACACTCTTACTTATCAAAAAGGCTACAATTGACCCCATATACTTGTGGGTCATCATTACTATCAGTAGCTTCACTTACTGATGAAAAAGTCAACAGGCAGGTGATAATCTTGGCAGATTTGAAGTATTGTTACTGTCAGTAGCTTGTGTTAATTTTGGGGTAGTAGCTTCAGTAGCTTACTCCAGTACTGTTAATGGAATAATGAAGCTACTGCTGATTGTTAAGTTGAATATTCTTTGTTGCTAATGATGATTGTTGTTGCCGATGGAGTACTCCATCTTTAGAACAAAAAATTCAAATTCAAATTGTACATGATCATTTGTTGCTCCAAGATAGCATAGTTGAGGCAAATTGTAAAGCTTTTTTTATTGTACTCCAGGATACTTAGAGTAGCATCTTGCTACATCTGGTTAGCTTAGGATAAACAGAAACATTTTCTTTTAATTAACTTTAAATCATTTTTATAATTTTAACTATTAACATTTTTCTGTTAACTAGGATAAACTGAAACCTCTTCTTTTAATTAACTTAAACCTCTTCAGTAAAATTAAGATAAACTGAAAACTTTTCTTTTAATTAACTTAAACCTTTTCAATAAAATTAAGATAAACTGAAACCTTTTCTTTTAATTAACTCAAACATTTTTAGTAAAATTAGCGGGGCAATATGGTCCTTTTGCTGGCTTTCACCTGGTCAGAACAGATTGCCCAGCGACCTATATTTCGGAACGGAGGGAGTGTATGATAGTATGACCTATATCGCTACTCGCGAGAGGGAATCGATTTAGCGCTATATAAATGAATGCTACATGCAATCATATTCGACACACACTTTTAGTTTAGATTTGTTATTCCACATCCAGATGTAAAATAGTTACCTTACATCTAACTTTCTAAAAATAGGATTTAGACATCAAGATTCCTATTCTTTGGTCATTTTGTCGATTGGCGTTGTTTCTGTGCACGTCGCTTGCGCGAGGGGTCCCGTCTTGGTGTTTAGGCGGTTGTTCCTCCTTTTCACAGCGTAGTGCGTTGCCTCAGCGTGGGTTGCAACCACAAGCTTTTTTTTAATTTCCTTTTTTCCTTTTTCTTATTTTTAAATTATTTTTTCAAATTCGTAAAGTTTATAAAATTCAGGATTTTTTACTTTACTTTACTTATATATTTGTCTTTCACCCTACTTGTCCTAGTCGCAAGTCCACCCTCGACACACAGTTGGGCCTGACTCCTATTTGTCCCATTTGCAAGTCCTCTCTCGACACGCAATTGTATGCGTACAACGAGACTGCAATTATGGGGGGGGGGGGGGGGGGGTCAGCCAGCTGTATGTCCACATTTGAAAAAAAAAGTTTACTTTTTTTGTTTTCATATTTTTACCTAAATTCATGGATATTTTCTTACAATTAGGAACTTTTTTAAAAATAATGATTTTTCTAAAATTCATATTTTATTGTTTAAAACAATTAATGAACATCTTAAAAATTTTGTTTACATTTTTTTCATGGTCATATTTTGTATTCGCTAAGTTTTCAAATTTGTGAAAATTTTCAAATTACTCCTTTCTAATTCACGAACTTTTAAATTTCCAAATAATTTCTTATTTCACCAAATAGTTTATAAAAAACAGAAAACTAACATCACATCATTTCTCACGAGCTCTACATCGAGACGCCCCATACTTTTGCCAAGGGGACCAACCATTTTTTTTCAAATTCTTCGTGCGCTCATCCATCAAGTGACATGCGATGGTTCAAACATGCCAAACTCTAATGTAGCTCAGTCATGACACATGACAAACTATAGCCAGAAGCCTAGAGGCTGGATCCACTCGCGAACAACCTGTTTTTCTGTCTGTCTTTTTTCTGTTTTGTGCAGCAACAACAAAGCCCAACCAATAACAAAAACAATCAAGACTAAAAAGCCGAGACCCAACTTAGACATACCATTATTTATTTGCTGATGTGCGATGATATCATAATTAGATGTGTGGAATTATCTCACATCTAGATGTGACATAGTTAGACCATTTTTAATTAGAAGTATGGAACAATGGTTTGGACACCCTTTTTTGTTAATCCATGTAACGTTGGACATTCAACTGGTAAAAAGAATTACCTAGTAAATACATATAAAAATGCCCATTAGCGTGCTTTTTACAGAATTATACTAGCCCAATGTTTCTCGTATTTTTCTTACGCATTGCCTTCTCTTTTTTTCGTCTTCCCGCGCGAATAAAATCCTCAAGGTCCAATCTCCGGCCACCATTGTAGTGTAAAGAATCTAGGCTTGCCTATAAGGTTGATAGTCGGAGTGGCAAGGATAGTCGGCTAGGTATGCTCGATGGGATTGGGCGAGCTATGCCTTCAAGGAATACATCCAATAATAGTGGTGGTAGTGGTTCAGGTCTAGTGAGATACAATGGAGTACATAAGAAACATGCCCATATTTCTAAGACAAACTCCTCCTAACCAAAAGTACCCTTCCGAGATCGAGCTCAAATTTAGATGAGTAAATCAAGAAAGTTAAATAAAAATTCATCAAATTCTATTTTTTTCATGGTATACTTGAAAATTGTCCTAAGTGTTTGCAAATTTTCATCATGAGATCACATTCATGGAAGGTGTGGAAAAAGACAGATTCAGTGCCATAAAATGCTTTTTAAAGTAGCATTTTCGATGCATCGACTTTGTTTGTTCTACGCCTTCCAGAATGTGATCTCATGATGAAAATTTGCTAGCACTTAGAACTTTTGTCAAAGTTTACCAGAAAAAAATCAGTATTTTTTATTTTATAATTCATCCGAGCTCATTTGAACGTGAGCTAAGATACTTCGCGTGATGTCTAAACAATTTATATAATTTCACTTATATGTCTGTCCATATCTAATCATAACTAGAAACTACTATGAAGGTATTATTTTAGTACCATTCCCAGTATTGATTGCTAACAAGTTACTTAAGGACATTTTATATTCAATTATTCATTCAGTGTCACAAATAAATATGAGAAGGCATGACATGCTGTATTTCCTTTCTTATTTCTCACACCTAATTAAATCTCACAAAAATAGTTTTTTGTGACGCGATATATCAAAAACAATAGAACTAATGTAAATTTATTTATATTTTGTACGTTCATCACCATATATTACCTAAAATTGTGTTATATAGAAATATGAGTTAGACATAATTATAAAAGTTTAGTACAAATGTGCTTATGAGTCAATTGTTCATGATAGTAGAGGGCGGGATAACCACAAGAGTTAGGTATTGCGAAAAGATTTGTTTTATTGCTCCGGGAGTTTGTATGAAATAAAAATTAGGCTGAACTAATCAACCTAGCTAGTGTCTTTGCTGATGTAAACAAGACTTGCGTAGAGGAAGAAGGGATGCTTTGCAAGGTCAGCACAGATGTTTCTACAAGGGCCTGGCGCCCTTTCAAGACAATCCCTTCAATGAAAAATTAGCGATTGCCAGATGTGAATTTGAAAAGAGTTTAATAACATGTTGAGAAATGAATGTAATTTGGTTACCTTTTTCTGCTCAATGGTATTTGAAAAATGTCTCGCAAATATCGAGTCAGCCATCTCCTCAATTGTTTCTTCCTGGCCTAAAAATGGAAGGAAATGACATTTTAAAGTTTCTGAACTCACCAGTGCAGACTAACAGTAGTAACTGCAAATAAATATGTACTCGTCAGCTTAGAAACAACACATTGATATATTAAATACTATGGGGTACAGATATGATCCTAACACTATGTTTTACCTACTGAAACTATCAATCGCAGATAGCCTGTAGAAACCTATTGTTCGGTGAACCCCATCTGCAGCAAAGAAAATGATTTGTCCATCTACTATCTTCTATCTATCTACTATCTACTATCTATCTATCTACTATCTTCTATCTATCTACTATCTACTATCTATCTATCTACTATCTACTATCTATCTACTACCACTATAATCTACTACGTATCTACTACCACTATAAAAGGAAGAGAGGGCAGATCCAAACAATGAGAGGCATCCATTAGCAAGATCTAATGACCCTTAATCATCTACTACCCCTACAAAAGGAAGAGAGGGGGCAGATCCAAACAATCAGATCCGTTTATTTACAAAATCAGATGGCCCGTGTTTAACACTACAAGTCACGCACAAACCACACAATAAGTCTTGGGAGTACCACTCATACATTGGAGATCAATGGCTCGTCGGTGAGTGAAGCGGCCTGGATCTGGTTGCGCAAAGCATCAACCAAAACCCTAAAACATGGCACGTTCACGGATCAATCCAATCAACCTTCCCAAGAAAGCTAAAAGACAAAACGACCTAGTACTATTTTCTTCATCTCGGTATTATTAACCAAATTTTGTCAAAATTGAACATATTACAAAATAAGTTTGGCAGCCGGCCTTGGTTAATTTTTTGCGTTGGAGATAGGCCCTTCTTTTTGGTGGTTATTGTGGTGGTTAGTGTGGGTGCTTGTGTTGTTCCTCTAGCCTATCTAGCGCTTAATTTAGGGGCTTGTCCGCCCATGAGCCTCCTGTCCTACTTTTTCTTTCTCCTAGGTTTCCACCGCACAGTAAGCCATATCCATCATCAGCAGGAAACATAGGACGTATTCCCATGATAACGTGGACGCACAACAGTGCAACACGAATCAAGTTATTACAAAGATTAATTAATTCTCTAAAAAAGAGAATGTCAACTTACTTGACAATTCTGTGAAAGTAAAAACGAGAGAGAGAGCAAATGATGGAACAGTTACTTTCATTGATGAAGTTTGGGGTATATATACCTGGATACAAAGGAGGTTACAAAGAGCGGTTGCCAATAGTGGAACCGACATAAGCAGGGAATATCCCTTTAATTAAACTAATTAATTAATTCCTAACACTCCCCCTAATCAATGCTTGTCTTTGTGAATATACACCGTCTTGATAAAGAACCCTCCTTGTAAGTGTTTGCCTTTGAGAATGTTCATCATCTTCATCTTGAGAAAGACTTGTGTAATCCTTAAAGTCTCCTCCAAAAACCCTGCGGGGAAAATATGAGGAGAATAGTGTAGATATGTTGCTAAAACTCCTTTAAACCCATTGGGGAAAATAATAAGGAGAAAAATGATGCAACATATAATGATTATTGTCTCTTGATAACTCATATGAGAAAAACCTTTGAGGAAAGATAAAACTTGTTGGTGAGTTTAGAGAACAATAAATATGCTTTGTATACTTCCCTTTAAAAACCCGATGGGAAAAAAACTTGAAAGTATAGCATATGATCTTAAAAGATATTGCCTCATTAAAAACCGTTATGAGAAACTTTGAGAGAAAACTCATAAGGGAAAAGAGTGCAATCTGATATGCCATTGAAAACTCCCTTAAAACCCAGTGGGAAAATATAAGGAGAAAATGATATGGCATATACATACACTTGTGTTTATATTGTCTCGTCAAAAACCTTTATGAGAAACCATTAGGGAAAAACTCATCAAGGGGAAAAAGAGTACAATACATGCAATCTGATGATTGTAAACAGGTTATAGTTTGGGAGATTACTCCCCCTGAACTTTGGAAATTTGGAGGATGTCTCATACCAATTTCATTGACTTGTCATGACATTGTGAACAATCTATTGGATTTTCACAGTATTTTGTTTGATATTTTTTCCTCACTTTCTATAATTTGCGAGGATAAGTAATTTTCGAGCAATGTGCTTTATGGTATTGCTCTTCATATAACCTGTAGGTATTGAGTAACACAAGTGATAGCGTCTTGATAAATAAAGTTATGTGATTCTGATGAATCTCAACCACATGATTTTGAGTGTGGTTAATCATTCTGCTAAGCTAGGCATATTTTTCAGTGCTTTTAGATAAAGCAATTATGTCAGAATGATAACTGGAAATAGCCATTAAAGCCCATTTAGATGACTTCCATATGACGGCTATTCCAGCAAATTCAGTCATTGATATGCCATTATTGGGATCAAAGAAAGAGCCAATATCATTATATCATATCATGGTCATATCTTGTATTTCTTGGTGGAAATATCCAAGACTTATTGTGAGCTTGAGATATAAGTTAATATTTCTTATATCGGCCATATACCTTTTGTTGGGGGTTGCACTCTGAACAAAGATAGCAAGTATAGTGTCAGGCCTGATTAGTTTGCAAGTATATGAGTGCTTTAGTGTTACTGAGATGTAGAACTTTAGGTTCTAATAACACTTCATTATCACCCGTAGGTATGAATGGATTCGTACCCTATCAGGGGTAGTATGACCATATTATATGTCTTTTATTGGTATGATACCCCATTGAACTTCTCATATATGTGTTGGATATATGTAGACTGGTATGTATTCTAGAGAGAATGCTCAAGTTGTAAGCTTAAGCTAAATTTGGTTGAATCCAAATTTTCCGTCTTAAGATGATTTTGTGTATGTTTAGGTCTTGTATAGACATTGATGATGAGGTCATCAATATACATTGAGGTGATGGAAGGTAATCAAATTTGGGATTCCTTTATTAAACATGTAAATAATCATGATTATTCGAGTAATCCTTCTGAAGAAGGAACTCATTTAGTCGGTAGTACCATATGATTTCTAACTATTTCAAGTCATAGAGTGGCTTATGAAGTATTACACAAAACTTGTTACGATTTGCTTTTGGATTTGGAAGTATAAGCCCTTCAGGGACTTCAATAGAGATTCTGAAATGAGCGACTCATATGTGTATGTAGCCATTTCATCCATCAACTGCATGGATAATATTTTTATTTTTTATTGCCAATGATATTTAGTATCGAAACATAATTCCACTCATACCAAGAGGGTATGTTACATCATAATCGATGTCGGGTCTCTGTGTGAACCCTTTTGCTACAAGCCTCGCTTTCTCACCACCTCATTGACTTTGTCTATGAATGAGAAGTTTTTAGTATTTTGTAGGGATGATACTTATGAGGAGTAGGTATTATTGCCGTAAATACTACTCGTTTGCAGAGTACTATGCTTCGTTACTTGCTTCCTTTTATGTGAACCAATATGAGTGCAAGAGGCACTCTACCATGGATTTTGATTCAGGGCCCAAAAGTTTTAGCAATTTGAGAAGAAATATATGTCTACAAATGTAGTATTTAGTTTATATGATTTTGATGGAATCATTGAAGTTTGTGGATAATATATTTATTCCTTTTTAACTCCTTGTGATTTCCTACAACAAGTGGAGTCAAGGTGTTTCGATGTCCCCGCACCAAAACATTTGTGCACATTTATGTCGGGCTATGGATGATGAGCATCCAGTGAGGTGTCTTTCCACTGTTTTCCTCTAGTTGAGGATTTACTGGTTGAGGATTTGATTTCCTCTGTTTCCGCGGAAGCATATGACAAGTTATATCTTGTGTTGTCAGATTTTCTCCACTCTTGCTCTCATTTGGGGAGAAGAGTGGTTTATTAGGTACCTCCACTCTTTCTGACACATTATTGCAGGAATATAAAATTTAGTGGCACCTTGTCATCAGTAAATGTATGTGGCAGATTTGCAATGTGTTGCAAATATATGATTCTCTGAACTTCTAGTTCAGATTCTTTGAGTACGTGGATATAAGGATTGAATGTCAATAACATTTCTAATTTATTTCTCGGCATTCCTTGTATTACTTATCTCCCCCTAATGCCGAAAAATATCCTTATTGCTGATGCAATCAGCATACGGGCTATGAATAATTTTGATTGACGGATAAATTGTTATTCCTCACATAGATCCCTAATTTTCTGTGAGTGCCCATTGATGCATGCTGGAGTGGTGATATCGGTATGTAACCAAATTATCGCAGATGGGAAATACTTTGTTGATTTCCACGTAGTTACTACAAGGGGAAAGTAGTATGAAATGCAGTTGGTATGATTTAGAACATACTTACGGTGTGTAAGTGAAGGAAATATGCCCTAGAGGCAATAATAAAGTTATTATTTATTTCCTTATATCATGATAAATGTTTATTATTCATGCTAGAATTGTATTAACCGGAAACATAATACTTGTGTGAATACATAGACAAACAAAGTGTCACTAGTATGCCTCTACTTGACTAGCTCGTTGATCAAAGATGGTTATGTTTCCTAGCCATTGACATGAGTTGTCATTTGATTAACGGGATCACATCATTAGGAGAATGATGTGATTGACTTGACCCATTCCGTTAGCTTAGCACTCGATCGTTTAGTATGTTGCTATTGCTTTCTTCATGACTTATACATGTTCCTATGACTATGAGATTATGCAACTCCCGTTTACCGGAGGAACACTTTGGGTGCTACCAAACGTCACAACGTAACTGGGTGATTATAAAGGTGCTCTACAGGTGTCTCCGAAGGTACTTGTTGGGTTGGCGTATTTCGAGATTAGGATTTGTCACTCCGATTGTCGGAGAGGTATCTCTGGGCCCACTCGGTAATGCACATCACTATAAGCCTTGCAAGCATTGCAAATAATGAGCTAGTTGCGCGATGATGTATTACGGAACGAGTAAAGAGACTTGCGGGTAATGAGATTGAACTAGGTATTGAGATACCGACGATCGAATCTCGGGCAAGTAACATACCGATGACAAAGGAAACAACGTATGTTGTTATGCGGTCTGACCGATAAAGATTTTCGTAGAATATGTGGGAGCCAATATGAGCATCCAGGTTCCGCTATTGTTTATTGACCGGAGATGTGTCTCGGTCATGTCTATATAGTTCTCGAGCCCGTAGGGTCCGCACGCTTAACGTTTCGATGACAGTTATATTATGAGTTTATATGTTTTGATGTACCGAAGGTTGTTCGGAGCCCCGGATGTGATCACGGACATGACAAGGAGTCTCTTAGTGATGTCTCTTAGTGATATGGTGCGATCTATGATGTCTCTTAGTGATTTACCGCTATCATTTTAGGGTTATGCTTTAGAGACGGCTGCATTCACGTTAAATAGGGCACCATCAAAATCCGTTGAGACGACGCCTTATGAACTGTGGTTTGGCAAGAAACCAAAGTTGTCGTTTCTTAAAGTTTGGGGCTGCGATGCTTGTGAAGAAGCTTCAACCTGATAAGCTCGAACCTAAATCGGAGAAATGTGTCTTCATAGGATACCCAAAGGAGACTGTTGGGTACACCTTCTATCACAGATCCGAAGGCAAGACATTCGTTGCTAAGAATGGATCCTTTCTAGAGAAGGAGTTTCTCTCGAAAGAAGTGAGTGGGAGGAAAGTAGAACTTGATGAGGTAACAGTACCTGATCCCTTATTGGAAAATAGTTCATCACAGAAACAGGTTCCTGTGATGCTTACACCAATTAGTGAGGAAGTTAATGATGATGATCATGGAACTTCAGATCAAGTTGTTACTGAACCTCGTAGGTCAACCAGAGTAAGATCCGCACCAAAGTGGTACGGTAATCCTGTTCTGGAGGTTATGTTACTAGACCATGACGAACCTACGAACTATGAAGAAGCGATGGTGAGCCCAGATTCCGCAAAATGGCTTGAGGCCATGAAATCCGAGATGGGATCCATGTATGAGAACAAAGTATGGACTTTGGTTGACTTGCCCGATGATCGGCAAGCCATTGAAAATAAATGTATCTTCAAGAAGAAGACTGACGCTGACGGTAATGTTACTTTCTATAAAGCTCGACTTGTTGCGAAAGGTTTTCTACAAGTTCAAGGGATTGACTACGATGAGACCTTCTCACCCGTAGCGATGCTTAAGTCTGTCTGAATCATGTTAGCAATTGCCGCATTTTATGATTATGAAATTTGGCAGTTGGATGTCAAAACTGCATTCCTGAATGGATTTCTGGAAGAAGAGTTGTATATGATGCAACCGGAAGGTTTTGTCGATCCAAAGGGAGCTAACAAAGTGTGCAAGCTCCAGCGATCCATTAATGGCTGGTGCAAGCCTCTCGGAGTTGGAATAAACGCTTTGATAGTGTGATCAAAGCATTTGGTTTTGTACAGACTTTTGGAGAAGCCTGTATTTACAAGAAAGTGAGTGGGAGCTCTGTAGCATTTCTGATATTATATGTGGATGACATATTGCTGATTGGAAATGATATAGAATTTCTGGATAGCATAAAGGAATACTTGAATAAGAGTTTTTTAATGAAAGACCTCGGTGAAGCTGCATATATATTGGGCATCAAGATTTATAGAGATAGATCAAGACGCTTAATTGGACTTTCACAAAGCACATACCTTGACAAAGTTTTGAAGAAGTTCAAAATGGATCAAGCAAAGCAAGGGTTCTTGCCTGTGTTACAAGGTGTGAAGTTGAGTAAGACTCAATGCCCGACCACTGCAGAAGATAGAGAGAAGATGAAAGATGTTCCCTATGCTTCAGCCATAGGCTCTATCATGTATGCAATGCTGTGTACCAGACCTGATGTATGCCTTGCTATAAGTCTAGCAGGAAGGTACCAAAGTAATTCAGGAGTGGATCACTGGACAGCGGTCAAGAACATCCTGAAATACCTGAAAAGGACTAAGGATATGTTTCTTGTTTATGGAGGTGACAAAGAGCTCATTGTAAATGGTTACGTCGATGCAAGCTTTGACACTGATCCGGACGATTCTAAATCGCAAACCGGATACGTGTTTACATCGAACGGTGGAGCTGTCAGTTGGTGCAGTTCTAAACAAAGCGTCGTGGCGGGATCTACGTGTGAAGCGGAGTACATAGCTGCTTCGGAAGCAACAAATGAAGGAGCCTGGATGAAGGAGTTCATATCCGATCTAGGTGTCATACCTAGTGCATCGGGTTCAATGAAAATCTTTTGTGACAATACTGGTGCAATTGCCTTAGCAAAGGAATCCAGATTTCACAAGAGAACCAAGCACATCAAGAGAGGCTTCAATTCCATCCGGGATTTAGTCCAGGTGGGAGACATAGAAATTTGCAAGATACATACGGATCTGCATGTTGCAGACCCGTTGACTAAGCCTCTTCCACGAGCAAAACATGATCAGCACCAAGGCTCCATGGGTGTAAGAATCATTACTGTGTAATCTATATTATTGACTCTAGTGCAAGTGGGAGACTGAAGGAAATATGCCCTAGAGGCAATAATAAAGTTATTATTTATTTCCTTATATCATGATAAATGTTTATTATTCATGCTAGAATTGTATTAACCGGAAACATAATACTTGTGTGAATACATAGACAAACGAAGTGTCACTAGTACGCCTCTACTTGACTAGCTCGTTGATCAAAGATGGTTATGTTTCCTAGCCATTGACATGAGTTGTCATTTGATTAATGGGATCACATCATTAGGAGAATGATGTGATTGACTTGACCCATTCCGTTAGCTTAGCACTCGATCGTTTAGTATGTTGCTATTGCTTTCTTCATGACTTATACATGTTCCTATGACTATGAGATTATGCAACTCCCGTTTACCGGAGGAACACTTTGCGTGCTACCAAACGTCACAACGTAACTGGGTGATTATAAAGGTGCTCTACAGGTGTCTCCGAAGGTACTTGTTGGGTTGGCGTATTTCGAGATTAGGATTTGTCACTCTGATTGTCGGAGAGGTATCTCTGGGCCCACTCGGTAATGCACATCACTATAAGCCTTGCAAGCATTGCAACTAATGAGCTAGTTGCGGGATGATGTATTACGGAACGAGTAAAGAGACTTGCGGGTAACGAGATTGAACTAGGTATTGAGATACCGACGATCGAATCTCGGGCAAGTAACATACCGATGACAAAGGGAACAACGTATGTTGTTATGCGGTCTGACCGATAAAGATCTTCGTAGAATATGTGGGAGCCAATATGAGCATCCAGGTTCCGCTATTGGTTATTGACCGGAGACGTGTCTCGGTCATGTCTACATAGTTCTCGAACCCGTAGGGTCCGCACGCTTAACGTTTCGATGACAGTTATATTATGAGTTTATATGTTTTGATGTACCGAAGGTTGTTCGGAGTCCCGGATGTGATCACGGACATGACGAGGAGTCTCGAAATGGTCGAGACATGAAGATTGATATATTGGAAGCCTATGTTTGGATATCGGAAGTGTTCCTGGTGAAATCGGGATTTTACCGGAGTACCGGGAGGTTACCGGAACCCCCCGGCAACATAATTGGCCTTAGTGGGCCTAGGTGGAAGAGAGGAGAGGCGGCTAGGGCTGGGCCGTGCGCCCCTCCCCCTAGTCCGAATAGGACAAGGAGAAGGGGGCGGCGCCCCCCTTCCTTCTTCTCCCTCTCCTCTTTCCCCCCTCCCAAGTCCTAATCCAACTAGAAAAAGGGGGGAGTCCTACTCCCGGTGGGAGTAGGACTCCTCCTGGCGCGCCCCAAGGCTGGCCGCACCTCCCCCCCTTTGATCCTTTATATACGGGGGCGGGGGGCACCCCAGAGAGACAACAATTGATCATTAATCTCTTAGCCGTGTGCGGTGCCCCCTCCACCATATTACACCTCGATAATATCGTAGCGGTGCTTAGGCGAAGCCCTGCGTCGGTAGAACATCATCATCGTCACCACGCCGTCGTGCTGACGAAACTCTCCCTCAACACTCGGCTGGATCGGACTTCGAGGGACGTCATCGAGCTGAACGTGTGCTGAACTCGGAGGTGCCGTGCGTTCGGTACTTGATCGGTCGGATCGTGAAGACGTACGACTACATCAACCGCGTTGTGTTAACGCTTCCGCTTTCGGTCTACGAGGGTACGTGGACAACACTCTCCCCTCTCGTTGCTATGCATCACCATGATCTTGCGTGTGCGTAGGAATTTTTTTGAAATTACTACGTTCCCCAACAGTAAGGCCATATGTGTCCAACAAGAGGCTGGTAAATTTACAATTCTTTAAAAGTGGGCATGTAATTCATTTGACTATCTTTGATAAGAAATTTAGTTAAACCATTCTGGGTATGTACATAGGGTACTGAACACACTCATCCTTATAAATGGATGTCCACACACTATCTATAAGCATCTTGGAGATACTAAACCGACACAACATTTTGAGATTGATGAAATCACAACAGGCGTCTCGTAGTCAATGGGAATGGACATTGCCAAAAAAGAATGGCATAATTTCAAGAAAATGCAAACACCAATGCCAAGTCTAGGACTTGAACCCTGGTGAGTTGATTTCACGACAAATAACCTAACCATTTGAGCTATGCTCAATTAGATATGTCTTGAAGGACAGAGCTCCATTAATATCTAAACAGTCCATGTACAAAGCTCACAAAAGGACTCAAATGGATTAAAATTACAACCAAGTCTCCGAAATATGCAAGGAGGACTCTCAAAGGAGATCTAAGATTGCAATGGGCTCCAAACGACCTCAACTCAAATACGACCTACTGTTGCTGGGGATAAACCACTTCGGATAGCAAAGCCGCCATTGCACCACCACCAACACCAGTCGGTGCCAAAAGTAGCAGAGATGGACTCCAAGCTTTGGTTGACGGCCTCCTTATTCGCCACATCTGGGCTATGAGGAAGAAAAGAGCAATCTTGGAGGGAACGCCACACCTCTAGTCAGTGTTGGAGCCAGGATCAAGCCCGGGGCCAATCACTTGGTACAATACTAAACAGTGCAAAAATCGCTATCAAAGGAGCCAAGCCTCACAACCCAGGCTACCACCCGGGCAACCTGGGCCTTGTCTCCGCCACTGACTCTAGTCGGATGCCCTTCTAGCAGAAGAATCACTGGCATGGCCTCGAGGAATGACATCCATTGACCACCTCTTCTTAGTGGTAGGCGCCATAGCTTCTCTGCAACAAACTTCAATGATGATGCAACCCTACCCGCTGGTCGGATATGAGAACCTCCCCTTCTCCATCTTCAGTCTTCACCACCTCAGTGGCCAGCAAAAACCAAGGACGAAGAGAGTTCAAGACAATCTCAGGCTTATTAGAGGGGCTCTCACTGGATCCGCCTCTCCGGTCGGCTTCAACCATGGAAGAACACCTCGGGGGCCGGAGAGCTAGCCGCCGAGCGCTGCTCAAATGCACTGGGACGGAGCTCCGAGTCGGCATCACGCCAAACGCCAAAGAGGAAAAACCTACCCCTAGCCCTACACCTAATGGACAAAATGAGTACCTGGCTTCCTCCCCCATACCTACTCACCACGGGAGCACCTCCGGAGGAGGAGAGCCAAGGAGTCGGGCAAAGATTTTCCTAGGCGACTCTCAACGGTGGCGAGCAGGCTCAGTCTCTCTCCCGTCGAAGCTTTCTCTCGGTGTCAAAGATCGGTGCAGTTCATGATCATTCGGACGCGCCACACACGCTGGGCTAGCATAGCATTTAAATCGAGTCAATCACCACAATTTAGGGTTTGTACTACTCTCCAACAACGAAAAGCTGGTAACAACAAGATGAATTTGTTATTAAAAAAATAAACAACACGACGAATTTCCTTTTTAATTAAGTTGTTGGACTTATTTTTATCAATAACCGTTTTCAAGTAAGCTCAACTTCTTATAAGCGATAATAACTGTCTAAAACTAGGAGTCCGTTGTGGATCGGCAGGTGTCTGGCCCAACCTCCGAGTGCAGTTTCTTATCATTGCAACCAAGCTACCTTGGCCGGGTGAGCCACCGTGCATGCGTTCGAAAGGCCGAGAATATTTCGGTTACGCCGGCGTCACTCTCGCGTGTAGCTCCGAGCAACCACATCCATGTTGCTTGTCGCAGGTTGACACTCCTCACTCACGCACTCGATATAAAAGGGAGCCCAGCGGCGCCAAAGCATCTACGTAGCTCGTAAATCTCCTCGTCGAATCAGCCGGCCGGCGGCTCCATGGATTCCGGTGCGATACACGTCCAGATGCCCGTGGCCGGCGAAGAATGCCCGGCGCAGGAAGCGAAGCCAGTCAAGGGCAAGTCGCCGGTGGACAAGACGCTGTCGGGCGCGTCGGACCTGCTGAAGCTGCTGCCGACGGGCACGGTGCTGGCGTTCCAGGCGCTGGCGCCGTCCTTCACCAACCACGGCGTCTGCCACACGGCCAACCGGTACCTGGTGCTGGCGCTCATCGGCGCCTGCGCGCTCTCCTGCGTGCTCCTCTCCTTCACGGACAGCCTCGTCGGCCGCGACGGCAAGCTCTACTACGGCATCGCCACGTTCCGGTCCTTCTACCCGTTCAACTTCGCCGGCGCGGCCGCCGAGCGGGACGCCATGTTCAGCGACCTGGGCCGGTTCAGGCTCACCGGGCTGGACTTCGTGCACGCCGTCTTCTCCGCGGTCGTGTTCCTGGCCGTGGCCTTCTCCGACGCCGGCATACAGAGCTGCCTGTTCCCGGACGCCGGCGCGGACGTGAGGGAGCTGCTGGTGAACCTGCCGCTCGGGGCGGGGTTCCTGTCCAGCGTGGTGTTCATGATCTTCCCCACCACCAGGAAGAGCGTCGGCTATACGGACATGACGCCCCACTCCCACTCGCACTGAGGTGAAGCTCGTACCAACATACTTACATACGTATCTCCATTGGAAACATATGAAAAGTTGAAAACCACGAATGCAAAGACGCATGTTATGCATGTATCTCCATCACTAGCTAGCTAGCATCATGAGAGAGTGAAAAGGATAGCACATCTACATGGCAACAGACGCTTGTACGATAGAAACATGTATGAGACGTAAAGGAAAGGAATCAATGAATCATGCCCTTGAACGTCAATATATGAATGTCAGCATGGCCATTGCCATCCTCATACGTATTGCCATTATTACCATGATCAACCGTTGATTTAAGAAATCTTGTCGCCCCTTGAACAGCTGTTGATTAGAAAATCTAGTTGAGTTGCCATGGGAATGACAATACCTTGCCGCGATACTGAAATTTGCGAGTGCCTATTTGCTAGCTAAAGTTTTTTTTTGGCGTTAGTCAATACCGTTGATCATCATCCAACGGCCACGATCACCTCACACTTTTCATCTTCAATCTCCCCTTCTTCTCCTCATGTAGCCACCCACCTACCCACCCCACCCCCAACCCAACCGCCTGCCTCGCCCCTTGCGGCCGGCGAGTGCTATTGTGCGCCGCCCCACCCTCACCTCAACCTCCCTTGACCATCATTGCTTGCCGCAGCCACGACAATCCCTCTAAGCCCCCCCCCCCCCCCCCCGACCTACCACAATTCCGGTGACCCCGCACCTGCCAAGTTTCAGACTCACTCCTGCTAGATATCGCCTCCCGCTCATGCACGGCTCGCCTTGGCCTCGCCGTGGCCGGCACTCGTCCCTGGCGCTCCTTACGCCGTCCACACTCCTTCGTCCTCACGCAAAGCAGAAGAAGTGACTGACGCACATTTCTTTTCTAGGCACCTGATGTTTAGCAAACGAGCTGAAATTTACTACCGGAGCAACAAAAATATCACTCAAATTTCCAGCTTCCAAACATGCCACTAAATTTTGCACCGGATACAAATAAAGTTCGCGAGTAGTGGCGGAGCATCCTTGGAGAAGCTTCAGTTTTAGCCTAACTTTGAAATTTGATATGAATTTTTAGTTATTTTCATGCCAAAAAAAATCATGTCAGATCTATGCCAAGATGGCCGCACTACTAGTATCGCCCTTTTTACCGAGTCCGAAGAAACTCGGGAGAGCCCATATTAAAGTGAAATCTTCACTGAGTGCCAAACTCGACGCATCGCACTTGGCTGGACGGGGCTCGACAATCATTAATACTGCCAAGTTCTTTCTATCATGAAGTCAGTGAATATTTAAACAATGTTTGCCGAGTTCCTGTCAGAAAAAATTCGGCGAACAACAATGTCAGACAGGACAGGCAGTTAACAGAAGCGCCACGTGGCCCAACTATTTTCTGAGTTTTGGCACACTAAACTTGGCAAAGTTTAGCCAATAGAAATAATCCACGTGACAGCACACATGTATTGCCCAGTACATAACCAGATTCTAGTAGTGTTGTCTGCATCGCTCGATGTAGAGGCAGGTGTTATCCTCATTTTTGAAAAAAAAAATTACCTTTATTCCAAAACTAGATACTAGAGCAACTCATGATGCCGCTCGGGGAAATGCTGGTACAACCTTGGACTCTCCTTATATTGGGAAAAAAAAACAACAACAATGAACTCTCCTTGTTGAGTTAATCATAAAAATCGATCACTATGGTTGCATAGATCGCACTGCACGATCTCTCCGAGATTTACATCAAACGGCATTAAAGCCGGCCATGGACAATCTTCTTCCACCATGCGTGATCAGCTCCAATATGCCACGACGCGATCTCCTCTTCTCCAAGAACCGATTCTCTCTTGCATGGCGAAATTTAGGTGCATCTACTGCCGCCATTAATGTTGCTGATGACCAGGAAGGGAGCCGGAGCCGGCGGAGAGGCTCCTCTCGAGGTAGAACGCCCGCAGCCTGGCTGTCCGGCTGGCACCGCCGCTCGCGGAGTGGGACAGCGCCGGGAGCCCCCACTGCGAGGAGAACACGATGGCGGGGCAATCCGCCGCGCACGCGATCCGCCGCACCAGCTCCGCCAGCAGGGCCGCCGCCCGCCGCGCCGGCAGCAGCGCGAGCACCAGCCGCATCAGCCTCACCCTCCTGCCGCCGCCCGGACGCGGCGCCACCTTCTTCCCCGCCCTCCTCCGCAGCCGCAGCGGCCGCCTCGCCCTCGTCCACCTGGTAGCCGAAGCCGCCGCCGGCCTCTCCTCGCCGTCCCCGTCGTCGCCTTGCTCGGCGCGCAGCCTCTGGTACCGGCACCTCGGCGGCACGTCGAGACCCATGTGGTTGTGCAGTGTGAGCTAGCTAGGGTTCGTGGCAGCGAAGCAAGCGACGGCGAGTCAACCGACGACTGAGGCGAGTGAGCGAGCTCTGAGCTGTAGGAAGCATGGGGAGCAAGCGAGCCTGCGGGCGCACGTATATATAAGCCTGGATGAAATTCCATTATCGTGAATGAATACGTTGGCACATGGGGAAGAATCGTGGCGCCATGCAGGTCGGGATCGGGAAGACGCGCGAGCATAAGAGCATCTTCAACAGCCGCGCCAAAAGACACGCGCGGTAAAATGGACTTTTAGCGCGCGCGGGACGTTTTTGCGCGCTCCAGCGACGCCGGAGCGGGCACAGGAGTTGGCTCCTTTCCCGCGGCTTATCACCGACGAGGATCGGCACAAAAACCGGAGGCGGTAGCGCCGTCTCAGCCTGGCCGAGATGGACGAGGAAGCCATGGCGCTGTGGACGCAACGCTTCCCGCAAGGTATCATCAACGAGAAACAGTTCTTCGCCGCGAGGAGGGCGGAGAGGAGGAGAGGAGGAAGGAGCGAGCCGCCTATCGCGAGGACAAGCGAACGCGGAAGGCGGTCGCTAAATACAACATCGCGCTAGGAGATGCGTGGTCCTGGGACTCCCGCGACGAGCGGTTCCTTGATGCCTACGCTTCGACGTCGGAGGAGGACATCACCGAGGCAGAGTCCGAGTCGGAGAATGACGAGTAGTAGTAGTTTTTCGTTTTTTTGTATCATAGAACTATATAAAATATCTATTGTAGGAAAAGATTATGAACTATGTACGCATTTTGTATCGTAGAAGCAGGCTATGTGCCGAACTATCCCTGTTCTTTACCAAAAAAAATGAAATATAGCGCCTGCTGCAGCGGCTCGGGCGCGCTTTATTTTGTGGCGGCCGCTGAAGCCAGCGCATCGCCGCGCGTAAAACCTGACTCATCCGACGTTGTATTCTGACTTTTAGCGAGCCGCGCAACGCGTGGCTGTTAGAGATGCTCTAAGAAAATGGCGAGCAAAAGACACCAACAAACGACCGAGCGGCGCCTATGGCCGCCCGATCGGCATTCCTTTTGACACATGCTTCGCGCCAGTCCATACAAGTATGTTTGCCGTGCACTCTCTCCAGCTCGGTCGCTATTTTTTTTCCTGGACGCTGATGCATGTATGCGTACGCGATCTTCGGCCGTTATCACTTGATCATCGCTAAATAGAGCTAACTCAGCTACCAACTCCAATGATGAACTGCATGCATTGGGACCAGATCCATGACATCGTTGAGTACAAACTAATTAGCGATACATAATGAACCGAGTGCGATCTCCCAAGGATTGATATGATTCCAGCCCTGCCGTGTATATATAGTTGTATAGTATATATACTCTCGTTTCCGTAAAAGTTGTGGCGCATGCGGCGCCAACGGTATGCAAATACAAAGGCGCATTCTCTCCTTCTTTTCTAATGATGATTGATGCGATCATTGCATGGCCACCTCCAAATTTGATTGTGCGTAAATCAAATGATTATTAAGGTGAAAGTGTCGTTTTATCGTTCAAGTGGGGCATGTGCCGTCATCCGAAAGGTCCAAGTGAAATCATGCCCAATGATTGGCTCCCACGATTGGTTACATATACTACTGCTATACTCCTACATACCACGACTGGAGGTCGGTGCCTCTCTATGAAGGCTGTGGACAAATGCACTGGTCGGCAGTAGGAAGTTACTATTGCACAAGGAATAAACGGAGACGTTCTGCAGGACGTGGCACACGGCATGCGGGGACAAGTTAAGGAGATTTGGCATGTACAGATCCATGCACTAGTAGGAAAAGGGGCTTTTACCCCGGTTCATAAGGGCATTTAGTCCTGGTTCTGGAACCGGGACTAAAGGGTCGTTACTAATGCCCTAGCCCTTTAGTCCCGGTTCTTACACGAACCGGGACTAAAGGCCGTCCACGTGGCCGGTGTGGGGAGCCCAGGCACGAGGGCCTTTGGTCCCTGTTGGTGCCACCAACCGGGACCAATAGGCATCCACGCGTCAGCACCTGGCAGGAGCTGAGGTTTTTGTTTTTTTGAAAGGGGGTGGTTTAGGGGTTTTGGGGGGTTAATTTAGGTGTTTCATATATTGTGTTAGCTAGCTAATTAATAGAGAGAAGTGTCCTCTCTTATCTCCGTGCTTGGTCGACGCTACGTACTATATACGTATGGAGAGGAGTAGACACGCTAGCTAGTAATCAAATGAAGGAAACAGAAGATCGTCATGAACATATATATGCATACAGAGAGAAGTGATATCGACCACCTCTCCTTCTCCGAGATATTGGTCGAACAACAAGTTCTCGTATATCTATCCGACACTACCGGCTACATATATACAATAATTATCTCTTACAATACAATCTCCTAATTATATTGTAGGAACACAGGGTCCACATAGTATTCTCCGTTTTCAGCGATCACGTGGTCAAGGAAGAATGCCGCCAATTCCTCTTGAATTCCTCGCATACGATCTGGTGCTAGGAGTTGATCCCGCTTCCGAAAAATCTAATTTGAAGAAGGGGGTCAATACATATATATATGAATAAATGAAACTCAACACAAATGATGGTAATAAAATAAAATTGTGAATATTATTGCTTACGCACTTCATATTGTTCTTCAGTGTAGCCCCGCTCACAGGTATGGTAGCGGATGGACTCGCAAATGTAGTATCCACAGTAATTATTCCCGGGTTGCTGCCACAACCACTTTACAAGAAATAGAGGTCAATCAAACTGATAAGCAAGCATGCTAAATGGTATTGATCAAACTAGCGCTTGAATCACTAGGAGATGCGCGGAACATGCTACTATAGTACTTACTTTCGGGTGTCTAAATTGCAGCTGGTTCGGCAGTCCCGGGGCTTTTGAGGTGAATTTTCTCCAAACCCTGCCAGACAAAGAAAACAATTACTTGATATCAGGAAATGAACAAAGTTGCTGATATGGTGGATAATGATCGATTTAACTTACTTCTGGAGCATTTGAGTCATGTTCGCATAGTCCTGGGGATCTTTTCGTCTCGAGTCTAAGACGGTTACTACTCCCGGCTCAAGCTTAATCTCTAGGAGAATATAGTGGAAGCTGCGCATGCATGCATAAGTCATCAATTACATTACCATAACCTGGACTAATAAGGGAAACCGAATATGCAGAAGACAGTAACACTCACTTGAAGTTGTAAGGAAAGAGTATTATATCTTTGTTTTGATTTATTACCAACGATTGTAGCAAGTTGGCCTCGGCTTCTTTGGCATGAATTTAACCTGATAATGCATCTATGAGATTTGTGTTAATGAACCCAATATCACCGATTTGTCTTTTCTTCAATTCGGCGATCTTCAATCTGCATAATATAGTGAGGATAAGTATAAATACATGCAATGAAAGAGCTGACCTATATAGAGAGACTTAATGACAGAAGTAGTACTACTTACAGACAGTAGCAAGTGATCGTTGTTTTATCGAGGGACTTTAGATTGTAAAACTGGAAGAAATCCTCAAATGGAACATTCAGCAGTTCAATTCCAACGAGGTCATGCTCCGGTTTAACTCTCAGCGTCAAAGTACTCATCCCATCAGACTCTCTGCAGGTTTTCATGTACCAATCATGTAGTCTTCGCATCATCGTGCTTAGAGATCTGACATCTTTGACGAGAGGCTTCCCGTAATGGTATTTGTGTTCGTCCACCTCCATGATTTCATAATGTACATCGTCGGGCAGGTAATCTCCAAGATCGGTATAACCGGGCACCATACCCGGATCATTAGCGACGATGTCTTTTGACACCTTGAGCGGGGGGCACGATTGGTTCTCTTGTTCGCCGAGCTGGGCAATTTTTTTCCCAGCTCGTCGTTCTTTCATCCTTTTATCACTGACAGTACTTCCCGACCGCTCCGCTTCGGCATATGCCTTTGCAAGAACGCGCTCATAGTTGCCTTTTGGCGGAGACTTTGGTGGTTTTGTCAGGGCAGCCAGAGTGCGCTTTGCTTTCACCGGATCTACCTTCTCCTCCGGAGGTGGATGTTTCTTTGCTTTGACCCCTTCAAAGAAGTTCTTCACTTCGGCTCGCACGATCTTCGCGTTCTCCTCCTCGGTCCTCTCATATGGTAACTTCTCTGGAGTCTTCAGAGAAGGACCGAATCTGTATTGCCTCCCGCCTCTGGCAGCTGTACTGCTAGACGCCGGCAGAGCAGACGGAGCGGCTGCGGCTGTCTTCTTTCCTTGCTTACGAGGCGGAGGAGAAGGACTACGACGCGCCGGAGCAGCCGCAGCGGCGGCGGGTCTCTTCCGCCCTTGCTGACGAGGCGGAGAAGGAGGAGGCTGGCTGCTCTGGCGCGCCGGCGCTGGCGGAGAAGGAGGCGGAGTGCCGCCACGCGCCGGAGAAGGAGGCTGAGTGCCCTGATCACTCGCCGGAGGAGGAGGCGGAGGAGGAGGCGGAGTGCCCTTACTCGCCGGAGCCGTCCAGTTCGGAAGCTTGATGAGCTCCTTCCGCCATAGGCATGGAGTCTTCAGAGCTAAACCCAGCCGAGTCTCCCCTTCACCGGTAGGGTGGTCAAGCTGGAGGTCCTCAAATCCCTCCGTTATTTCATCCACCATCACCCTAGCATATCCTTCTGGAATCGGCCGGCAGTGGTAGGTTGCGCCGGGTTCAGTAGGTAAAACAGAGCCAACAGCCGCCTTGACTTTCAAGTTCTGCCATTCCGCCATAAGGTGGCAATGTTGAGACTCCGTGATAGCATCCACGGGGTAGCTAGGAGTAGCCGCATGCTCCAGCTGAGGCAGCTCGGTGGAAGCCACGCTGCTTCTACGCTGAGATGGCGGTGTAGCTTCGGGGGCAGTTTCGGCATCTCTATTGCCGTCTCGTTCCTCTAGCACTTGAACCCTTTCGTGCAGACGCTGAATTTGGATCTGCTCCACTTTTTTCCTCCTCTCCTGGGTTTTGTAACCGCCCGCGTCCGGAAAACCAGCCTTCCACGGAACGGAGCCTGGCGTGCCTCGTGTCCGTCCAGGGTGCTCAGGATTCCCGAGGGCCATTGTGAGCTCGTCGTTCTCTCTGTCTGGAACGAACGTCCCTTGCTGCGCTGCATCGATATAGTGCTTAAGCTTCTTGACGGGTATTGCAAGTTGCTCGTCCGTCCAACGACACCTCCCTGATACAGGGTCCAAGGTTCCGCCAGCCCCGAAGAACCAAGTCCGGCAACGGTCTGGCCAGTTCATTGTCTCTGGTTCGATCCCTTTATCAAGCAGATCCCTCTCAGACTTGGCCCACTTAGGCCGGGCTTTGAGGTAGCCACCTGACCCCGTGCGATGGTGAAGCTTCTTCTTCGCAGCATTCTGCTTGTTTGTCGCTGACATCTTCTTACTCTTTTCCGATGTCTTGTGGGCCACAAATGCGGGCCAGTGATCTCTGATCTTCTCATACCGGCCGACGAATTCTGGTGTCTCTTCTTTGTCGACAAAAGTTTTCAGCTCATTCTTCCACCTCCTGAATAGGTCTGCCATCTTCTTAAGAGCATGAGACTTGATTAATTGCTCTATAACTGGCTTCTCCGGATCCTCCTCTGGCGGTAGGGTGAAATTTGCCTTCAGCTCAGTCCAAAGATCATCTTTCTGCATATCATTGACATAAGACACCTCAGGGTCTTCCTTCTTAGGCTTATACCATTGGTGGATGCTGATCGGGATCTTGTCCCTAACTAGAACCCCGCACTGAGCAGCAAAAGCATCCTTTGTCCGGAGGGGTTCAATCGGTTGGCCGTCGCGCGCGATTGCTGTGATCTCAAACCTTTCATCCGAGCGCAACTTTCTCTTCGGGCCTCGTCTCTTTACCGCAGTTGTGCTCGATCCGGAGGGCTAGAAAAAAGAAGAAAGACGAGTGTTAATTAATATGTGTACATACCAAAACAATGAATGCATCAATTAGCTAGTCAGCACAGGCTTAACTAATATATTTACCTGGCCGGACTCTGTTCGGTCACCGGAGCCGTCACCACGGGCTCCTTCTTGCACCAGCATTGGGTCACCGGAGCCATCATAATCATGTCTTTCCTCCTCCACTCTTCGATCACCGCAGCCTGCTTCTTCACCCTGTTCTTCCAGACCATCATTGTCGTTAAGATACGACAAGATATCACCTCCGGCTAAGATTATGTCCCCCAACACATCTTCTGCTTGCTCATCTCGTCCGTGCTCCATTGTTTCTGCAAATATTACAACATGGCAATTATTACACAAACATGACAGCAGGTGGATATATTAGTGCAAACGTAGACCTAGCTTATTCCGGGTTTGGGGTGGCCTAGGCAACGCTTCAAGGGTAGGGGCGCGGCGGGAGGGGGTAGGAGACCGACATCGTTTTTTTCTAGGGTTTGGGTGTCCTCGAGAGTTTTGGTCGAGCGAGAGGGCCGGGGGGTGCTCCCGTGGTATAAGTTATCACGGTCGAGAGGGGGTATACATATCGACCGTCCATCATGTCGAAGTTATCTGGGAGGGAGTTATATATATCGACAACGACGACATACATACACGGGAAAATAATGTTATCGGGGAGGGGGTATATATCGACCCCCCCCACGTGTTGAAGTTATCGGGAGGGGGTTTTATATCGACAACGACGACATACATACACGGGAAAATAATGTTATCGAGGAGGGGGTATATCGACCCCCCCTCGTGTTGAAGTTATCCCCCCTCGTGTTGAAGTTCTCGGGAGGGGGTAATATCGACAACGACAACATACATACACGGGAAAATAATGTTATCGGGGAGGGGGTATATCGACCCCCCCCCACGTGTTGAAGTTATCAGGAGGGGGTTATATCGACAACGACGACATATATACACGGGAAAATAATGTTATCGGGGAGGGGGTATATCGACCCCCCCTCGTGTTGAAGTTATCGGGAGGGGTATATATCGACGACGACAGACCCGATAAAACATAAGAAAACGAAGAAGAAATAAAAAGAGGAGAGAAGAAGAAAGGAATAGAGGAGAGGATTGAAGAAAAAAAAAAGAAAAAAGAAGAAAAAAAAGAGGAGAAGAAGAAAGGAATAGAGGAGAAGAAGAAAAAATAGAATATTTCTATTTTTTCTTCTTCTCCTCTATTCCTTTCTTCTTCTCCTCTTCTTTTTCTTCTTTTTTCCTCTTCTTATTTATATCTCCTCTTCTTCCTCTCCTCTTCTTCTTTCTTTCCTCTTCTTATTTTCTTCTTTCCTATCCTTCTTTTTCTTCTTCTTCCCTTCCTAGCTAGATATATAAAACTTTTCTAAAATTGTAACTTTTGCATATATAAAACTTTTCTATGTGGATCATCATTTCTCATATATATCGAATATATATCCATTGTCATATATAAAAACTTTCTATATATGAACAAAAAACTTTCTATGAACAAAAAAACATTTTTGACATATATATTCATACATTTTGAACATCTACATACATACAATTTTTTTTGTTCACATATACATTATAGCCACATACACATATACATCACATATGAACAAAAAAATTAAACTAATAAAAATAAAAAAACAGAGCCGGGGCGGCGGCTCTCACAGCGGGGGCGGCTAGGACGATGGCGACGGCGGGGGCGGGGGCGGCGAGGGCGCCGGCGCACGGGGCCGGGACGGGGCGGGGGCGGCGAGGGCGCCGGCGAGCACGCGCGGGCCGGGCAGGGGGGCTCGGGGCGCCGAGGCGGCGCGCGCGAGCAGGGGAGCACGAGGCGGGGCGGCGCGTGGGGGCAGGGCGACGGCGACGAGCACCGGGCGGCGACCCGTCGAGGCAAGGGCGCGGGGCGACGGCGATGAGGAGCGGGCGGCGACGGCGAGCACGGGCAGCCTGGCGGCGTCGGGGGCAACTGGCGAGGTATGTCGAAAATTTCCTAAGTGTGGACTTATATAGCAAAGCCTTTAGTCCCGGTTCGTGGCACCAACCGGGACTAAAGGTGGGCATTAGTCCCGGTTGGTGCCACCAACCGGGACCAAAGGCCTCTTTTCAGCAGCCCAAAGGGCGGGAAGCGGCGGCCTTTGGTCCCGGTTGGTGGCACCAACCGGGACTAAAGGGGGGGCATTGGTCCCGGTTGGTGCCACCAACCGGGACCAAAGGCCTTGCGCTGCCCGCGGCCAAAAGTTTAGTCCCACCTCGCTAGTTGAGAGGGGCTCGGAGTGGTTTATAAGCTCCACTGCGGCTGCCCTCTCGAGCTCCTCTCAAATGCAGGCTTACGGGCCTAATGTCACACTGTGCTGTCTGTTGGCCTATTGGGCCTTCTGCGGGCCTGAATCCTGGCCCAGGTTGGGTTTCTAGTCGTATTCAGGCCGTGGTGGCCCAATAGGTGGCAGTTTTTTAAATTTTTTTGCATTATTTATTTTCTTTTGTTTTTTGCTTTATTTTTTAATTCTTTTTGCTTTTAGGTCAGCAAAATTATAAACTGTCTGTTAGTGCCATTAGTTTTAGAAAACATATAAACTTTCTATTAGTGCCATTAGTTCTTTATGAAAATTCTTTTTGCTGTATTTAGTTTTTTTATTTTCTTTTTTGCTATATTTATTTTGTTTTATTTCTACTTACAACAAAAAACTTATTTATTTTATTTTATTTTGTTTCTAATTACTTATTTATTTTACTTTATGATAATTCTTTCTGCTATTAAAGTTTCTATCAAAAAAAGTTCTTTATGAAAATTCTTTTTGCTTTTAATGATTAAAAATAAAAAAGAGGCGCAATGCGCGTTGATTTGCTTCAAGCCTTTCGGAATAGTGTAGACTGCACTGCACATAGCTCGATGCAGTCTACCTTATTCCTCAAGGCTTGAAGCTAAGCAACGTGAGCATTGCGCCTCTTCTTCATCGTCTCTGCACTCAGGGCTTATAAACCGCTCCTAGTGCCTCTCAGCTAGCGAGGTGGGACTAAAAAACTGCTTAGCTAGTAAGAAACTCTAGTACCGGTTCGTGCCACGAACAGGTACTAAAGGTGCTCGTGGGGCCACAGCCTCATTAGTACCGGTTCGTGGCACCAACAGGGACCAAAGGGTGGAATTGGTCCCGGTTCGTGCCACCAACCGGGACCAATGGCCTTGCACAGCGGCGTGGTGGTGAGTTTAGTCCCACCTCGCTAGCTAAGAGAGAGCCGCACCTGTTTATAAGGTGCGGTGCGCCTGAGCTGTCGAGCTCCTCTCTAAAGCAGGCTTACGGGCCTAACCTCTCTGCACTCAGGGCTTATAAAGCATTTCAAATGAACTCTGAAAAGGTTGAAAGTTGGCATGGTATCATCATTTCATCCACATAGCATGTGCAAGAAAGTTGAGAGGGTTACGGCAAAAACTAGATGCACTTCTTGTACAAAACGGACAATGGTATCATACTCGTCTATTACAAAGTTGGCATGCTATCATCATAATAGTTGCGGGAGAAAGTCTTCACTTTTTCTTCGCTTGTGTCATTTGCTTATTGCGCCGTAACCATGGATAATCTTCATCGTTTATCAGGATGCTTGGGTCAGCCTTGACTTTGAAGGGAGGAATTTCATGAAACTTTTCATAATCTTCAGACATGTCTGTCTTGCCCTCCACTCCCACAATGTCCCTTTTTCCTGAAAGAACTATGTGCCGCTTTGGCTCATCGTATGATGTATTCGCTTCCTTATCTTTTCTTTTCCTCGGTCTGGTAGACATGTCCTTCACATAGATAACCTGTGCCACATCATTGGCTAGGACGAACGGTTCGTCAGTGTACCCAAGATTGTTCAGATCCACTGTTGTCATTCCGTACTGTGGGTCTACCTGTACCCCGCCTCCTGACAGATTGACCCATTTGCACTTAAACAAAGGGACCTTAAAATCATGTCCGTAGTCAAGTTCCCATATGTCCATTATGTAACCATAATATGTGTCCTTTCCCCTCTCGGTTGCTGCATCAAAGCGGACACCGCTGTTTTGGTTGGTGCTCTTTTGATCTTGGGCGATCGTGTAAAATGTATTCCCATTTATCTCGTATCCTTTGTAAGTCAATACAGTCGAAGATGGTCCCCTGGACAACGAGTACAACTCATCACAAACAGTGGTGTCACCTCTGAGACGTGTTTCCAACCAACTGCTGAAAGTCCTGATGTGTTCACATGTAATCCAGTCGTCACACTGCTCCGGGTGTTTGGAGCGCAGACTGTTCTTGTGTTCATCGACATACGGGGTCACCAAGGTAGAGTTCTGTAGAACTGTGTAGTGTGCTTCAGACCAAGAATATCCGTCCCTGCATATTATTGAGTTCCCCCCTCCAAGCGTGCCTTTTCCAGTCAGTCTCCCCTCATACCGCGATTTAGGGAGACCTATCTTCTTAAGGCCAGGAATGAAGTCAACACAAAACCCAATGACATCCTCTGTTTGATGGCCCATGGAGATGCTTCCTTCTGGCCTAGCGCGGTTACGGACATATTTCTTTAGGACTCCCATGAACCTCTCAAAGGGGAACATATTGTGTAGAAATACGGGCCCCAGAATGACAATCTCGTCGACTAGATGAACTAGGACGTGCGTCATGATATTGAAGAAGGATGGTGGGAACACCAGCTCGAAACTGACAAGACATTGCGCCACATCACTCCTTAGCCTTGGTATGATTTCTGGATCGATCACCTTCTGAGAGATTGCATTGAGGAATGCACATAGCTTCACAATGGCTAATCGGACGTTTTCCGGTAGAAGCCCCCTCAATGCAACCGGAAGCAGTTGCGTCATAATCACGTGGCAGTCATGAGACTTTAGGTTCTGGAACTTTTTCTCTGGCATATTTATTATTCCCTTTATATTCGACGAGAAGCCAGTCGGGACCTTCATACTGAGCAGGCATTCAAAGAAGATTTCTTTCTCTTCTTTCGTAAGAGCGTAGCTGGCAGGACCTTCATACTGCTTCGGAGGCATGCCGTCTTTTTCGTGCAAACGTTGCAGGTCCTCCCGTGCCTCAGGTGTATCTTTTGTCTTCCCATACACGCCCAAGAAGCCTAGCAGGTTCACGCAAAGGTTCTTCGTCACGTGCATCACGTCGATTGAAGAGCGGACCTCTAGCTCTTTCCAGTAGGGTAGGTCCCAAAATATAGATTTCTTCTTCCACATGGGTGCGTGTCCCTCAACGTCATTCGGAACAGCTAGTCCGCCGGGACCCTTTCCAAAGATTACGTGTAAATCATTGACCATAGCAAGTACGTGATCACCGGTACGCATGGCGGGCTTCTTCCGGTGATCTGCCTCGCCTTTGAAATGCTTGCCTTTCTTTCGACATTGATGGTTGGTCGGAAGAAATCGACGATGGCCCAGGTACACATTCTTCCTGCTTTTGTCCAGGTATATACTTTCAGTGTCATCTAAACAGTGCGTGCATGCGTGGTATCCCTTGTTTGTCTGTCCTGAAAGGTTACTGAGAGCGGGCCAATCGTTGATGGTTACAAACAGCAACGCGTGCAGGTTAAATTCCTCCTGTTTGTGCTCATCCCACGTACGTACACCGTTTCCATTCCACAGCTGTAAAAGTTCTTCAACTAATGGCCTTAGGTACACATCAATGTCGTTGCCGGGTTGCTTAGGGCCTTGGATGAGAACTGGCATCATAATGAACTTCCGCTTCATGCACATCCAAGGAGGAAGGTTATACATACATAGAGTCACGGGCCAGGTGCTGTGATTGCTGCTCTGCTCCCCGAAAGGATTAATGCCATCCGCGCTTAAACCAAACCATACGTTCCTTGGGTCAGCTGCAAACTCAGCCCAGTACTTTCTCTCGATTTTTCTCCACTGCGACCCGTCAGCGGGTGCTCTCAACTTCCCGTCTTTCTTACGGTCCTCACTGTGCCATCGCATCAACTTGGCATGCTCTTCGTTTCTGAACAGACGTTTCAACCGTGGTATTATAGGAGCATACCACATCACCTTCGCAGGAACCCTCTTCCTGGGGGGCTCGCCGTCAACATCACCAGGGTCATCTCGTCTGATCTTATACCGCAATGCACCGCATACCGGGCATGCGTTCAGATCCTTGTACGCACCGCGGTAGAGGATGCAGTCATTAGGGCATGCATGTATCTTCTGCACCTCCAATCCTAGAGGGCATACGACCTTCTTTGCTGCGTATGTACTGTCGGGCAATTCGTTATCCTTTGGAAGCTTCTTCTTCAATATTTTCAATAGCTTCTCAAATCCTTTGTCAGGCACAGCATTCTCTGCCTTCCACTGCAGCAATTCCAGTACGGTACCGAGCTTTGTGTTGCCATCTTCGCAATTGGGGTACAACCCTTTTTTGTGATCCTCTAACATGCGATCGAACTTCAGCTTCTCCTTTTGACTTTCGCATTGCGTCCTTGCATCGACAATGACCCGGCGGAGATCATCATCATCGGGCACTGGTTCCTCTTCATCTTCAGCAGCTTCCCCCCTTGCAGCATCATTGGGCACATCGTCTGGTTCCTCTTGATCTTCAGCAGCTTCCCCCGTTGCAGCATCACCGTATTCAGGGGGCACATAGTTGTCATCGTCCTCTTCTTCTTCGCCGTCTTCCATCATAACCCCCATTTCTCCGTGCCTCGTCCAAACATTATAGTGTGGCATGAAACCCTTGTAAAGCAGGTGGGCATGAAGGATTTTCCGGTCAGAGTAAGACTTCGTATTCCCACATGTAGGGCATGGACAACACATAAAACCATTCTGCTTGTTTGCCTCAGCCACTTCGAGAAAATCATGCACGCCCTTAATGTACTCGGAGGTGTGTCTGTCACCGTACATCCATTGCCGGTTCATCTGCGTGCATTATATATAATTAAGTGTGTCAAAAACCATTACAGAACATCATGAATAGATAATTAAGTGACCAAATTAATAGAAGTTCATCATCACATTAGAACCAAAGTACATACATAGTTCTCATCTAACAACATATATATAGCTCTCCAGAGCATCTAATTAATTAAACCATACATTGAAACTATGTAAAACATTTCAATGCGAAAACAAATGCGATCATAATCGCAACCAAGGTAACAATTGATCCAACGGCATAATGATACCAAGCCTCGGTATGAATGGCATATTTTCTAATCTTTCTAATCTTCAAGCGCATTGCATCCATCTTGATCTTGTGATCATCGACGACATCCGCAACATGCAACTCCAATATCATCTTCTCCTCCTCAATTTTTTTATTTTTTCCTTCAAGTAATTGTTTTCTTCTTCAACTAAATTTAACCTCTCGACAATAGGGTCGGTTAGAATTTCCGGTTCAACCACCTCCTAGATAAATAAAATCTATGTCACGCTGGTCGGTATATTTGTCATAAACAATAAATGAATCAAATAGTTATAAAAAGATAATATATACCACATCCGAATCATAGACAGGACGAGGGCCGACGGGGGCGGATACCAAAACCATCGCACTATGTAATAAGAAGGAATAAAATAGTAAGAAAATTAGACAAGTATCTATCTAAAGTAAGAATTTTTTTCTTTCAAAAAGAAGATAAGAACAAGAGGCTCACCACGGTGTTGCCGGCGACGAGATCGGCGCGGGCGGTCGACGGCGGTGAAGACGGGAATGGGACGTGACGGGCCGCTAAACCTAGACAAATCTCGAGGAAAATGGAGCTTTGAGGTCGAGCTTCGAGAGGACAAAGCTTAACTAGTGTGGCTCGGGCATTTCATCGAACACCTCATGTGCATAGGAGGTGAGCTAGAGCACCACAAAGCCCTCCCCTCGCCGGCCAGAGAAAAACAGAGCACTGGAGTGCTCTGCTCGCGGGCGAGGGGTATATATAGGCACCTCATTGGTCCCGGTTCGTGGCATGAACCGGTACTAAATCCGGGCCTTCTGTCCCGGTTCATGCCAAGAACCGGGACAAATGGTTGTGGGCCAGGAGCAAGGACCATTAGTCCCGGTTCGTGGCTCGAACCGGGACAAATGGTTCCATACGAACCGGGACCAATGCCCACGAGGCCCCGGCCGGCCCTCTGGGCTCACGAACCGGGACGAATGCCCCTATGGGTCCCGGTTCGTGACTGAACCGGGGCTAATGTGAAAACTGCCCTGTGACCTATGCCCTGTTTTCTACTAGTGTATGCAGAATAACACCCATAAATATGATGTATGGAGATGGTTATGTTAGATATGTTAGCAGTTTTGTGATTAATTCAATCCATGTAAAAACCATGACCACGGTTCTAACAATACTAATGGTGTATTGTAAGCTAGTCATAAGAGTGTGTATCTGGCATAGAAAAGCCACATATATGAGCATAACAAGTAGTGTAAGAACATGAATTAGTGAAAGTAGGATGAACATATCATATTCTCTTACCAGGCAAATCAATGCCGCAACGGCGGCGGAAGTGCAATCGTCGGCCTTCTTCTTGGGACCAGCGTTGTCGCCCATGGTGCGGCCAGGGAAGTTGAGAAATAGTTAAAGTCATGCAGTGGTAGAAGTGCCATTGGCGTCGGCATGGCGATCTCCAAATCATGGCATGGACCACCATCACCCCGCAACGACCACCGTGACCATTTGCGAGTTGGCGCTGTAAGGCACATGCGACGCACATGGCGGAGGTGGAGAGTAAGAGGGGAGTACAGGATTGCCGCCATTGCAAAGCTCCAGCATGGTGGGTGTTCGTAGGCAAGGAGAGAGGGGCTTAGTTCAATTTGGGCATATGTGGGTGCGACAGAGGCAAATGTGAGACCTCCTAGTTGACACATGTAGGCGTCAAACATACGAGCCGGCTGTGAAGTGAGCGCAATGGGGCGGCCCAGTAATCGCGCTAACCTCTATTTTTGTAGCCCATGCAACGCGTTTGCAACGTTTTTTGGGTGTTTGTTCTTTTGCTTCGGTTTTTTATGGTTTTCTGCTTTTCGTAATTTGCTCAAAATTTAAAATACACAAAAATGAACATATATTTTGAAAAGTTCAGCGTGTTAATAAAGAATTCAATGTATAATAAAAATAGTTCACCATACATCGAATTTTTTTCCCAGTATGTATAAAGAAAATGTTCACCATATCTCTACTCCTATAAAAAGCACGGCTGGTGATGATGGTGTGTCTGCCATCTGTCGTTTTTGGCCGTTCGATCTGCATCGAACGGGTGTGAGGCAAACTTTGAAATTTTTGCAAAAGACCCCCACACTATGCCCCACATTTACACAAAGCCCCTTAGTATCAATCTCCAGCCCTCCCACCATATCCAATCATGGAACCGATCTGTCGCTCCGATGCCGGCGTCGTCCGCCGCCAATGACTCTCCTGCCTCCGCCGCCCGCTCCCATCCACGGCGGCGCAGCCACCCACCACATACTACTGTTTCTCCTTCCCCGCTGACGCGCTTCACAAGAAGTTTGCCCCCTTCAAGTACGAGCCTTTCCCACAGGACCTCCACGCCGTCTAAAACTGGAGTGCCACCCACGAGCTCCACACCCTCCCTCCCATCCCACCCTCGCCCACTACACGGAGAAACCAAGAGTCGTCGCCTACCTCGCCTCGCGCCTCACCGTCGTTCTCGCGTTGTAGCTTGCCTGGCTCTACCTCGCCATCGGTCGCCACGCTAGAGCTCGCGTCGCTCTCCTCCTCCTCGGCGCTGGCACGGAAGGTCTGTCGGATTTTGGAACATTGGGGTGCGCACGAAGATCTCTCCCTAGCTAATCACGCCCTCACCCTCTTCGCGATCTCAAAGGCTAGCTCGACGAACTCACAACACAAGGGACACAAGGTTTATACTGGTTCGGGCCACCGATGTGGTGTAATACCCTACTCCAGTGTGGTGGTGGTGGATTGCCTCTCGGGCTGAGGATGAACAGTACAAGGGAAGAACAGCCTCCTGAGGAGAGGTGTTCTTGGTGTGTGGCTAAAGACCAGCTCGAGGTGAGTCTGGATCAGTTGCCTCCTACTGTGGTGGCTAGTCCTATTTATAGAGGCCCTGGTCCTCTTCCCAAATATTGAGCGGGAAGGGATGCCACAACGGCCAATTTTGAAGGGGGGCAGCTAGTACAAGCTATCCTGACTAAAGGTGGTCTTCGCCTACCAAAGGCTCTGGTAATGACGCCGTCTTGGGCTCCATGGTGACCTCCGTCCTGCCGTCTACTGGTCTTGGTCTCGTTGCACCGATCTGGAAACCTTTGCCTGATGCCTCGGTACTCCTCACCTGCGCTTGCCTCCTTAGCACCAAAGAGGAAACGAGGACGCTGTGGTCGCTGGTGCCCGCCTGGTGCCCGCCTGGCCTTGGTTATCATGGCTTACGTCATGAGAACCTCGCGAGGTACCCCTTGCCTTGATCTCTCTGCCCCTCGCGAGCCAGCCTGGTGAGGCCGCTCCCGAGGAGGTCTTGCGTCGCCCGCCTCGCGAGGGTCTTGAATGCTTGCTGGTGAAGATGGGTCGTACGGTCCCGCTTGCAGAGCCACGCCGTGGGCCGCAGGCAGGCAAGTCTGGGGACCCCCGTTCCCAGAACGCCGACAGTAGCCCCCGGGCCCAAGGCGCGCTCGGACTTGGCTTCGAGGCGAAGCCAAAGGGCAAGTGCGGAGCGCCGCGGGCCCCAACAGCCTGCGGCCTTGGTGGACGCGTGGCGGTTGATTGGACGTGGGCGTCTTCGCTTCCCACGCTGCCTCGGCAACTGCCCGACTGACGAGTCCCTGCTGCATGCAAAAAAGGGTTATCATTACCTGCGATCGTGGAGGTCGACGGTTGGCCTCCTTCGGGCTATAAATGAGGAGGGGGCGGAACCCGTGTCGCCCATCTCTTCCTGCTCCACTCACTTCTTCTCCCTTGCTCCATCGCTAGCCTCGATACCAATGGCGCCGATTCGAAGGTTTTCCGCCACGGATAAGGGAAAGGCTCCCCGCGACGAGCCCGGGCCGCTCCCGCCGAAGAAGAGGCCGGTCCACCGCTGCGACGTAGTCGTGAGGCAAGAGGTGGCAAGGCCTTGGTGCGAGCGGCCGCCTCCTGGGTATCTGTTACCCCTGTACGCCCAAGCCGAGGGCTCAGGAGGACGAGGCGGCGAGCGGCGCCGCCCACGCCATAGCCATGGTCGCCGCGTCGCGGTGGAGCACGTCGTCGCCCCCGGAGTCCACGTCGCGGACTCCTCGCGTGAACTTGTGCTGTGGGCGGCAATGCCTCCGCGCACTTGGATCCGCTTCCCTTCATTCTTCTCTGCCAAGATGCCGCCGAGGGGGCCCCTCGAGCTTTGGCTGCAGCACGCCGACTGCGACGCCCTGGCAACCGGAGCGGAGGTTGAAGTCATCTCTTCCGGCAAGATATTCATGACCCGAGGCTGGGGCGAGGTCGCCCGGGTCTACCGTATGGAGGGCGCCCTCGCGATCCACTTTGAGTACGATGGCGCCTCCACGTTGTCCTTCAAGGTCTTCGACGCGGAAGGCCGTCGCTTGGAGTGCTGCCCCGGAGGGGGCCGTCATGACAGCGTCGCAGCAGGGGCAGGGCCTACTGTCCGCCTCGCCAGCGACTCCTCTGGCAGCAGCAGTGAGGCTTGGGAGTCCAGCGGTTCTCCCGAGCTCTACGAGACTCCGGAGATGAGCGACGACAGCTACGTGCCCCCGAGCTCTCGCCGCACCCGGAGCAAGGCTACAGTGTCCGGCCGCCGTCGTCGCTGATCTGGATGGGGTTGGCGCCGGCCTCCCGTGGCCCACTGTTGATGATGGCGTCGGCCACGGGGGCGCGTGTAGATAGGGCTCCTCGAAGTTCTTTTCTTTTGTTCCCTGTGAGGACTTGAGAAGCACCCCACGGGGGCGTGTAAAGGGTCTGCAATGTCTTTTGTTGATATTATCCTTATTATGAAATTGTGAGAGTGTGTGTCCTGTTCCGGCTCGGTTTCCCCTTTCCAACCTCGCGATGGCTTGGTGCTCTACGTTGATAGGTCCCGGTCCCCAGGAAGGCTGCAGTCGTTGCTGGTATGCTAGGTCGCGATGCCGTGGTCAAAGCCAGGAGGTGAGCGGCCCGAGGTCCAGTAGAGTTCCTGAGACGCGATGCTCAGGAGGTCCCCTTTAGCGCGCAAGCGGCTGCCGAGAGGTAAGAAAGGGAGACTACGTTGTCATAATGGGGCAGCACAAATGAGAACCCTATGACGTAGCGATTGGTTGACCCGAGCGTGAAACTTATCTTGACAGTCCAGGGTCGGTCCTTCGCGAGGCGCTAGACTTGTGCGTAAGAGGTTGTAGCGTAGCCAGGTCAGGCCCGTACGAGTCTCCTCCTCTTCCCCATGCTCTCCTTCGTGCTCTACGTCCTCAGGACCCGGCCCTCGAGCGAGCTCAGCCGCCGCTGGTATGCCAGGTCGCGATGCCGTGGTCAAGGCCAGGGGATGAGGGCTGGAGAGCCAATAAGAGCTCCTGAGTCGCGATGCTCAGGAGCCCCCCTTTTAACGTGCAAGCGAATCACATGGGAGAAGAGGGAGCTCACGGTGCCGTCCGTTGTTGTCCTCAGGAGGTTCCTGCAAGTTAGCACGAGGAAGGGCACAGATTGCCATTATAATTGCCGGCCGGCCACTGGTCGCTCCGTAAGAGAATGAAGGCACTGAGGGCCTGGTGAGGTGGCGCACGGGGGGCGTGCCGCAGGCCAGAGCTCGACCGTCAGATTTGTCGATGTTGCAGGGACGGACCCAAGCACAAGCGTCGTGCCAACGTGAGCAGCTCCCGTGGTAGTGACAATCAAGCAGGTGATAATCATAGATAGATTAAGCATGGAAAGCAAACTAGCTCAGGTAAATGCACGAAAGGTACATGCCACTGGGTCAGGCCCGAGCGGCTTGGGGATGATATAGCCCGAGGGGCGCCCCCAACAAAGTAAGCTAAAACATAAAAAGGGGTACATGCCGCAGGGACGGACCCACGCGGCCTGGGAATGATGCAGCCCTGGGGACGCTCCCAGCTAAATAAACTTGGAAAATGTCACCTGGTTCCGTTGTAGAAGGGATGTTGGAGCAGCTGAAGATGTGTGGCGAAGAGGTTGCTCCTCACGAGCCACCGGGGCCCTAAGCCTCAGGAGGCTCTGGGGGTCCAGGCGGTTCCTTGAGGACCGTCTCCATCTCTACCAGGACTGAGTGGTGCCTGGCCTCCTGAGCCACCAAGATGCTCCGCAAGTTGCGCTGTAAGGCGGATGCCACGCTCGACAGGCCGAATGGCATGCGAACGTAGCTGTGCGGTGGGCCCTCGCAACGCCCCATTCGCGAAGGACAAAAGGGCTCCTGGGATGCAGCCCTGTTGAGCCCTGGGACGTTGATGCAGATGCGCGGCCCAGCATCCTCGCCTGGATGGGGAGCTGCGCCAGGTGAGCGGCGATCGCCGCGCATGGCCCTTGCATCCTGCAGTTCCTGAGTGGTCTTGGCAATGAACTCCTGAGCGCTGGGCGCCCCTCGCCCTGAGTCCTCCTAAGGGAAACGTGCCGCAAAGCACACCTCCAAATGGTGCCCGAGCGCCTCCCTCGTGATGTTGGCAAGGTCTGAGGCCCTCTAGAAGAGAGCCCCCGAGCCCTGCCCGAGGAGGGCGCCGGGCGTGCCTTCCTATGCGAGAGAGGGAGGCGTCCCAGGCGCGGGCGCCGATCCTGACGTGGCACCGCTTGAGGCGCCGCTCCCTTGAGGCCCTGTGCGGAGTAGCTGCTTCTTCTTCTTGGGGATGACCTCAGGAGGGTACTCGCCCTTGCTGTCTGGGTCTTCGATTGCTGTGGCTTGGAAGGCGCGCTCGAGGGAGCACACTGCATCTCTTTCTTCGCAAGGAACCGTGATGATTCCACCGCTTCCTGGCATCTTGAGGACATTGTAGCCATGGTGGGTCACTGCCATGAACTTGGCCAGGGCTGGATACCCGAGGATGGCATTGTACGGCAGGCGAATGTGGGCGACGTGGAAGTCGATGAGCTCGGTGCGGTAGTTGTCGCGCTGTCCAAAGGTGACAGGGAGGCGGACCTGTCCTATCGGGGTGGTGGAGCCGTCGGTCACTCCTGAGAAGGGCTTGGTAGGCTGAAGCTGATCATATGGCACTTCAAGGCTATCGAACGTCTCGACGGACAGGACGTTAAGCCCTGCGCCGCCGTCGATGAGGGTCTTGGTGACTTGTACGTTGCTGATGACTGGTGAACAAAGCATCGGGAGGGCGCCAGCGGTAGCCGCGCACTTGAGCTGATCCGCCGAGCTGAAGGTGATGGTGCACTTGGACCATCTGAGCGGGCGTGTGGCCTCGAGCCTGGGGAGGACTGCGTTCACCTCGCGAGCAAACTGCTTGAAGATACGCTGTGAGGCTGGGGCTTGAGCTCCGCCCAAGATGCAGGCGATAGCACGTGGCTCCTGGAAGCCCCCAGCCCCCTCGTCTTGATGGTGGTTGTCGTCCCTTCTTGGTGGTGGCGGCAGCGGAGGAAGACCGGCGTTGCCCTGAGGGCGATCCTCACGAGGCTGAGCCCTCCAGGCGCCCTCGCGAGGCTGATCTTGCCAGCGGTCCTCACGAGGCCGGTCACGCCACTCCTGGCGTGGGCCACGGTCGTCCCAGCGTCCTCCGCCACGTCCTCCTCCTCGGCCGTAGCCCCGGTTGTTGCGCTCGGGGCATCGACCGAAGCGTCCATCTCGAATGGCACTAAGCTCTTGACAATCGTTTGTGTTGTGGCTGTGCATGTTGTGGAAGGCGCAGAATGGTCGGCTGCTCTTGGATGACTCGGGCTGGTCCCTGCCGCGCTTTGTGTCCGGCTCCGCCGCGAGCACGGCTATTCCCTTGCGCTTCACGTCCTTGGCCTTGGCTTTCTTCTCCTCCGGGTCGGCAGCTGGGAGCTCGAGGAGGGAGAGGCGCCCTTCCTCAGCTCTTGCGCACTTGGTCGCCAGGTTGAACAGCTCCAGAGACGTGCACAACTCCTCGTGGATGGCGAGCTCCTCCTTCATCTTGACGTCGCGGACGCCATCAGAGAATGCCGAGATGATGGCCTCGTCCGTCACCTTGGGGATCTTGAGGCGAACATTGTTGAACGCTGGATGTACTTCTGCAGAGTCTCTCCTGGCTGCTACTTGATGCGGCGCAGGTCACCCGCGGCCGGGGGGCGGTCGCGAGTGTCCTGGAAGTTTGCGACGAAGCGGTCGCGCATCTCGTCCCAGGAGGAGATCGAGCCTGGAGGCAGGTTTAGGAGCCAGGAGCCGGCGCCATCCTTGAGAGCCATGGGGAACCAGTTCGCCATTACTTTCTTGTCGCCGTTGGCCACCTCGATGCTCAGCTCGTAGAGCTGCAGGAACTCCGCGGGGTCGGGGGTGCCGTCATAGCGAGGTGGCAGGTCCGGCTTGAACTTGCCCGGCTAGGCGACGCTACGCAGCTCGGGGGTGAAGGTGCGGCAACCTGTTGTGGTCACCGGGGCCCTTCGCTGGTGTAGAACTTGCCCTTGATGGTGTCCGCGCACCGCCACCACGGGCGGCACGCGGTTTTGTCGTGGTGGCGCGAGGAGCACGGGAGCATTCTCCCACGGCCGAGGAACTTCTTGGCAGCTTCTTTCTTCTCGCGCGGGCACCGGACGTGGTGGGTCGCGCCGGGGGGCCGCGCGCCTTGGCGCCAGGACGCCGTCTTGGGGCAGAGGTGGTGGAGGCGCTCCATGAGCTAGGTCACCTGCAGCTGTGGGAGGGCGAGGCAGCGAGAGGGATGGCGCAGGGGAGCCCCCTGCGGCGCTGACGAGCTCGGCGATGCGGTTGAGCCAGTCCTCGTAGAGGTCATCGATGGGGCGGTAGCGCAGGAGCTCGCGCGCCATGAGCAGCGCGGCCTGCGCGTCTGTGGGAGCGCGACGAGCGTGGGACGACGAACCAGCCGGGATCAGCGACGGAGTGGCGGTGCGACTGTCCGGCCGCACCGAGGGGTGCAGCGAGGATGCTTGCTGCTCATTCCCCGCCGGGCCGGTGGCGGCGTTGGCGGCAGGCGACGGAGAACAACGGGGAGGCCTGCCGACAGGAGCAGTCTGAGTGACGCGGGCGGTGAAGGCGGCCCTGCGCTCAGCACGGGCTCGACGGGCGTCCGACATGGATGCGATGAAGCGCTGGAACGTGGATCAGCGGAAGGAAAACTCCGGTGCACCCCTACCTGGCGCGCCAAATGTCGGATTTCGGGTTCCGGCAAAACCCTTGAGGTTCGAACACTGGGGTGCGCACGAAGATCTCTCCCTAGCTAATCACGCCCTCACCCTCTTCGCGATCTCAAAGGCTAGCTCGACAAACTCACAACACAAGGGACACAAGGTTTATACTGGTTCGAGCCACCGATGTGGTGTAATACCCTACTCCAGTGTGGTGGTGGTGGATTGCCTCTCGGGCTGAGGATGAACAGTACAAGGGAAGAACAGCCTCCTGAGGAGAGGTGTTCTTGGTGTGTGGCTAAAGACCAGCTCGAGGTGAGTCTGGATCAGTTGCCTCCTACTGTGGTGGCTAGTCCTATTTATAGAGGCCCTGGTCCTCTTCCCAAATATTGAGCGGGAAGGGATGCCACAACGGCCAATTTTGAAGGGGGACAGCTAGTACAAGCTATCCTGACTAAAGGTGGTCTTCGCCTGCCAAAGGCTCTGGTGATGTCGCTGTCTTGGGCTCCATGGTGACCTCCATCATGCCGTCTGCTGGTCTTGGTCTTGTTGCACCGATATGGAAACCTTTGCCTGATGCATTGGTACTCCTCGCCTGCGCTTGCCTCCTTAGCACCAAAGAGGAAACGAGGACGCTGTGGTCGCTGGCACCCGCCTGGCCTTGGTCGTCATGGCTTACGTCATGAGAACCTCGCGAGGTACCCCTTGCCTTGATCTTCCGCCCCTCGCGAGCCAGCCTGGTGAGGCCGCTCCCGAGGAGGTCTTGTGTCGCCCGCCTCGCGAGGCTTGGCCCCTCGCGAGGGTCTTGAATGCTTGCTGGTGAAGATGGGCCTGTTGGGGAACGTAGCAGAAATTCAAAATTTTCTACGCATCACCAAGATCAATCTATGGAGTTTACTAGCAACGAGAGGGAAGGAGTGCATCTACATACCCTTGTAGATCGCGAGCGGAAGCGTTCATGAGAACGGGGTTGATGGAGTCGTACTCGTCGTGATCCAAATCACCGATGATCCTAGCGCCGAACGGACGGCACCTCCGCGTTCTACACACGTACGGAGCAGCGACGTCTCCTCCTTATTGATCCAGCAAGGGGGAAGGAGAGGTTGATGGAGATCTAGCAGCACGACGGCGTGGTGGTGGAAGTAGCGGGGATCCCGGTAGGGCTTCGCCAAGCACTAACGGGAGGGAGAGGTGTCACGGGAGGGAGAGGGAGGCGCCAGGGGCTTAGGTATTGCTGCCCTCCCTCCCCCCCCCACTATATATAGGGCCAAGGGAGAGGGGGGCGCAGCCTTGGCCCTTCCTCCAAGGAAGGGTGCGGCCAGGGAGGAGTCCTTCCCCCCCAAGGCACCTCGGAGGTGCCTTCCCCCTTTAGGACTCTCCCTTTTCCTTATCTCTTGGCGCATGGGCCTCTTGGGGCTGGTGCCCTTGGACCATATAGGCCAAGGCGCACCCCCTACAGCCCATGTGGCCCCCCGGGGCTGGTGGACCCCCTTGGTGGACCCCCGGACCCCTTTCGGCACTCCCGGTACAATACCGATAAAGTGCGAAACTTTTCCGGCGACCAAAATAAGACTTCCCATATATAAATCTTTACCTCCGGACCATTCCGGAACTCCTCGTGACGTCCGGGATCTCATCCGGGACTCCGAACAACTTTCGGGTTACCGCATACTAATATCTCTATAACCTAGCGTCACCGAACCTTAAGTGTGTAGACCCTACGGGTTCGGGAACCATGCAGACATGACCGAGACGTTCTCCGGTCAATAACCAATAGCGGGATCTGGATACCCATGTTGGCTCCCACATGTTCCTCGATGATCTCATCGGATGAACCACGATGTCGAGGATTCAATCAATCCCGTATACAATTCCCTTTGTTCATCGGTATGTTACTTGCCCGAGATTCGATCGTCGGTATCCCGATACCTTGTTCAATCTCGTTACCGGCAAGTCTCTTTACTCGTTCCATAACACATCATCCCATGATCAACTCCTTGGTCACATTGTGCACATTATGATGATGTCCTACCGAGTGGGCCCAGAGATACCTCTCCGTTTATACGGAGTGACAAATCCCAGTCTCGATTCGTGCCAACCCAACAGACACTTTCGGAGATACCTGTAGTGCACCTTTATAGTCACCCAGTTATGTTGTGACGTTTGGTACACCCAAAGCATTCCTACGGTATCCGGGAGTTGCACAATCTCATGGTCTAAGGAACTGATACTTGACATTAGAAAAGCTCTGAGCAAACGAACTACACGATCTTGTGCTAGGCTTAGGATTGGGTCTTGTCCATCACATCATTCTCCTAATGATGTGATCCCGTTATCAACGACATCCAATGTCCATGGTCAGGAAACCGTAACCATCTATTGATCAACGAGCTAGTCTCCTAGAGGCTTACTAGGGACATGGTGTTGTCTATGTATCCACACATGCATCTGAGTTTCCTATCAATACAATTCTAGCATGGATAATAAACGATTATCATGAACAAGGAAATATAATAATAACCTATTTATTATTGCCTCTAGGGCATATTTCCAACAGTCTCCCACTTGCACTAGAGTCAATAATCTAGTCCACATCACCATGTGATTAACACTCATAGGTCACATCACCATGTGACCAACATCCAAAGAGTTTACTAGAGTCACCAATCTAGTTCACATCACTATGTGATTAACACTCAATGAGTTCTAGTTTGATCATGTTATGCTTGTGAGAGAGGTTATTAGTCAACGGGTCTGAACCTTTCAGATCCGTGTGTGCTTTATGAATATCTATGTCATCTTGTGGATGCTACCACGCGCTACTTGGAGCCATTTCAAGTATCTGCTCTACTATACGAATCCGGTTCACTACTCAGAGTCATCCGGATTAGTGTCAAAGTTCGCATCGACGTAACCCTTTACGACGAACTCCTTTTCACCTCCATAATCGAGAAAATTCCTTAGTCCACTAGATACTAAGGATAAGTTCGACCGCTGTCATGTGATCCATTCCCGGATCACTATTGTACCCCTTGACCAACTCATGGCAAGGCACACTTCATGTGCGGTACACAGCATAGCATACTGTAGAGCCTACGTCTAAAGCATAGGCGACGACCTTCGTCCTTTCTCTCTCTTCTGCTGTGGTCAGGTCTTGAGTCTTACTCAATACTCACACCTTGTAACACAGCCAAGAACTCCTTCTTTGCTGATCTATTTTGAACTCTTTCAAAATCATGTCAAGGTGTGCGTTCTTTGAAAGTATCATCGGACGTCTTGATCTATCTCTATAGATCTTGATGCCCAATATGTAAGCAGCTTTATCCAAGTCTTCCTTTGAAAAACTCCTTTCAAACAACCCTTTATGCTTTCCAGAAATTTTACATCATTTCGGATCAACAATATGTCATTCACATATACTTATCAGCAATGTTGTAGCGCTCCCACTCACTTTATTGTAAATACAAGCTTCTAACAAACTTTGTATAAACCCAAAAACTTTGATCACTCCATCAAAGCGTATATTCTGACTCCGAGATGCTTGCTCCAATCCATGGAAGGATCGCTGGAGCTAGCATACCTTTTAGCATCCTTAGGATCGACAAAACCTTTCTGATTGTATCACATACAACCTTTCCTTACGAAAAGTAGTAAGGAAACTTGTTTTGACATCCATCTGCCAGATTTCATAAATGCAGCTAATGCTAACATGATTCCAACGGACTTAAGCATCGCTACAGATGAGAAAATCTCATCGTAGTCAACTCCTTGAACTTGTGAAAATACTCTTTGCCACAAGTCGAGCTTCGTAGACGGTAACATTGCCGTCCACGTCCGTCTTCTTCTCAAAGTTCCATTTATCTCGGATTTCATGGCTTCTAACCATTTGTCGGAATATGGGCCCACCATCGCTTCTCCATAGCTCGTAGGTTCAGTATTGTCCAACAACATGATATCTCAGACAGGATCACGTACCACTCCGAAGTAGCACGCATCCTCGTCGTCCTACGAGGTTTGGTAGTGACTTGATCCGAAGTTTCATGATCACTATCATAAGCTTCCACTTCAATTGGTGTAGGTGCCACAGGAACAACTTCCTGTGCCCTGCTACACACTAGTTGAAGTGACGGTTCAATGACCTTATCAAGTCTCCACCATCCTCCCACTCAATTCTTTCGAGAGAAACTTTTCCTCGAGAAAGGACCCGTTTCTAGAAGCAATTACTTTTGCTTCCAGATCTGAAATAGGAGGTATATCCAACTGTTTTGGGTATTCTATGAAGACGCATTTATCCGCTTTGGGTTCGAGCTTATCAGCCTGAAACTTTTTCACATAAGCATCGCAGCCCCAAACTTTTAAGAAACGACAACTTAGGTTTCTCTAAACGGTGTCGTCTCAACGGAATTGCGTGGTGCCCCTTTTTAAAGTGAATGCGGTTGTCTCTAATGCCTAACCCATAAACGATAGTGGTAATTCGATAAGAGACATCATGGTATGCACCATATCCAATAGGGTGCAGTTATGATGTTCAGACACACCATCACACTATGGTGTTCCAAGCGGTATTAATTGTGAAACACTTTCCACAATGTCTTAATGGTGTGCCAAACTCGTAACTCAGATACTCATCTCTATGATCATATCACAGACATTTTATCCTCTTGTCACGACGATCTTCAACTTCACTCTGAAATTACTTGAACCTTTCAATAATCCAGACTTGTGTTTCATCAAGTAAATACACTCAGCATCTACTCAAATCATCTGTGAAGTAAGAACTTAACGATATCCACTGCATGCCTCAGCACTCATTGGACTGCACACATCAAAATGTATTACATCCAACAAGTTGCTCTCTTGTTCCATCTTACTGAAAACGAGGCCTTTCAGTCATCTTGCCCATGTGGTATGATTTGCACGTCTCAAGTGATTCAAAATCAAGTGAGTCCAAACGATCCATCTGCATGGAGTTTCTTCATGCATATATACCAATAGACATGGTTCGCATGTCTCATTCTTTTCAAAAACGAGTGAGTCCAAAGATCCATCTACATGGAGATTCTTCATGCGTTTCTATACCAATATGACTCAAGTGGCAGTGCCACAAGTATGTGGTACTATCATTACTATCTTATATCTTTTGGCATGAACATGTGTATCACTACGATCGAGATTCATTTTAGGTGCAAGACCATTGAAGGTATTATTCAAATAAACAGAGTAACCATTATTCTCCTTAAATGAATAACCGTATTGCGATAAACATAATCCAATCATGCTTAACGCAAACACCAAATCTCGATGGTAGAGGGAGCATGCGATGCTTGATCACATCAACCTTGGAAACACTTCCAACACACATCGTCATCTCACCTTTAGCCAGTCTCCATTTATTCCGCAGCTTTTGTTTCGTGTTACTAACACTTAGCAACCGAACCGGTATCTAATACCCTGGTGCTGCTAGAAGTACTAGTAAAGTACACATTCATATAATGTATATCCAATATACTTCTGTCGACCTTGCCTGCCTTCTCATCTACCAAGTATCTAGGGTAGTACTGCTTCAGTGACCGTTCCTCTCATTACAGAAGGACTTAGTCTCGGGTTTGGGTTCAACCTTGGGATTCTTTACTAGAGCAACAAATGATTTGCTGTTTCATGAAGTATCCCTTTTGCCCTTGCCCTTCTTAAACTAGTGGTTTTACTAACCATCAACAATTGATGCTCCTTCTTGATTTCTACTTTCGCGGTGTCAAACATCGCGAATAGCTCAAGGATCATCATAACTATCCCTGATATGTTATAGTTCATCACGAAGCTCTACTAGCTTGGTGGCAGTGACTATGGAGAACCATCACTATCTCATCTGGAAGATTAACTCCCACTCGATTCAAGCGATTGTAGTACTCAGACAATCTGAGTACATGCTCAACGATTGAGCTTTTCTCCCTTAGTCTTCAGGCTTAAGAAACTTGTCAGAGGTCTCATACCTCTTGACGTGGGCACTAGTCTGAAATCCCAATTTCAGTCTTCGGAACATCTCATATGTTCTGCGACGTTTCAAAATCTTCTTTGGTGCCGCAATTCTAAACCGTTAGCATTACGCACTGAACTATCACGTAGTTATCAAAACGTGTATGTCAGATGTTCCGCAACATCTACAGACGACGCTGAGGTTCAGCACACCGAGCGGTGCATTAAGGACATAAGCCTTCTGTGCAGCAATGAGGACAGTCCTCAGTTTACGGACCCAGTCCGCATAATTGCTACTACCAACTTTCAACTAAATTTTCTCTAGGAACATATCTTAAACAGTAGAACTAAAGCGTATGACATAATTTGCAAAGACCTTTTGACTATGTTCATGATAATGAAGTTCATCTGATTATTGAATGAACTCCCACTCAGATAGACATCCCTCTAGTCATCTAAGTGATACATGATCCGAGTCAAACTAGGCCGTGTCCGATCATCACGTGAGACGAACTAGTCATCATCGGTGAACATCTCCATGTTGATCGTATCTGCTATACGACTCATGTTCGACCTTTCGGTCTCTTGTGTTCCGAGGCCATGTCTGTACACATGCTAGGCTCGTCAAGTCAACCTAAGTGTTTCGCATGTGTTCCGAGGCCATGTCTATACATGCTAGGCTCGTCAACACCCGTTGTATTCGAACGTTAGAATCTATCACACCCGATCATCACGTGGTGCTTCGAAACAACGAACCTTCGCAACGGTGCATAGTTAGGGGGAACACGTCTCTTGAAATTTTAGTGAGGGATCATCTTATTTATGCTACCGTCGTTCTAAGCAAATAAGATGCATAACATGATAAACATCACATGCAATCAAATAGTGACATGATATGGCCAATATCATTTTGCTCCTTTGATCTCCATCTTCGGGGCACCATGATCATCTTTGTCACCGGCATGACACCATGATCTCCATCATCATGATCTCCATCATTGTGTCTTCATGAAGTTGTCACGCCAACGATTACTTCTACTTCTATGGCTAACGCGCTTAGCAATAAAGTAAAGTAATTTACATGGCGTTATTCAATGACATGCAGGTCATACAAAAAATAAAGACAACTCCTATGGCTCCTGCCGGTTGTCATACTCATCGACATGCAAGTCGTGATTCCTATTACAAGAATATGATCAATCTCATACATCACATATATCATTCATCACATCTTCTAGCCATATCACATCACATAGCACATGCTGCAAAAACAAGTTAGACGTCCTCTAATTGTTGTTGCAAGTTTTTTACGTGGCTTGTATAGGTTTCTAGCAAGAACGTTTCTTACCTACGTAAAACCACAACGTGATATGCCAATTTCTATTTACCCTTCATAAGGACCCTTTTCATCGAATCCGTTCCGACTAAAGTGGGAGAGACAAACACCCGCTAGCCACCTTATGCAACTAGTGCATGTCAGTCGGTGGAACCTGTCTCACATAAGTGTACGTGTAAGGTCGGTCCGGGCCGCTTCATCCCACAATGCCGCCGAAACAAGATAAGACTAGTAGCGGCAAGAAGAATTGACAACATCGACGCCCACAACTACTTTGTGTTCTACTCGTGCATAGAAACTACGCATGGACCTAGCTCTGATACCACTGTTGGGGAACGTAGCAGAAATTCAAAATTTTCTACGCATCACCAAGATCAATCTATGGAGTTTACTAGCAACGAGAGGGAAGGAGTGCATCTACATACCCTTGTAGATCGCGAGCGGAAGCGTTCATGAGAACGGGGTTGATGGAGTCGTACTCGTCGTGATCCAAATCACCAATGATCCTAGCGCCGAACGGACGGCACCTCCGCGTTCTACACACGTACGGAGCAGCGACGTCTCCTCCTTCTTGATCCAGCAAGGGGGAAGGAGAGGTTGATGGAGATCCAGCAGCACGACGGCGTGGTGGTGGAAGTAGCGGGGATCCCGGTAGGGCTTCGCCAAGCACTAACGGGAGGGAGAGGTGTCACGGGAGGGAGAGGGAGGCGCCAGGGGCTTAGGTATTGCTGCCCTCCCTCCCCCCCCCCACTATATATAGGGCCAAGGGAGGGGGGGGCGCAGCCTTGGCCCTTCCTCCAAGGAAGGGTGCGGCCAGGGAGGAGTCCTTCCCCCCCAAGGCACCTCGGAGGTGCCTTCCCCCTTTAGGACTCTCCCTTTTCCTTATCTCTTGGCGCATGGGCCTCTTGGGGCTGGTGCCCTTGGACCATATAGGCCAAGGCGCACCCCTACAGCCCATGTGGCCCCCCGGGGCTGGTGGACCCCCTTGGTGGACCCCCGGACCCCTTTCGGCACTCCCGGTACAATACCGATAAAGTGCGAAACTTTTCTGGCGACCAAAATAAGACTTCCCATATATAAATCTTTACCTCCGGACCATTCCGGAACTCCTCGTGACGTCCGGGATCTCATCCGGGACTCCGAACAACTTTCGGGTTACCGCATACTAATATCTCTATAACCCTAGCGTCACCGAACCTTAAGTGTGTAGACCCTACGGGTTCGGGAACCATGCAGACATGACCGAGACGTTCTCCGGTCAATAACCAACAGCGGGATCTGGATACCCATGTTGGCTCCCACATGTTCCTCGATGATCTCATCGGATGAACCACGATGTCGAGGATTCAATCAATCCCGTATACAATTCCCTTTGTTCATCGGTATGTTACTTGCCCGAGATTCGATCGTCGGTATCCCGATACCTTGTTCAATCTCGTTACCGGCAAGTCTCTTTACTCGTTCCATAACACATCATCCCATGATCAACTCCTTGGTCACATTGTGCACATTATGATGATGTCCTACCGAGTGGGCCCAGAGATACCTCTCCGTTTATACGGAGTGACAAATCCCAGTCTCGATTCGTGCCAACCCAACAGACACTTTCGGAGATACCTGTAGTGCACCTTTATAGTCACCCAGTTATGTTGTGACGTTTGGTACACCCAAAGCATTCCTACGGTATCCGGGAGTTGCACAATCTCATGGTCTAAGGAACTGATACTTGACATTAGAAAAGCTCTGAGCAAACGAACTACACGATCTTGTGCTAGGCTTAGGATTGGGTCTTGTCCATCACATCATTCTCCTAATGATGTGATCCCGTTATCAACGACATCCAATGTCCATGGTCTGGAAACCGTAACCATCTATTGATCAACGAGCTAGTCTCCTAGAGGCTTACTAGGGACATGGTGTTGTCTATGTATCCACACATGCATCTGAGTTTCCTATCAATACAATTCTAGCATGGATAATAAACGATTATCATGAACAAGGAAATATAATAATAACCTATTTATTATTGCTTCTAGGGCATATTTCCAACAGGGCCGTACGGGCCCGCTTGCAGAGCCACGCCGTGGGCCACAGGCAGGCAAGTCTGGGGACCTCCGTTCCCGGAACGCCGGCAAGGTCCTGCTCGGCAAACAACACATCTGCAGGACTTGTTAGTTCCTTGGCCATGCGTTATGGTCAACTCCTTGCACTTAGCCATGGTGGACGGCGCGAGCTGGGGGTTGGAAAACGGGCCATGGACGGCACCACGAGATAAAAAATGAGACAATGACCGGCAGCACTAGCTCGGAGTCACGGCGGCTCGCTTAGCTTGTTGGGCGGCGCGAGCTTGGGGTCGCGGCCATTTGGCTGATTCCGCTCCTAGCAGGTGATTTCGATTTTGACTTGGGTGATTTTTTTTAGAAAAATAGGTGGATTGCCAGTGATTTGGTCAGGATTTGGATAAGATTGGGAGGAAGAAGATGTGTACAGGAGAGAGAAGCTCAGGGGCAATCGACGGGACGCCCCTAAGTTTCTATCTCCTATACACATCTTCTTCCTTCCAATATAGAAAAAATGCATCCTACTATTGGGTGTAGTTACACCCATTTCTCTTATACTACCATGTGGTAGTATATACAGGTCTTGTATTCAATATCGTGCCACCGATCGCAGCCGTTGCCGAGTCAGCGTTGTTCTCCAACATTGGCATGTGCCGAGTTGTGATGGGCACAAAAGTCACCATACCCATGGTTTAGGAGTAGTTGGATGCTTCGAGAGGATTTGAGGAGAAAGTAGTTCATGGTGAGGAATTTGGGTCATAGAAGGCCTTAAGCATTTTAGGGAAAACATTAGGTGTTGAGTATATGTATTAGCACGTGTATTCTTGTACTCCAAGTCTTCCTCCTTGTGTATAGTTGAGGATATGACTGCCCTATGTACTATATATACATGTGCATATGCACCCAACCAATACATTGAGAGTTGCATCATATTCATGTACATGGTATCAGCCCAAACCCTCGATCCCTGCCCTAGCCACGCCGCCGCATCCCTGCCGCTGCGCCGCCCCCACCTTCCTGCTGCGCCCCTCTCCTTCCACCGCACAGCCCCGCAACCCTCTCTCCTTTCCCGAACCCTACCCCGAGCAACCACCATCTACCCCCGCGCCGCCGCCCTCCCAAAACCCTAAAACCCCATCTACCCCCGCGCCGCCACCCTCACCCGAGCCGCCCCCTCACCCGAACCGCCACCTCATCCACCCGCGCCGCCGCACGTCCCACACCTCGCTGCCATGTCAGCCCGGTCCTCCTCCTCCCGGCGCACCAACCCGTTTGACTCCTCCTACGGGTCCGAACCCGAAGAGCCCCTCGCCGCAGACATCCGCAACATCCCTCTCTCCGATAACGTTCCCATCACCCTCTCCCACACCTCCGCCAACTACTATGCCCTACTTCAATCTTCTCTTCCGTGAGTACAACCTTCGTGATCATGTGGACGGCATCACCAACTTCTTCGCCGGCAACTGCGACGCCAACTGGCTGGCCATCGACGCCACCCTCATCCGGTGGTTCTTCCTCACCGTCCCTCCGGACATTTTCCACACCGTCGTTCGCGATGGGGACGATGCCTAAACGGTGTGGACCAAGATCAATGGCCTCTTCACCGACAACAAGCTCTAACGGATTGTTTTCTTGCAGCAGGAATTTTTTGAGTGTCATCAGAACGACTCCACCATCGACGCCTTCTGTCTCCGGATCAAGACCCTCTGCGACGAGCTCAATGATGTCGGGTTCAAGGTGGAGGACGAGCTTCTCCTGTCGACGCTCACCGCCGGTCTCAACAAGGATTTCGGCAACGCCGCGTCCAACCTCACCCTCATGGCCAACCCCACCTACGAGCGCGCGGTAGCATATCTTCGTCTTGAGGAGCGACGGATGAAGAACCTCCGTACCCGCGCTGCCCACACCGCCCTTGCCGCCAGCCTCTCCCACGGCGCCCCTACACCACCATCGGCGCCTCATCCGCCAGTTCCCGCGCAGCACCCGTTGCCGCCATTGGTGCCACAGCCGCCCCAACTGCCGCACAACTGCGGGAATGGCAAGAATCGTCGTCGCGGCCGTGGCGGCCAGCGCCAAGGAGGAGGGAAAGGTGGTGGCGGTGGCCAACCTCCGCAGCCGCGCTACGGCGGGCAGCAGCCCCCGCCGCCTTGGGCCGGCAGCTGCAACCCCTGGACGGGGGTCGTCCATGCTTATAGCATGTCGGTGCCACTACCCCCCTCCCCGGGCATCCTCGGCCCCCGCCCGGCTACACATCAGGCCCTCCTGGCCGCGCCCCAAGCGGGTGCACTTGGCGCCTACGGCGGTCCTCCCGCCCCTCCCGTCGCGTCCCCTATGGCGCGTCCCCCTACGGCACCCCCACTGCTTACTGCGCCCCTGGCTATGGCGCGGGCTACGGCTAGCAGCCCTTCCCCGGCGCCTGGGACCCGGCACTCCTAGCGGCACTCCAGCAGTCGCCACCCTAGCTACTCCGGTGTTGGCGGCGATTGGTTCATGGACTCCGGCGCCACCGCCCACATGTCTGCTCACCCATACTCGCACTTCAAACCGACAACGGCAAAGAATTTGACAACCTCACCATTCGCCATCTTCTTTCCTCCCATGGCCCCGTGTTTCGCCTCACGTGCCCATACACCTCCCAGCAGAACGGCTGTGCCGAGCGCATCCTCCGCACCCTCAATGAGTGTGTGTGTGTGTGTGTACCCTTCTTTTCCATGCATGCATACCCTCCCAGTTCTGGCCAGATGCTCTCACCACCGCCACCCTCCTCATTAACCTCTGACCTTGTCGCCCACGCTGGAACTATGCGCCGCACCATCTTCTTTATGGCACTCCTCCCTCCTACGATGGCCTCCGAATTTTTGGTTGTCGTTGCTACCCTAACACCACCGCCACCGCACCTCATAAACTCGCTCCTCGTTACGTTCCATGTGTCTTTCTTGGTTACCCGGCCAACACTAAGGATTATCGCTGCTATGACCCCGTGTCTCACCGTGTCATCACCTCCCGGTACGTGTACTTTGATGAGCTTGTTTTTTCCTTTGCACAGGAACAGGTGGCGCCTTCCTCCTCTCCCGCGGCGGGTCCTCCTCCGCGTTGTCGCCCTCTGCCAACCTTGGGCGCTCCTGTTGGGGAACGTAGCATGCAATTTCAAAAAAATTCCTATGCTCACGCAAGATCTATCTAGGATATGCATAGCAACGAGAGGAGGAGAGTGTGTCCACGTACCCTCGTAGAACGAAAGCGGAAGCGTTAGATTAACGCTGTTGATGTAGTCGAACGTCTTCACAACCCAACCGGTCCAAGTACCGAACGTACGACACCTCCGTGTTCAGCACACGTTCAGCTCGATGACGTCCCTCGAACTCTTGATCCAGCAGAGGGTCGAGGGAGAGTTCCGTCAGCACGACGGCGTGGTGACGGTGTTGGTGATGTGATCCGCGTAGGGCTTCGCCTAAGCACTACGACGCTATGACCGGAGGAGTAAACTGTGGAGGGGGCACCGCACACGGCTAAGAGAACAATTGATGTGCCTTTGGGGTGCCCCCCGCCCCCGTATATAAAGGAGGGGAGGAGGAGGCCAGCGAGCAGGAGGGGCGCGCCATGGGGGGAGTCCTACTTGGACTCCTAGTCCAAGTAGGATTCACCCCCACCCCCGGCCCCCTTTTCCTTTCTCCACCGGAGGGAAAAGGAAGGAGAGGGAGAGGGAGAGGGAAAGGGGGGTGCCGCCCCATCCCCTAGTCCAATTCGGACTGCCATGGGGGCGCGGGGCCACCCCTTGCGGCCCTCCTCTCTCTCCACTAAGGCCCACTAAGGCCCGATATTTCCCCCGGGGTGTTCCGGTAACCCCTCGGTACTCCGATAAAATACCCGAATCACTCGGAACCATTCCTATGTCCGAATACAACCTTCCAATATATGAATCTTTACCTCTCGGCCATTTTGAGACTCCTCGTCATGTCTGTGATCTCATCCGGGACTCCGAACAAACTTCGGTCACCAAAACACATAACTCATAATACAAATTGTCATCGAACCTTAAGCGTGCGGACCCTACGGGTTCGAGAACTATGTAGACATGACCGAGACACATCTCCGGTCAATAACCAATAGCAGAACCTGGATGCTCATATTGGCTCCTACATATTCTATGAAGATCTTTATCGGTCAAACCGCATAACAACATACGTCATTCCCATTGTCATCGGTATGTTACTTGCCCGAGATTCGATCTTCGGTATCCCCATACCTAGTTCAATCTCGTTACTGGCAAGTCTCTTTACTCGTTCCATAATGCATCATCATGTAACTAACTCATTAGTCACATTGCTTGCAAGGCTAATAACCCACAAGTATAGGGGATCAATTGTAGCCTTTTTTGATAAGTAAGAGTGTCGAACCCAACGAGGAGCTAAAGGTAGAACAAATATTCCCTCAAGTTCTATCGACCACCGATACAACTCTACGCACGCTTAACGTTCGCTTTACCTAGAACAAGTATGAAACTAGAAGTACTTTGTAGGTGTTTTTGGATAGGTTTGCAAGAAAATAAAGAGCGTGTAAATAAAAGCTAGGGGCTGTTTAGATAAAGACACAACTAAATTAGTTTTAGTAGAGAGCTTTTTTGTCACGAGAAAGTTATTTGTCCCTAGGCAATCGATAACTAGACCGGTAATCATTATTGCAATTTTATTTGAGGGAGAGGCATAAGCTAACATACTTTCTCTACTTGGATCATATGCACTTATGATTGGAACTCTAGCAAGCGTCCGCAACTACTAAAGATTCATTAAGGTAAAACCCAACCATAGCATTAAAGTATCAAGTACCCTTTATCCCATACGCAAACAACCTACTTACTCGGGTATGTTCTTCTGTCACTCACGCCACCCACCATAAGCAAATCATGAACATATTGCAAACCCTACAGCGGGGATCCCTCACGCTTGCGCGACACGGAGAGCACCATAGGACAGCACCAATAATAAAACGTGCAAATCAAACCAATCTTGATCATCAAATAACCCATAGGACAAAACGGATCTACTCAAACATCATAGGATAGCCATACATCATTGGGAAATAATATATAGCATTGAGCACCATGTTTAAGTAGAGATTACAGCGGGTAAGAGAGAGGTTACACCGCTGCATAGAGGGGGAGAGTTGGTGATGATGGCGGTGAAGTAGTTGGTGAAGATTGCGGTGATGACGATGGCCCCCGGTGGCACTCCGGGGCCACCGGAAGCGAGGGGGAGAGAGCCCCCCTCCTTCTTCTTCTTCCTTGACCTCCTCCCTAGATGGGAGAAGGGTTTCCCCTCTGGTCCATGGTCTCCATGGCGTGGGAGGGGCGAGAGCCCCTCCGAGATTGGATCTGTCTCTCTGTCTCTCTCTGTTTCTGCGTTCTCCACTGCTGTCCTTTCACCGTTTCGTGTATATATGGAGATCCGTAACTCCGATTGGACTGAAACCTTTGCCGTGATTTTTTTCCAAAAATTAGCTTTCTTGCGGCCGAAGAAGGGCATCAACCGCCTTACGGGTGGCCCACGAGGGTCAAGGGCGCGCCCCCTGCCTCGTGGCCACCTCAGGTACCGTCTCGCATTTATTCTTTTTCCGGGATTCTCCTTATGTTCCAAAAATATTCTCCGTCCGTTTTTATCCCGTTTGGATTCCATTTGATATGGATATTCTGCGAAACATAAAACATGCAACAAACAGGAACTGGCACTGGGCACTGGATCAATATGTTAGTCCCAAAAATAGTATAAAAAGTTGCCAAAAGTATATGAAAGTTGAATAATATTGGCATGGAACAATAAAAAATTATAGATACGACGGAGACGTATCAGCATCCCCAAGCTTAATTCCTGCTCGTCCTTGAGTAGGTAAATGATAAAAAAGATAATTTTTGATGTGGAATGCTACCTAGCATAATCTTGATCATATGTTTAATCATGGCATGAATATTAAGACACGAGTGATTCAAAGCAATAGTCTATCATTTGACAAAAAACAATAATACTTCAAGCCTACTAATAAAGCAATCATGTCTTTTCAAAATAACATGGCCAAAGAAAGTTATCCCTACAAAATCATACAGTCTGGCTATGCTCCATCTTCACCACACAAAATATTCAAATCATGCATAACCCCGATGACAAGCCAAGCAATTGTTTCATACTTTTGATGTTCTCAAACCTTTTCATCTTTCACGCAATACATGAGCGTGAGCCATGAACATAGCACTATAGGTGGAATAGAATATGATGGTGGAGGTTGTGTGGAGAAGACAAAAAGGAGGAAGTCTCACATCGATGCGGCTAATCAACGGGCTATGGAGATGCCCATCAATCGAGATCAATGTGAGTGAGTAGGGATTGCCATGCAACGGATGCACTAAGAGCTATAAGTGTATGAAAGCTCAAACTGGAAACTAAGTGGGTGTGCATCCAACTTGCTTGCTCATGAAGACCTCGGGCATTTGAGGAAGCCCATCATCGGAATATACAAGCCAAGTTCTATAATGAAATTTCCCACTAGTATACTCTCTCTATGAAGAACATGGTGCTGCTCTAAAGCACAAGTGTGGTAAAAGGATAGTAACATTGCCCCTTCTCTCTTTTTCTCTCATTTTTTATTTTTTTTATATATTTTTTTGGTGGGCTTCTTTGGCCTCTTTTTTTTATTTGGGCTTCTTTGGCCTCTTTAATTTTTTGTAAAGTCCGGAGTCTCATCCCGACTTGTGGGGGGATCATAGTCTCCATCATCCTTTCCTCACTGGGGCAATGCTCTAATAATGGTGATCATCACACTTTTATTTACTTACAACTCAATATTACAACTCGATATCTAGAACAAAGATATGACTCTATATGAATGCCTCCGGCGGTGTACCGGGATGTGCAATGATCTAGCGTAGCAAAGATATCAAAAAACAGACAAGCCATGAAAACATCATGCTAGCTATCTTACGATCATGCAAAGCAATATGACAATGAATGCTCAAGTCATGTATATGATGATGATGGAAGTTGCATGGCAATATATCTCGGAATGGCTATGGAAATGCCATAATAGGTAGGTATATATGGTGGATGTTTTGAGGAAGATATAAGGAGGTTTATGTGTGATAGAGCGTATCGTATCATGGGGTTTGGATGCACCGGCGAAGTTTGCACCAACTCTCTAGGTGAGAAAGGGCAATGCACGGTACCGAAGAGGCTAGCAATGATGGAAGGGTGGGAGTGCGTATAATCCATGGACTCAACATTAGTCATAAAGAACTCACATACTTATTGCAAAAATCTATTAGTCATCGAAACAAAGTACTACACGCATGCTCCTAGGGGGATAGATTGGTAGGAAAAGACCATCGCTCGTCCCCGACTGCCACTCATAAGGAAGACAATCAATAAATACCTCATGCTCCAACTTCGTTACATAACGGTTCACCATACGTGCATGCTACGGGAATCACAAACCTCAACACAAGTATTTCTACAATCCACAACTACCCACTAGCATGACTCTAATATCACCATCTTTATATCGCAAAACTATTGCAAGGAATCAAACATATCATATTCAGTGATCTTACAAGTTTTATGTAGGATTTTATGACTAACCATGTGAATGACCAATTCCTGTCATCTCTCTAAATAGATATAAGTGAAGCAAGAGAGTTTAATTCTTTCTACAAAAGATATGCCCATGCTCTAACAAATATAAGTGAAGCAAAAGAGCATTCTACAAATGGCGGTTGTCTAAGTGAAGAGAAACATGCAATCCAAACTTCAAATGATATAAGTGAAGCACATGAAGCATTCTATAAAGCCATACTCAAAAGATATAAGTGAAGTGCAAAGAGCATTCTATAAATCAACCAAGGACTATCTCATACCAGCATGGTTCATAAAATAAAAGAGAAAACTAAATGCAAAAGACGCTCCAAGATTTGCACATATCGCATGAACGAAACGAATCCGAAAACATACCGATACTTGTTGAAGAAAGAGGGGATGCCTTCCGGGGCATCCCCAAGCTTAGACGCTTGAGTATCCTTGAATATTTACTTGGGGTGCCTCGGGCATCCCCAAGCTCTAGCTCTTTCCTCTCTTCCTTCTTCTCACATCGAGACCTTCTCGATCATCGAACACTTCATCCACACAAAACTTCAACAGAAAACTCGGTAAGATCCGTTAGTATAATAAAGCAAATCACTACTCTAAGTACTGTTGCAAACCAATTCATATTTTGTTTTTCCATTGTAGCTACTGTAATATAACTTTTTCATGGCTTAATCCAGTGATATAAATTGATAGTTTCATCAAAACAAGCAAACTATGCATCAAAAACAGAATCTGTCTAAAACAGAACAGTCTGTAATAATCTGAACATTCACCATACTTATGATACTTGAAAAATTCTGCAAAAATTAGGAAAAATAAACAATTTTTATATAAAGACAGTGAAAAAAGAATCAGAACCATTTGACGTTCCAGTAAAAAATGTAAAATCGCGCACTACAGCCAAAGTTTATGTCCTGCGCCGTACAAACCAACAAGCATTGTAAACATCCTAAAGGCAAACCTTGGCACATTATTTTTATAATACAATGGAATTGTAAAAGGGGATAATTATTTTTATTGAAAAGTTTCTATAATTAAGATTCACAAAGTTTCCGTGAGCATGAACAAAGTTCAAGGCTAGCTCCCACTTTAACAATGCTCGTCTTTCTCACTTTCGCCTTTCTTTTTGAAAAAGCTTTGGGTTCCCCTCTTTATTTTTGTTGTTTTTAAAATATATAAAAGCACTCACCAGAAATAAATGACTCTCTAAAACTTCCGGGTTGTCTTCCTGGCAGCGCTTTCTTTAAAGCCATTAAGCTAGGCATATAGTGCTCAAGTAATGGATCCACCCGGATCCCAAGGTATATCAAAGCCAATTTTAATTAACAATGATTTTGTAATTTAGTAGTGAGCACAAGGTAACATATATCAAGCAATGATGAAGTCTAACTCTCTTCCTATGCATCGGCATGTCATAAAAGAACAATTCATGCACACACAGTAAAGGCCAATGCATAGTATAAACAGTTTCTTGCAATTTTTTCGTGTTGGAAACATAGAGAGGTGGAGATATAGTTCCTCTCTCATAATAATTGCAAGTAGGAGCAGAAAGCACATGCATATTATATTCATCAAAATCATCATGTGCAACGGTATAAGGCAACCCATCAATATAATCCTTAATAAGCACAAACTTCTCCGATATAGTGTAGTTTGGAGAATTCAAAAAGATAATAGGACTATCATGTGTGGGTGCAATAGCAATAATTTCATGTTTAACATAAGGAACTATAGCAAGTTCATCTCCATAAGCATAATTTATATTGGCATCTTGGCCACAAGCATAGCAAGCATCAAGTTCATCAAAAAGGGGTATTTCAAAAGAATCAACGGGATCATAGCAATCATCATAGCAATCATCCTTCGGTAAGCACGAAGGGAAATTAAACAATGTATGAGTTGAAGAGTTACTCTCATTAGAAGGTGGGCACGGGTAGCTAATCCGCTCTTCCTCCTTTTGTTCTTCGCTCTCCTCATCATATTTTTCATCCAATGAGCTCACAGTTTCGTCAATTTCTTCTTCCATAGACTCCTGCAAAATATTAGTCTCTTCTTGGACAGCGGAGACTTTCTCAATAAGCGCATCAATATAGGAATTATATTCATAATTATCATAGCAATATTTCAATATAGCAAAAATTTCAGGCCTATGAACATCATCATCAAAAGCTTCATACTTTTCAAACAAAGATTCAATTTCATAAGCACCCTTAAAAGCAACAAATTCTTCTATTTGTTCCACATCATAGTAATCATATATACCATTAGCATACGAAGATAAGATTCCATTATCAATAAACTCACAGTGGTAGGGAAGGTGTTTCTTAGGGTTTTCAGAACAACAAGTAACATCATATATTTCACATAAATTCCAAGCATAGCATTGCAAACGATGAATTTGACCCAGCAAAAGTTTCCCTTTTTCAGATATACGGTGTCGCACATAACAAGCATGCTCATCTGAAGATTTTCCCTCAACTAAGCTAGTTGGGGTTTCAGCACGAGCACATAGGGATCGAAGATGATCCAAGTAAAAAGCTTCAGGAGTGTGATAGATTTTGAGTGGTTCTTCAACCATTGGTTCAGTAGGTACAACTAATTTTTTTGGTATTTTGCGTTTCCTACCCATAACTAAAGATAGAAAGCAACTAAGAACGGCAAATAAAAATTACTTAGTGATAAAGCAAACAAGCACACACGAAAATATTCACCCCACACTATTGCTCCCCGGCAACGGCGCCAGAAAAAGGTCTTGATAACCCACAAGTATAGGGGATCAATTGTAGCCTCTTTCGATAAGTAAGAGTGTCGAACCCAACGAGGAGCTAAAGGTAGAACAAATATTCCCTCAAGTTCTATCGACCACCGATACAACTCTACACACGCTTAACGTTCGCTTTACCTAGAACAAGTATGAAACTAGAAGTACTTTGTAGGTGTTTTTGGATAGGTTTGCAAGAAAATAAAGAGCGTGTAAATAAAAGCTAGGGGCTGTTTAGATAAAGACACAACTAAATTAGTTTTAGTAGAGAGCTTTTTTGTCACGAGAAAGTTATTTGTCCCTAGGCAATCGATAACTAGACCGGTAATCATTATTGCAATTTTATTTGAGGGAGAGGCATAAGCTAACATACTTTCTCTACTTGGATCATATGCACTTATGATTGGTACTCTAGCAAGCGTCCGCAACTACTAAAGATTCATTAAGGTAAAACCCAACCATAGCATTAAAGTATCAAGTCCCCTTTATCCCATACGCAAACAACCTACTTACTCGGGTATGTGCTTCTGTCACTCACGCCACCCACCATAAGCAAATCATGAACATATTGCAAACCCTACAGCGGGGATCCCTCACGCTTGCGCGACACGGAGAGCACCATAGGACAGCACCAATAATAAAACGTGCAAATCAAACCAATCTTGATCATCAAATAACCCATAGGACAAAACGGATCTACTCAAACATCATAGGATAGCCATACATCATTGGGAAATAATATATAGCGTTGAGCACCATGTTTAAGTAGAGATTACAGTGGGTAAGAGAGAGGTTACACCGCTGCATAGAGGGGGGGAGTTGGTGATGATGGCGGTGAAGTTGTTGGTGAAGATTGCGGAGAGAGCCCCCCTCCTTCTTCTTCTTCCTTGACCTCCTCCCTAGATGGGAGAAGGGTTTCCCCTCTGGTCCATGGTCTCCATGGCGTGGGAGGGGCGAGAGCCCCTCCGAGATTGGATCTATCTCTCTGTCTCTCTCTGTTTCTGCGTTCTCCGCTGCTGTCCTTTCACCGTTTCGTGTATGTATGGAGATCTGAAACTCCAATTGGACTGAAACCTTCGCCGTGATTTTTTCCAAAAATTAGCTTTCTTGCGGCCGAAGAAGGGCATCAACCGCCTTACGGGTGGCCCACGAGGGTCAGGGGCGCGCCCCCTGCCTCGTGGCCACCTCGGGCACCGTCTCGCGTTGATTCTTCTTCCGGAATTCTCCAAATATTCCAAAAATATTCTCCGTCCATTTTTATCCCGTTTGGATTCCGTTTGATATGGATATTCTGCGAAACATAAAACATGCAACAAACAGGAACTGGCACTGGGCACTAGATCAATATGTTAGTCCCAAAAATAGTATAAAAAGTTGCCAAAAGTATATGAAAGTTGAATAATGTTGGCATGGAACAATCAAAAATTATAGATACGACGGAGGCGTATCAAAGGCTTATAGTGATGTGCATTACCAAGAGGGCCCAGAGATACCTCTCCGATACACGGAGTGACAAATCCTAATCTTGATCTATGCCAACCCAACAAACACCTTCGGAGACACCTGTAGAGCATCTTTATAATCACCCAGTTACGTTGTGATTTTTGATAGCACACAAGGTGTTCCTCCGGTATTCGGGAGTTGCATAATCTCATAGTCAGAGGAATATGTATAAGTCATGAAGAAAGCAATAGCAATAAAACTAAACGATCATTATGCTAAGCTAACGGATGGGTCTTGTTCATCACATCATTCTCTAATGATGTGATCCCATTCATAAAATGACAACACATGTCTATGGTCAGGAAACTTAACCATCTTTGATTAACGAGCTAGTCAAGTAGAGGCAAACTAGGGACACTCTGTTTTGTCTATGTATTCACACATGTACTAAGGTTCCAGTTAATACAATTATAGCATGAATAATAAACATTTATCATGACATAAGGAAATATAAATAACAACTTTATTATTGCCTCTAGGGCATATTTCCTTCAGTCTCCCACTTGCACTAGAGTCAATAATCTAGATTACATAGTAATGATTCTAACACCCATGAAGTCTTGGTGTTGATCATGTTTTGCTCGTGGAAGAGGCTTAGTCAACGGGTCTGCAACATTCAGATCCGTATGTATTTTGCAAATCTCTATTTTTCACTCCTTGACTTGATCGCGGATGGAATTGAAGCGCCTCTTGATGTGTTTGGTTCTTTTGTGAAATCTGGATTCCTTTGCCAAGGCTGTTGCTCCAGTATTGTCACAAAAGATTTTCATTGGACCCGATGCACTAGGTATTACCCCTATATCGGATATGAACTCCTTCATCCAGACTCCTTCATTTGCTGCTTCCGAAGAAGCTATGTACTCTGCTTCACACGTAGATCCAGCCACGACGCTCTACTTGGAACTGCACCAACTGACAGCTCCACCATAAATACGTATCCGGTTTGTGACTTAGAGTCATCCGGATCAGTGTTAAAGCTTGCATCGACGTAACCATTTACGACAAGCTCTTTTTCACCTCCATAAACAAGAAACATATCCTTAGTCCTTTTCAGGTATTTCAGGATGTTCTTGACCGCTGTCCAGTGATCCACTCCTGGATTACTTTGATACCTCCCTGCTAAACTTATAGCAAGGCACACATCAGGTTTGGTACACAGCATTGCATACATGATAGAACCTATGTCTGAGGCATAGGGAATGACTTTCATTTTCTCTCTATCTTCTGTAGTGGTCGGGCATTGAGTCTGACTCAACGTCACACCTTGTAACATAGGCAAGAACCCTTTCTTTGACTGATCCATGTTGAACTTCTTCAAAACTTTATCAAGGTATGTGCTTTGTGAAAGTCCAATTAAGCGTCTTGATCTATCTCTATAGATCTTGATGCTCAATATATAAGCAGCTTCACCGAGGTCTTTCATTGAAAAATTCTTGTTCAAGTATCCTTTTATGATATCTAGAAATTTTGTATCATTTCCAATCAATAATATGTCATCTACATATAATATTAGAAATGCTACAGAGCTCCCACTCACTTTCTTGTAAATACAGGATTCTCCAAAAGTCTGTATAAAACCATATGCTTTGATCACACTATCAAAGCGTATATTCCAACTCCGAGATGCTTGCACCAGTCCATAAATGGATCGCTGGAGCTTGCACACTTTGTTAGCACCTTTAGGATCGACAAAACCTTCTGGTTGCATCATATACAACTCTTCTTCAAGAAATCCATTAAGGAATGCAGTTTTGACATCCATTTACCAAATTTCATAATCATAAAATGCGGCAATTGCTAACATGATTTGGACAGACTTAAGCATCGCTACGGGTGAGAAGGTCTCATCATAGTCAACTCCTTGAACTTGTCGAAAACCTTTCGCAACAAGTCGAGCTTTGTAGACAGTAACATTACCGTCAGCGTCAGTCTTCTTCTTGAAGATCCATTTATTCTCTATGGCTTGTTGATCGTCGGGCAAGTCAACCAAAGTCCACATTTTGTTCTCATACATGGATCCCATCTCAGATTTCATGGCCTCAAGCCATTTCACGGAAACTAGGCTCATCATCGCTTCCTCATAGTTCGTAGGTTCGTCATGGTCTAGCAATATGACTTCCAGAACAGGATTACCGTACCACTCTGGTGCGGAACGTACTATGGTTGACCTAAGAGGTTCGGTAGTAACTTGATCTAAAGTCTCATGATCATCATCATTAACTTCCTCACTAATTGGTGTAGGCATCACTGGAACCGATTTCTGTGATGAACTACTTTCCAATTCGGGAGAAGGTACAATTACCTCATCAAGTTCTACTTTCCTCCCACTCACTTCTTTTGAGAGAAGCTCCTTCTCTAGAAAGGATCCATTCTTAGCAACGAATATCTTGCCTTCAGATCTGTGATAGAAGGTGTACCCAATAGTCTCCTTTGGGTATCCTATGAAGACGCATTTCTCCGATTTGGGTTCGAGCTTATCAGGTTGAAGCTTTTTCACATAAGCATCGCAGCCCCAAACTTTAAGAACCGACAGCTTAGGTTTCTTGCCAAACCATAGTTCATATGGTGTCGTCTCAACGGATTTAGATGGTGCCCTATTTAAAGTGAATGCAGCCGTCTCTAAAGCATAACCCCAAAACGATGGTGGTAAATCGGTAAGAGACATCATAGATCGCACCATATCTAATAAAGTAGGTTACGATGTTCGGACACACCATTACGCTGTGGTGTTCCAAGTGGCGTGAGTTGCGAAACTATTCCACATTGTTTCAAATGAATACCAAACTCATAACTCAAATATTCACCTCGATGATCAGATCGTAGAAACTTTATTTTCTTGTTATGATGATTTTCCACTTCACTCTGAAATTCTTTGAACTTTTCAAATGTTTCAGACTTATGTTTCATTAAGTAGATATATCCATATCTGCTCAAATCATCTGTGAAGGTCAGAAAATAAAGATACCCGTCGCAAGCCTCAACGCTCATCGGACCGCATACATCAGTATGTATTATTTCCAATAAGTCAGTTGCTCGCTCGATTGTTCCGGAGAACGGAGTCTTAGTCATCTTGCCCATGAGGCATGGTTCGCAAGCATCAACTGACTCATAATCAAGTGATTCCAAAAGCCCATCAACATGGAGTTTCTTCATGCGCTTTACACCAATATGACATAAACGGCAGTGCCACAAATAAGTTCCAGTATCATTATTAACTTTGCATCTTTTGGCTTCAATATTATGAATATTTGTATCACTACAATCGAGATTCAACAAAAATAGACCACTCATCAAGGGTGCATGACCATAAAAGATATTACTCATATAAATAGAACAACCATTATTCTCTGATTAAATGAATAACCGTCTCGCATCAAACAAGATACATATATAATGTTCATGCTCAATGCTGGCACCAAATAACAATTATTTAGGTCTAAAACTAATCCCGAAGGTAGATGTAGAGGTAGCGTGCCGAAGGTGATCACATCGACTTTGGAACCATTTCCCACGCGCATCGTCACCTCGTCCTTAGCCAATCTTCATTTAATCCGTAGCCCCTGTTTCGAGTTGCAAATATGAGCAACAGAACTAGTATCAAATACCCAGGCGCTACTATGAGCATTAGTAAGGTACACATCAATAACATGTATATCAAATATACCTTTCACTTTCCCATCCTTCTTATCCGCCAAATACTTGGGGCAGTTCCGCTTCCAGTGACCAGTCCCTTTGCAGGAGAAGCACTCAATTTCAGGCGTAGGTCCAGACATGGGCTTCTTCCCTTGAGCAGCAACTTGCTTGTTGTTCTTCTTGAAGTTCCCCTTCTTCCCTTTGCCTTTTTTATTGAAACTAGTGGTCTTGTTAACCATCAACACTTGATGCTCCTTCTTGATTTCTACCTCCGCAGCCTTTAGCATCGCGAAGAGCTCGGGAATTGTTTTTTCCATCCCTTGCATATTATAGTTCATCACGAAGCCTTTATAGCTTGGTGGCACTGATTGAAGAACTTTGTCAATACACTATCATCAGGAAGATTAACTCCCAGCTGAGTCACGTGGTTATGGTACCCAGACATTCTGAGTATGTGTTCACTGACAGAACTATTCTCCTCCATCTTGCAGCTATAGAATTTGTTGGAGACTTCATATCTCTCAACTCGGGCATTTGCCTTAAATATTAGCTTCAACTCCTAGAATATCTCATATGCTCCATGATGTTCAAAATGTCTTTGAAGTCCCGATTCTAAGCCGTAAAGCATGGCACACTGAACTATCGAGTAGTCATCAGCTTTGCTCTGCCAGACGTTCATAACGTCCGGAGTTGCTCCTGCAGCGGGTCTTGCACCTAGCGGTGCTTCCAGGACATAATTCTTCTGTGGAGCAATGAGGATAATCCTCAAGTTACAGACCCATTCCGTGTAGTTGCTACCATCATCTTTCAACTTAGCTTTCTCTAGGAACGCATTAAAATTCAAGGGAACGGTACACGTGCCATTGATCTACAACAACATAGATATGCAAAAAAACTATCAGGTACTAAGTTCATGATAAATTAAAGTTCAATTAATCATATTACTCAAGAACTCCCACTTAGATAGACATCCCTCTAGTCATCTAAATGATCACGTGATCCATATCAACTAAACCATGTCCGATCATCACGTGAGATGGAGTAGTTTTCAATGGTGAACATCTCTATGTTGATCATATCTACTATATGATTCACGTTCGACCTTTTGGTCTCAGTGTTACGAGGCCATATCTGCATATGCTAGGCTCGTCAAGTTTAACCCGAGTATTCTCCACGTGCAAAACTGGCTTGCACCCGTTGATGTGAACGTAGAGCTTATCACACCCGATCATCATGTGGTGTCTCGGCACGACGAACTGTAGCAACGGTGCATACTCAGGGAGAACACTTATACCTTGAAATTTAGTGAGGGATCATCTTATAATGCTACCTCCGTACTAACGAAAATAAGATGCATAAAAGATAAATATCACATGCAATCAAAATATGTGACATGATATGGCCATCATCATCTTGTGCCTTTGATCTCCATCTCCAAAGCACCGTCATGATCTCCATCGTCACTGGCTTGACACCTTGATCTCCATCGTAGCGTCGTTGTCGTCTCGCCAACTATTGCTTCTACAACTATTGCTACCGCATAGTGATAAAGTAAAGCAACTACATGGCGATTGCATCTCATACAATAAAGCGACAACCATAAGGCTCCTGCCAGTTGCCGATAACTTTTACAAAACATGATCATCTCATACAATAACTTATATCACATCATGTCTTGACCATATCACATCACAACATGCCCTGCAAAAACAAGTTAGACGTCCTCTACTTTGTTGTTGCAAGTTTTACGTGGCTGCTACGGGCTTCTAGCAAGAACCGTTCTTACCTACGCACCAAAACCACTTCGTCAAGTGTGTTGTTTTAACCTTCAACAAGGACTGGCCGTAGTCAAACTCGATTCAACTAAAGTTGGAGAAACAGACACCCGCCATCCACCTGTGTGCGAAGCACGTCGGTAGAACCAGTCTCATGAACGCGGTCATGTAATGTCGGTACGGGCCGCTTCATCAAAGTAAGACATTGGTGGTAAGCAGTATGACTATTATCACCCACAACTCTTTGTGTTCTACTTGTGCATATCATCTACGCATAGACCTGGCTCGGATGCCACTGTTGGGGAACGTAGCATGCAATTTCAAAAAAAATCCTACGCTCACGCAAGATCTATCTAGGAGATGCATAGCAATGAGAGGGGGAGAGTGTGTCAACGTACCCTCGTAGACCGAAAGCGTAAGCGTTAGATTAACGCGGTTGATGTAGTCGAACGTCTTCACGATCCAACTGATCCAAGTACCGAACGTACGGCACCTCTGTGTTCAGCACACGTTCAGCTCGATGACGTCCCTCAAACTCTTGATCCAGCAGAGGGTCGAGGGAGAGTTTCGTCAGCACGACGACGTGGTGACGGTGTTGGTGATGTGATCCGCGTAGGGCTTCGCCTAAGCACTACGACACTATACCGGAGGAGTAAACTGTGGAGGGGGCACCACACACGGCTAAGAGAACAATTGATGTGCCTTTGGGGTGCCCCCGCCCCCGTATAGAAAGGAGGGGAGGAGGAGGCCGGCGGCCAGGAGGGGCGCGCCATGGGGGGAGTCCTACTTGGACTCCTAGTCCAAGTAGGATTCGCCCCCCCCCCCTTTCCTTTCTCCACCGGAGGGAAAAGGAAGGAGAGGGAGAGGGAGAGGGAAAGGGGGGCGCCGCCCCCTCCCCTAGTCCAATTCGGACTGCCATGGGGGGCGCGGCCACCCCTTGCGGCCCTCCTCTCTCTCCACTAAGGCCCAATATTTCCCCCGGGGGTTCCGGTAACCCCTCGGTACTTCGGTAAAATACCCGAATCACTCGGAACCATTCCGATGTCCGAATACAACCTTCCAATATATGAATTTTTACCTCTCGACCATTTTGAGACTCCTCATCATGTCTGGGATCTCATCCGGGACTCCGAACAAACTTCGGTCACCAAAACACGTAACTCATAATACAAATCGTCATCGAACGTTAAGCGTGCGTACCCTACGGGTTCGAGAACTATGTAGACATGACCGAGACACATCTCCGGTCAATAACCAATAGCGGAACCTTGATGCTCATATTGGCTCCTACATATTCTACGAAGATCTTTATCGGTCAAAGCGCATAACAACATATGTCATTCCCTTTGTCATTGATATGTTACTTGCCCGAGATTCGATAGTCGGTATCCTCATACCTAGTTCAATCTCGTTACTGGCAAGTCTCTTTACTCGTTCTGTAATGCATCATACCATAACTAACTCATTAGTCACATTGCTTACAAGGCTTATAGTGATGTGCCTTACTGAGAGGGCCCAGAGATACATCTCCAATACACGGAGTGACAAATCCTAATCTTGATCTATGCCAACCCAACAAACACCTTCGGAGACACCTATAGAGAATCTTTATACTCACCCGGTTACGTTGTGACGTTTGATAGCACACAAGGTGTTCCTCCGGTATTCGGGAGTTGCATAATCTCATAGTCAGAGGAATATGTATAAGTCATGAAGAAAGCAATAGCAATAAAACTAAACGATCATTATGCTAAGCTAACGGATGGGTCTTGTCCATCACATCATTCTCTAATGATGTGATCCCGTTCATCAAATGACAACACATGTCTATGGTCAGGGAACTTAACCATCTTTGATTAACGAGCTAGTCAAGTAGAGGCAAACTAGGGACACTCTGTTTTGTCTATGTATTCACACATGTACTAAGTTTCCAGTTAATACAATTCTAGCATGAATAATAAACATTTATAATGATATAAGGAAATATAAATAACAACTTTATTATTGCCTCTAGGGCATATTTCCTTCAGCTCCTGTGCCTTCGCCCGCTGCGACCTCCTCGGGGTCGGGGCCTTCCGCGGCTGCCTCCTCGGGCTTGACGCCCCCATCCGTGCCTCCACACGATGGGCCGGCCTCGCCCGCGGCCGTGTCGACGCCTCCTCGGGCGTCCTCTTCACCATCCGGGTCGGCGTCACCCGATGCTGCGGCCTCGCCGTCCTTCACGACGGCCTCGTCTCCGGCTCGGTCCGCCTCTCCTGCGGGGACGGTGGATGTTGTGGCCTCGTCCCGCCTTCTGACGCGCCAGCCCTGTCTGATGGGTCGGCCTCTCCCGTGGCTGGTCCTGTCGGGCCTCCACCCACGGCTGGTCCCGCGATCGGCCCGGTTACGCGCTCCCGTACGGGCGTCTTCCGCCCGAGCTCACGTTACACCTCGGACGAATACGTCTGCACCGCCTCGACGTCTACACCATCTCCGCTACTATCCTCGGTTCGGGCCGCTCTTCATGATCCTCTCTGGATGGCTGCGATGCAGGAGGAGTTCGATGCCTTGAAGAGGAACCGGACCTGGCAGCTTGTTCCCTGACCCCGGCACGCCAACGTGATCACCGGGAAGTGGGTCTTCAAACACAAGCTTCGCCCGGATGGCACCCTTGACCGCTATAAGGCGCTTTGGGTTGTTCGTGGCTTCCGGCAACGCACCGGCGTGGACTTCCCCGACACTTTTGCTCCGGTTGTTAAGCCCGGGACGATCCGCACTGTTTTACAGCTTGCGATCTCTCGTGTCTGGCCGGTTCATCAGATGGACATCTCCGACGCCTTTCTTCATGGTCATCTCGAGGAGCAGGTTTTTTTTCAGCAGCCCACCGGGTTTGTTGATTCGGCATGTCCCGATCATGTGTGCCTGCTTTCCCACTCATTATATGGGCTCAACCAGGCCCCGCGCGCCTGGTACCAGCTGATGTCGGCTAGGACTACGTCGGTATTTCCCCAAAGAGGAAGGGATGATGCAGCACAGAGACGGTAGGTATTTCCCTCAAATATGAAACCAAGGTTATCGAACCAGTAGGAGAACCAAGCAACACAACGTAAATAGCCCCTACACACAAATAACAACTACCCGCAACCCGACGTGTTAAAGGGGTTGTCAATCCCTTCCGGGTAACGGCGCCTCAAGATAGGCAAACGGGCGTGAGATAAAATTGTAGTAGATTGATAGATCGAACGCCAAATAAAATAAATAAGAATAAAATGCAGCAAGGTATTTTTGTATTTTTGGTTTAATAGATCTGAAAATAAAAGCAAAGGAAAAGTAGATCATAAAGGCAAATATATGAGAAAGAGACCCGGGGGCCGTAGGTTTCACTAGTGGCTTCTCTCGAGAAAAATAGCAAATGGTGCATGAACAAATTATTGTTGGGCAATTGATAGAACTTCAAATAATCATGACGATATCCAGGCAATGATCATTATATAGGCATCACGTCCAAGATTAGTAGACCGACTCCTGCCTGCATCTACTACTATTACTCCATACATCGACCGCTATCCAGCATGCATCTAGTGTATTAAGTTCATGGAGAAAACGGGTAATGCAATAAGAACGATGACATGATGTAGACAAGATCTATCTATGTAGAGATAGAACCCATCGTTTTATCCTTAGTAGCAACGATACATATGTGTCGGTTCCCCTTCTGTCACTGGGATCAAGCACCGTAAGATCGAACCTACTACAAAGCACCTCTTCCCATTGCAAGATAAATAGATCAAGTTGGCCAAAGAAAACCCAAATATTGGAGAAGAAATACGAGGCTATAGTAGATCATGCATAAAAGAGATCAAAGAAACTCAAATACTTTCATGGATATAAAAAGATATAACTGATCATAAACTCAAAGTTCATCAGATCCCAACATACACACCGCAAAAAGAGTTACATCATATGGATCTCCAAGAGACCGTTGTATTGAGAATTCAGCGAGAGAGAGAGAGAGAGAGAGAGAGAGAGAGAGAGAGGAAGCCATCTAGCTACTAACTACGGACCCGAAGATCTACAAAGAACTACTCACGCATCATTGGAGAGGCACCAATGGAGGTGGTGAACCCCATCCATGATGGTGTCTAGATTGGATCTGGTGGTTCTGGACTCTGTGGTGGCTGGATCAATATTTCGTCGACTCCCCTAGGGTTTTGGGAATATTGGGGTATTTATAGAGCAAAGAGGCGGTCCGAGGGGCACCCGAGGTGGGCACAACCCACCAAGGCGCGCTTGGGCCTCCTGGCGCGCCCTAGTGGGTTGTGCTCTCTTCGGAGCACCCCCTAGGCGCAGCCAGGGCCCATTATGTGTCTTCTGTTCCATAAAAATTCTCCGTGAAGTTCCGTTATATTTGGACTCCGTCTGATATTGATTTCCTGTGATGTAAAAAAACATGCAGAAAACAACAACTGGCACTTGGCACTATGTCAATAGGTTAGTACCATAAAATGATATAAAATGACTATAAAATGATTATAACACATCCAAGATTGATAATATAACAGCTCCTACTCGTCCTCGAGTAGGTAAGTGATAAAAACAGAATTTTTGATGTGGAATGCTGCCTAACATGTCATATCATATTCTTTTCTTTATAGCATGGACATTTGGACTTTTATGTGATTCAAAGCAATAGTCTAGTTTTGACATGACAATTTAAATACTCAAGCATATCAACAAGCAACCATGTCTTTCAAAATATCAACGCTAAAATAAGTTATCCCTAGCCCATCATGCTCAACCATTGATCCATTCATGAAACACACTCGCATATTAGCTACACCCAATACTCAAGTATGATCATATTGCCTCCTAGTTGGTGCTTTTATAAGAGAAGATGGAGACTCAAATTCAAAAATAAAAAATTGCATAAAGTAAAAGAAAGGCCCTTCGCAGAGGGAAGTAGGGATTTGTAGAGGTGCCAGAGCTCAAAGCGAAAAACTTAGAGATAAAAACATTTTGGGAGGTGTATCCATCCCACCAACGAAAACGACTTAGAGTTCCCAACACTTTCCATGCTAGATATATCATAGGCGGTCCCAAACAGAAAATAAAATTTATTCCTTCTTCCACCATACTTCCTCCATACCAACACTTTTCAAGGAATTTATTATTTGACAACATAAAGTAAATTCATTTTTCATTTCGGGACTGGGGATCCCTAAAACCTTTGCCTTACTCCCATGCAATGACAAGTGAATAAACACTCATCGTGAGAATAACACATCCAGCATGGAAAATATTAGCCACCCCTTGATACGTCTCTAACGTATCTATAATTTTTTATTGTTCCATGCTATTATATTATCTGTTTTGGATGTTTAATGGGCTTTAATATGCGCTTTTATATTATTTTTGGGACTAACCTATTAACCGGAGGCCCAGTGCCAGTTGCTGTTTTTTTGCCTATTTCAGTGTTTTATAGAAAAGGAATATCAAACGGAATCCAAACGGAATGAAACCTTCGCGAGGATCGTTTTTGGAACAAACACAATCCAGGAGACTTGGAGTGGACGTCAAGGAAGCAACGAGGCGGCCACGAGGCAGGGAGGCGCGCCCCCACCTTCGTGGGCCCCTCATAGCTCCATTGACCTACTTCTTTCACCTATATATACTCATATACCCAGAAAACATCTGGGGGAGCCACGAAACCACTTTTCCACCGCCGCAACCTTCTGTACCCGTGAGATCCCATCTTGGGGCCTTTTCCAACGCTCCGCCGGAGGGGGAATCGATCACAGAGGGCTTCTACATCAACACCATAGCCTCTCCGATGATGTGTGAGTAGTTACCATAGACCTTCGGGTCCATAGTTATTAGCTAGATGGCTTCTTCTCTCTCTTTGGATCTCAATTCACAGTTCTCCTCGATGTTCTTGGAGATCTATTCGATGTAATACTTTTTGCGGTGTGTTTGCCGAGATCTGATGAATTGTGAGTTTATGATCAAGTTTATCTATGAACAATATTTGATTCTTCTCTGAATTCTTATATGCATGATTTGATATCTTTGCAAGTCTCTTCGAATTATCGATTTAGTTTGGCCTACTAGATTGATCTTTCTTGCAATGGGAGAAGTGCTTAGCTTTGGGTTCAATCTTGCGGTGTCCTTTCCCAGTGATAGTAGGGGCAGCAAGGCACGTATTGTATTGTTGGCATTGAGGATAAAAAGATGGGGTTTATATCATATTGCTTGAGTTTATCCCTCTACATCATGTCATCTTGCCTAATGCGTTACTCTATTCTTATGAACTTAATACTCTAGATGCATGCTGGATAGCGGTCGATGTGTGGAGTAGTAGTAGTAGATGTAGAATCGTTTCGGTCTACTTGACACAGACGTGATGCCTATATACATGATCATGCCTAGATATTCTCATAACTATGCGCTTTTCTATCAATTGCTCTGCAGTAATTTGTTCACCCACCGTAATATATGCTATCATGAGAGAAGCCACTAGTGAAACCTATGGCCCCCGGGTCTACTTTCCATCATATAAGTTTCCGCTCTATTTTATTTTGCAATCTTTACTTTCCAATCTATACAACAAAAATACCAAAAATATTTATCTTATTATCTTTATCAGATCTCACTTTTGCAAGTGGCCGTGAAGGGATTGACAACCCCTTTATCGCGTTGGTTGCAAGGTTCTTCATTGTTTGTGCAGGTACTAGGGGATTTGCGTGTAGTCTCCTACTGGATTGATACCTTGGTTCTCAAAAACTGAGGGAAATACTTACGCTACTTTGCTGCATCACCCTTTCCTCTTAAGGGAAAACCAACGCATGCTCAAGAGGTAGCAAGAAGGATTTCCGGCGCCGTTGCCGGGGAGATTTGTGCCAAGTCAAGTCAAGATTTGATCTCCCGTCAACTAGCCATTTCTGGCGCCGTTGCCGAGGAGATCTACGCACAAGTCAAGACATACCAAGTACCCATCACAAACTCTTATCCCTCGCATTACATTATTTGCCATTTGCCTCTTGTTTTCCTCTCCCCCACTTCACCCTTGCCGTTTTATTTGCCCTTTTTCCGTTCATCCCTTTTCGCTTGCTTCTTGTTTGCTTGCGTGTTGGATTGATTGTTTGTCATGATGGCTCAAGATAATACTAAATTGTGTGACTTTTCCAATACCAACAACAATGATTTTATTAGCACTCCGATTGCTCCTATTACCGATGCCGAATCTATTGAAATTAATGCTGCTTTATTGAATCTTGTCATGAAAGATCAATTTTCTGGCCTTCCTAGTGAAGATGCCGCTACCCATCTAAACAACTTTGTTGATTTGTGTGATATGCAAAATAAGAAAGATGTGGATAATGATATTGTTAAATTGAAGCTATTTCCGTTTTCGCTTGGAGATCGTGCTAAAACTTGGTTCTCTTCTTTGCCTAAAAATAGTATTGATTCATGGAATAAGTGCAAAGATGCTTTTATCTCTAAGTATTTTCCTCCCGCTAAGATCATCTCTCTTAGAAATGATATTATGAATTTTAAGCAACTTGATCACGAGCATGTTGCACAAGCTTGGGAGAGGATGAAATTAATGATACATAATTGCCCTACACATGGTTTGAATTTATGGATGATTATACAAAAAAATTATGCTGGATTGAATTTTGCTTCTAGAAATCTTTTAGATTCGGCCGCGAGAGGCACTTTCATGGAAATCACTTTAGGAGAAGCTACTAAACTCCTAGATAATATTATGGTTAATTATTCTCAATGGCATATTGCAAGATCTACTAGTAAAAAGGTTCATGCGGTAGAAGAGATTAATGTTTTGAGTGGAAAGATGGATGAACTTATGAAATTGTTTGATAATAAGAGTGTTTCTTCTAATTCTAATGATATCCCTTTGTCCACTTTGATTGAGAATAATAATGAATCTATGGATGTGAATTTTGTTGGTAGGAACAATTTTGGTAACAACGCGTATAGAGGAAACTTTAATTCTAGGTCGTTCCCTAGTAATTCCTCTAATAATTATGGTAACTCCTACAACAACTCTTATGGAAATTTTAATAAGATGCCCCCTGATTTTGAGACTAGTGTTAAAGAATTTATGAATTCGCAAAAGAATTTCGATGCTTTGCTTCAAGAAAAATTGCTTAAGATTGATGAGTTGGCTAGGAACGTGGATAGAATTTCTCTTGATGTTGATTCTTTGAAACTTAGATCTATTCCACCTAAGCATGATATCAATGAGTCTCCCAAATCCATGAGAATTTCCATTGATGAGTGCAAAGAAAGAACCGCTAGGATGCGTGCTAAAAAAGATTGCTTTGTGAAAGCGTGTTCTTCTAGTTTTCATGATAATAATGATGAAGATCTAAAAGTGATTGATGTGTCCCCTATTAAATCTTTGTTTTCCAATATAAATCTTGATAAAGATGGGACTGGAAATGAGTCAGCTTTAGTTAAAAGGCGTCCCGATGATTCGGAGTTTTTAGATCTTGATGCAAAAATTGGTAAAAGTGGGATTGAAGAGGTTAAAACTTTACATAGCAATGAACCCACTATTTTGGATTTCAAGGAATTTAATTATGATAATTTCTCTTTATAGATTGTATTTCCTTGTTGCAATCCGTGTTAAATTCTCCTCATGCTTATAGTCAAAATAAAGCTTTTACTAAACATATCGTTGATGCTTTAATGCAATCTTATGAAGAAACTTGAATTAGAAGTTTCTATCCCTAGAAAACTTTATGATGAGTGGGAACCTACTATTAAAATTAAGATTAAAGATCATGAATGCTATGCTTTGTGTGATTTGGGTGCTAGTGTTTCCACGATTCCAAAAAATTTGTGTGATGTGCTAGGTTTCCGTGAATTTGATGATTGTTCTTTAAATTTGCATCTTGCGGATTCCACCATTAAGAAACCTATGGGAAGAATTAATGATGTTCGTATTGTTGCAAATAGGAATTATGTGCCCGTAGATTTCATTGTTCTTGATATAGATAATCCTACATGTCCTATTATTCTTGGTAGACCTTTCCTTAGAACGATTGGTGCAATTATTGATATGAAAGAAGGAAATATTAGATTCCAATTTCCATTAAGGAAAAGCATGGAACACTTTCCTAGGAAGAAAATTAAATTACCTTATGAATCTATTATGAAAGCCACATATGGATTGCATACCAAAGATGATAATACCTAGATCTATTCTTGTTTTTATGCCTAGCTAGGGGCGTTAAACGATAGCGCTAGTTGGGAGGCAACCCAATTTTATTTTTGTTCCTTGCTTTTTGTTCCCGTTTAGTAATAAATAATTCATCTAGTCTCTGGTTAGATTTGGTTTTATGTTTTAATTAGTGTTTGTGCCAAGTAAAACCTATAGGATCTTCTTGGATGATAATTACTTGATCTTGCTAAAAAAGTCAGAAACTTTCTTAATCACTAGAACGTGATAAAATACTTATTCCAATTGTAGTAGATCAATAAACAAATTATCTAGGCCATCCTATTTTTGCAGAATCTTTTGAGTTACAGAAGTATGCGTTTGATACAGATTACTACAGACTGTTCTGTTTTTGACAGATTCTGTTTTTCGTGTGTTGTTTGCTTATTTTAATGAATCTATGGCTAGTATCGGGGGGTATGAACCATAGAGAAGTTGGAATACAGTAGGTTTAACACCAATACAAATAAATAATGAGTTCACTACAGTACCTTAAAGTGGTAGTTTGTTTTCTTACACTAACAGAGCTCGTGAGATTTTCTGTTGAAGTTTTGTGTTGTGAAGTTTTCAAGTTTTGGGTAAAGATTTGATGGATTTTGGAATAAGGAGTGGCAAGAGCCTAAGCTTGGGGATGCCCAAGGCACCCCAAGGTAAAATTCAAGGACAACCAAAAGCCTAAGCTTGGGGATGCCCCGGAAGGCATCCCCTCTTTCGTCTTCATCTATCGGTAACTTTACTTGAGGCTATATTTTTATTCACCGCATGATATGTGTTTTGCTTGGAGCGTCTTGTATGATTTGAGTCTTTGCTTTTTAGTTTACCACAATCATCCTTGTTGTACACACCTTTTGGGAGAGACACACATGAATCGGAATTTATTAGAATACTCTATGTGCTTCACTTATATCTTTTGAGCTAAATAATTTTGCTCTAGTGCTTCGCTTATATCTTTTTAGAGCACGGTGGTGGTTTTATTTTATAGAAATTATTGATCTCTCATACTTCACTTATATTATTTTGAGAGTCTTTTAGAACAGCATGGTAATTTGCTTTGGCTATAAAATTAGTCCTAATATGATAGGCATCCAAGATGGGTATAATAAAAACTTTCATATAGAGTGCATTGAATACTATGAGAAGTTTGATACTTGATGATTGTTTTGAGATATTGAGATGGTAATATTAAAGTTGTGCTAGTTGAGTACTTGTGAATTTGAGAAATACTCGTGTTGAAGTTTGCAAGTCCCGTAGCATGCACGTATGGTAACCGTTGTGTAACAAATTTGAAGCATGAGGTGTTTCTTTAATTGTCCTCCTTATGAGTGGCGGTCGAGGACGAGCGATGGTCTTTTCCTACCAATCTATCCCCCTAGTAGCATGTGTTGGGGAACGTAGCAGAAATTCAAAATTTTCTACGCATCACCAAGATCAATCTATGGAGTTTACTAGCAACGAGAGGGAAGGAGTGCATCTGCATACCCTTGTAGATCGCGAGCGGAAGCGTTCAAGAGAACGGGGTTGATGGAGTCGTACTCGTCGTGATCCAAATCACCGATGATCCTAGCGCCGAACAGACGGCACCTCCGCGTTCAACACACGTACGGAGCAGCGACGTCTCCTCCTTCTTGATCCAGCAAGGGGGGAGGAGAGGTTGATGGAGATCCAGCAGCACGACGGCGTGGTGGTGGAAGTAGCGGGATTCCAACAGGGCTTCGCCAAGCGCTGCGGGAGGAGGGAGATGTGTCACGGGAGGGAGAGGGAGGCGCCAGGGCTTAGGTGTTTGCTGCCCTCCCTCCCCCCCACTATATATAGGGCCAAGGGAGAGGGGGGGCAGCCTTGGCCCTTCCTCCAAGGAAGGGTGCAGCCAGGGAGGAGTCCATCCTCCCCAAGGCACCTCGGAGGTGCCTTCCCCCTTTAGGACTCTCCCTTTCCCTTATCTCTTGGCGCATGGGCCTCTTGGGGCTGGTGCCCTTGGCCCATATAGGCCAAGGTGCACACCCCTACAGCCCATGTGGCCCCCCGGGGCTGGTGGACCCCCGGACCCCTTTCGGCACTCCCGGTACAATACCAATAATGCGCGAAACTTTTCCGGCGACCAAAACAAGACTTCCCATATATAAATCTTTACCACCGGACCATTCCGGAACTCCTCGTGACGTCCGGGATCTCATCCGGGACTCCGAACAACTTTCGGGTTACCGCATACTAATATCTCTACAACCCTAGCGTCACCAAACCTTAAGTGTGTAGACCCTACGGGTTCGGGAGAAACGCAGACATGACCGAGACGACTCTCCGATCAATAACCAACAGCGGGATCTGGATACCCATGTTGGCTCCCACATGCTCCTCGATGATCTCATCGGATGAACCATGATGTCGAGGATTCAATCAATCCCGTATACAATTCCCTTTGTCAATCAGTATGTTACTTGCCCGAGATTCGATCGTCGGTATCCCGATACCTTGTTCAATCTCGTTACCGGCAAGTCTCTTTACTCGTTCCGTAACACATCATCCCGTGATCAACTCCTTGGTCACATTGTGCACATTATGATGATGTCCTACCGAGTGGGCCCAGAGATACCTCTCCGTTTACACGGAGTGACAAATCCCAGTCTCGATTCGTGCCAACCCAACAGACACTTTCGGAGATACCTGTAGTGCACCTTTATAGCCACCCAGTTACGTTGTGACGTTTGGTACACCCAAAGCATTCCTACGGTATCCGGGAGTTGCACAATCTCATGGTCTAAGGAAATGATACTTGACATTAGAAAAGCTCTTAGCAAACGAACTACACGATCTTGTGCTAGGCTTAGGATTGGGTCTTGTCCATCACATCATTCTCCTAATGATGTGATCCCGTTATCAACGACATCCAATGTCCATGGTCAGGAAACCGTAACCATCTATTGATCAACGAGCTAGTCAACTAGAGGCTTACTAGGGACATGGTGTTGTCTATGTATCCACACATGTATCTGAGTTTCCTATCAATACAATTCTAGCATGGATAATAAACGATTATCATGAACAAGGAAATATAATAATAACCAATTTATTATTGCCTCTAGGGCATATTTCCAACAGTCTCCCACTTGCACTAGAGTCAATAATCTAGTTCACATCACCATGTGATTAACACTCACAGGTCACATCACCATGTGACCAACATCCAAAGAGTTTACTAGAGTCAACAATCTAGTTGACATCACTATGTGATTAACACTCAATGAGTTCTGGTTTGATCATGTTATGCTTGTGAGAGAGGTTATTAGTCAACGGGTCTGAACCTTTCAGATCCGTGTGTGCTTTACGAATATCTATGTCATCTTGTGGATGCTACCACGCGCTACTTGGAGCCATTTCAAATAACTTCTCTACTATACGAATCCGGTTTACTACTCAGAGTCATCCGGATTAGTGTCAAAGTTCGCATCGACGTAACCCTTTACGACGAACTCCTTTTCACCTCCATAATCAAGAAAATTCCTTAGTCCACTAGATACTAAGGATAAGTTCGACCGCTGTCATGTGATCCATTCCCGGATCACTATTGTACCCCTTGACCAACTCATGGCAAGGCACACTTCATGTGCGGTACACAACATAGCATATTGTAGAGCCTACGTCTAAATCATAGGGGACGACCTTCGTCCTTTCTCTCTCTTCTGTTGTGGTCAGGTCTTGAGTCTTACTCAATACTCACACCTTGTAACACAGCCAAGAACTCCTTCTTTGCTGATCTACTTTGAACTCTTCCAAAATCATGTCAAGGTGTGCGTTCTTTGAAAGTATCATCAGGCGTCTTGATCTATCTCTATAGATCTTGATGCCCAATATGTAAGCAGCTTTATCCAGGTCTTCCTTTGAAAAACTCCTTTCAAACAACCCTTTATGCTTTCCAGAAATTTTACATCATTTCGGATCAACAATATGTCATTCACATATACTTATGAGAAATGTTGTAGCGCTCCCACTCACTTTATTGTAAATACAAGTTTCTAACAAACTTTGATCACTCCATCAAAGCGTATATTCTGACTCCGAGATGCTTGCTCTAGTCCATGGAAGGATCGCTGGAGCTAGCATACCTTTTAGCATCCTTAGGATCGACAAAACCTTTCTGATTGTATCACATACAACCTTTCCTTATGAAAACTGGTACGGAAACTTGTTTTTGACATCCATCTGCCAGATTTCATAAATGCAGCTAATGCTAACATGATTCCGACGGACTTAAGCATCGCTACGAATGAGAAAATCTCATCGTAGTCAACTCCTTGAACTTGTGAAAATACTCTTTGCCACAAGTCGAGCTTCATAGACGGTAACATTACCGTCCATGTCTGTCTTCTTCTTAAAGATCCATTTATCTCAATGGCTTGCCGATCATCGGGCAAGTTCACCAAAGTCCATGCTTTGTTCTGATACATGGATCCTATCTCGGATTTCATGGCTTCTAACCATTTGTCGGAATATGGGCCCACCATCGCTTCTCCATAGCTCGTAGGTTCAGTATTGTCTAACAACATGATATCTAAGACAGGATCACGTACCACTCTGAAGTAGCACGCATCCTCGTCGTCCTACGAGGTTTGGTAGTGACTTGATCCGAAGTTTCATGATCACTATCATAAGCTTCCACTTCAATTGGTGTAGGTGCCACATGAACAACTTCCTGTGCCCTGTTACACACTAGTTGAAGTGACGGTTCAATAACCTTATCAAGTCTCCACCATCCTCCCACTCAATTCTTTCGAGAGAAACTTTTCCTCGAGAAAGGACTCATTTCTAGAAGCAATTAATTTTGCTTCCAGATCTGAAATAGGAGGTATACCCAACTGTTTTGGGTATTCTATGAAGATGCATTTATCTGCTTTGGGTTCGAGCTTATCAGCCTGAAACCTTTTCACATAAGCATCACAGCCCCAAACTTTTAAGAAACGACAACTTAGATTTATCTAAATGGTGTCGTCTCAACGGAATTGCGTGGTGCCCCTTTTAAAGTGAATGCGGTTATCTCTAATGCCTAACCCATAAACGATAGTGGTAATTCGATAAAAGACATCATGGTATGCACCATATCCAATAGGGTGCAGTTATGATGTTCGGACACACCATCACACTGTGGTGTTCCAGGCGGTATTAATTGTGAAACACTTTCCACAATGTCTTAATTGTGTGCCAAACTCGTAACTCAGATATTCATCTCTATGATCATATCACAGACATTTTATCCTCTTGTCACGACGATCTTCAACTTCACTCTGAAATTACTTGAACCTTTCAATAATTCAGACTTGTGTTTCATCAAGTAAATACACTCAGCATCTACTCAAATCATCTGTGAAGTAAGAACATAACGATATCCACTGCATGCCTCAGCACTCATTGGACTGCATACATCAAAATGTATTACTTCCAACAAGTTGCTCTCTTGTTCCATCTTACTGAAAAGGAGGCCTTTCAGTCATCTTGTCCATGTGGTATGATTTGCATGTCTCAAGTGATTCAATATCAAGTGAGTCCAAACGATCCATCTGCATGGAGTTTCTTCATGCATATATACCAATAGACATGGTTCGCATGTCTCAATCTTTTCAAAAACGAGCGAGTCCAAAGATCCATCTACATGGAGCTTCTTCATGCGTTCTATACCATTATGACTCAAATGGCAGTGCCACAAGTATGTGGTACTATCATTACTATTTTGTATCTTTTGGCACGAACATGTGTATCACTGCGATCGAGATTCATTTTAGGTGCAAGACCATTGAAGGTATTATTCAAATAAACAGAGTAACCATTATTCTCCTTAAATGAATAACCGTATTGCGATAAACATAATCCAATCATGCTCAACGCAAACACCAAATCTCGATGGTAGAGGGAGCATGCGATGCTTGATCACATCAACCTTGGAAACACTTCCAACACATATCGTCATCTCACCTTTAGCTAGTCTCCGTTTATTCCGCAGCTTTTATTTCGAGTTACTAACACTTAGCAACCGAACCGGTATCTAATACCCTGGTGCTGCTAGGAGTACTAGTAAAGTACACATTCATATAATGTATATCCAATATACTTCTGTCGACCTTGCCTGCCTTCTCATCTACCAAGTATCTTGGGTAGTTCTGCTTCAGTGACCGTTCCCCTCATTGCAGAAGCACTTAGTCTCGGGTTTGGGTTCAACCTTGGGATTCTCCACTAGAGCAGCAAATGATTTGCTGTTTCATGAAGTATCCCTTTTGCCCTTGCCCTTCTTGAAACTAGTGGTTTTATTAACCATCAACAATTGATGCTCCTATTTGATTTCTACTTTCGCGGTGTCAAACATCGCGAATAGCTCAAGGATCATCATATCTATCCCTGATATGTTATAGTTCATCACGAAGCTCTTATAGCTTGGTGGCAGTGACTATGGAGAACCATCACTATCTCATCTGGAAGATTAACTCCCACTCGATTCAAGCGATTGTGGCACTCAGACAATCTGAGCACATGCTCAACGATTGAGCTTTTCTCCCTTAGTCTGCAGGCTTAAGAAACTTGTCAGAGGTCTCATACCTCTTGACGTGGGCACTAGTCTGAAATCCCAATTTCAGTCTTCGGAACATCTCATATGTTCTGCGACGTTTCAAAAACCGTCTTTGGTGCCACAATTTTAAACCGTTAGCATCACACACTGAACTATCACGTAGTCATCAAAACGTGTATGTCAGATGTTTCGCAACATCTACAGACGACGCTGAGGTTCAGCACACCGAGCGGTGCATTAAGGACATAAGCCTTCTGTGCAGCAATGAGGACAATCCTCAGTTTACGGACCCAGTCCGCATAATTGCTACTACCAACTTTCAACTAAATTTTCTCTAGGAACATATCTTAAACAGTAGAACTAAAGCGTAAGCTATGACATAATTTGCAAAGACCTTTTGACTATGTTTATGATAATGAAGTTCATCTGATTAATGAACTCCCACTCAGATAGACATCCCTCTAGTCATCTAAGTGATACATGATCCGAGTCAAACTAGGCCGTGTCCGATCATCACGTGAGACGGACTAGTCATCATCGGTGAACATCTCCATGTTGATCGCATCTACTATACGACTCATGTTCGACCTTTCGATCTCTTGTGTTCCGAGGCCATGTCTGTATATGCTAGGCTCGTCAAGTCAACCTAAGTGTTTCGCATGTGTTCCGAGGCCATGTCTGTACATGCTAGGCTCGTCAACACCCGTTGTATTCGAACGTTAGAATCTATCACACCCGATCATCACGTGGTGCTTCGAAACAACGAACCTTCGCAACGGTGCACAGTTAGGGGGAACACGTCTCTTGAAATTTTAGTGAGGGATCATCTTATTTATGCTACCGTCGTTCTAAGCAAATAAGATGTAAACATGATAAACATCACATGCAAATCATAAAGTGACGTGATATGGCCAATATCATCTTGCGCCTTTTGATCTCCATCTTCGAGGCGCGGCATGATCACCTTCGTCACTGGCATGACACCATGATCTCCATCATCATGATCTCCATCATCGTGTCTTCATGAAGTTGTCTCGCCAACTATTACTTCTACTACTATGGCTAACGGTTAGCAATAAAGTAAAGTAATTACATGGCGTTATTCATTGACACACAGGTCATACAATAAATTAAGACAACTCCTATGGCTCCTGCCGGTTGTCATACTCATCGACATGCAAGTCGTGATTCCTATTACAAGAACATGATCAATCTCATAAATCACATATATCATTCATCACATCCTTTTGGCCATATCACATCACATAGCATACCCTGCAAAAACAAGTTAGACGTCCTCTAATTGTTGTTGCATGTTTTACGTGGCTGCTATGGGATTCTAGCAAGAGCGTTTCTTACCTACGCAAAAGCCACAACGTGATATGCCAATTTCTATTTACCCTTCATAAGGACCCTTTTCATCGAATCCGATCCGACTAAAGTGGGAGAGACAGACACCCGCTAGCCACCTTATGCAACTAGTGCATGTCAGTCGGTGGAACCTGTCTCACGTAAGAGTACGTGTAAGGTCGGTCCGGGCCGCTTCATCCCACGATGCCGCCGAATCAAGATAAGACTAGTAACGGCAAGTAAATTGACAAAATCGAGGCCCATAACTACTTTGTGTTCTACTCATGCATAGAAACTACGCATAGACCTAGCTCATGATGCCACTGTTGGGGAACGTAGCAGAAATTCAAAATTTTCTACGCATCACCAAGATCAATCTATGGAGTTTACTAGCAACGAGAGGGAAGGAGTGCATCTACATACCCTTGTAGATCGCGAGCGGAAGCGTTCAAGAGAACGGGGTTGATGGAGTCGTACTCGTCGTGATCCAAATCACCGATGATCCTAGCACCGAACAGACGGCACCTCCGCGTTCAACACACGTACGGAGCAGCGACGTCTCCTCCTTCTTGATCCAGCAAGGGGGGAGGAGAGGTTGATGGAGATCCAGCAGCACGACGGCGTGGTGGTGGAAGTAGCGGGATTCCAACAGGGCTTCGCCAAGCGCTGCGGGAGGAGGGAGATGTGTCACGGGAGGTAGAGGGAGGTGCCAGGGCTTAGGTGTTTGCTGCCCTCCCTCCCCCCCACTATATATAGGGCCAAGGGAGAGGGGGGGCACAGCCTTGGCCCTTCCTCCAAGGAAGGGTGCGGCCAGGGAGGAGTCCATCCTTCCCAAGGCACCTCGGAGGTGCCTTCCCCCTTTAGGACTCTCCCTTTCCCTTATCTCTTGGCGCATGGGCCTCTTGTGGCTGGTGCCCTTGGCCCATATAGGCCAAGGCACACACCCATACAGCCCATGTGGCCCCCCGGGGCTGGTGGACCCCCTTGGTGGACCCCCGGACCCCTTTCGGCACTCCCGGTACAATACCGATAATGCGCGAAACTTTTCCGGTGACCAAAACAAGACTTCCCATATATAAATCTTTACCTCCGGACCATTCCGGAACTCCTCGTGATGTCCGGGATCTCATCCGGGACTCCGAACAACTTTCGGGTTACCGCATACTAATATCTCTACAACCCTAGCGTCACCGAACCTTAAGTGTGTAGACCCTACGGGTTCGGGAGACACGCAGACATGACCGAGACGACTCTCCGGTCAATAACCAACAGCGGGATCTGGATACCCATGTTGGCTCCCACATGCTCCTAGATGATCTCATCGGATGAACCATGATGTCGAGGATTCAATCAATCCCGTATACAATTCCCTTTGTCAATCGGTATGTTACTTGCCCGAGATTCAATCATCGGTATCCCGATACCTTGTTCAATCTCGTTACCGGCAAGTCTCTTTACTCGTTCCATAACACATCATCCCGTGATCAACTCCTTGGTCACATTGTGCACATTATGATGATGTCCTACCGAGTGGGCCCAGAGATACCTCTCCGTTTACACGGAGTGACAAATCCCAGTCTCGATTCGTGCCAACCCAACAGACACTTTCGGAGATACCTGTAGTGCACCTTTATAGCCACCCAGTTACGTTGTGACGTTTGGTACACCCAAAGCTTTCCTACGGTGTCCGGGAGTTGCACAATCTCATGGTCTAAGGAAATGATACTTGACATTAGAAAAGCTCTTAGCAAACGAACTACACGATCTTGCGCTAGGCTTAGGATTGGGTCTTGTCCATCACATCATTCTCCTAATGATGTGATCCCGTTATCAACGACATCCAATGTCCATGGTCAGGAAACGTAACCATCTATTGATCAACGAGCTAGTCAACTAGAGGCTTACTAGGGACATGGTGTTGTCTATGTATCCACACATGTATCTGAGTTTCCTGTCAATACAATTCTAGCATGGATAATAAACGATTATCATGAACAAGGAAATATAATAATAACCAATTTATTATTGCCTCTAGGGCATATTTCCAACAGCATGCGCGTAGTGCTTGGTTTTTGATGACTTGTAGATTTTTGCAATAAGTATGTGAGTTCATTATGACTAATGTTGAGTCCATGGATTATACGCACTCTCACCTTTCCATCATTGTTAGCCTCTTCGGTACCGTGCATTGCCCTTTCTCACCTTGAGAGTTGGTGCAAACTTCGCCGGTGCATCCAAACCCTGTGATACGATACGCTCTATCACACATAAACCTCCTTATATCTTCCTCAAAATAGCCAGCATACCTACCTATTATGGCATTTCCATAGCCATTTCGAGATATATTGCCATGCAACTTTCCACCGTTTCATTTATTATGACACACTTCATCATTGTCATATTGCCTTGCATGATCATGTAGTTGACATCGTATTTGTGGCAAAGCCACCATGCATAATTTTTCATACATGTCACTCTTGATTCATTGCCCATCCCGGTACACCGCCGGAGGCACTCATATAGAGTAATATTTTGTTCTAGTATCGAGTTGTAATAATTGAGTTGTAAATAAATAGAAGTGTGATGATCATCATTATTATAGCATTGTCCCATGTGAGGGAAAAAAAGAGGAAGGCCAAATAAAAGAAAAGAGAAAGGCCAAATAAAAAAGATGGCCCAAAAAAATGAGAGAAAAAGAGAGAAGGGACAATGCTACTATCCTTTTGCCACACTTGTGCTTCAAAGTAGCACCATGGTCTTCATGATAGAGAGTCTCTTATTTTGTCACTTTCATATACTAGTGGGAATTTTCATTATAGAACTTGACTTGTATATTCCAACAATGGGCCTCTTCAAATGCCCTAGGTCTTCATGAGCAAGCAAGTTGGATGCACATCCACTTAGTTTCTTTTGTTGAGCTTTCATACATTTATAGCTCTAGTGCATTCGTTGCATGGCAATCCCAATTCCTTGCATTGACATCAATTGATGGGCATCTCCATAGCCCGTTGATTAGTCGCGTCAATGTGATACTTTCTTCTTTTTGTCTTCTCCACACAACCCCCATTATCATATTCTATTCCACCCATAGTGCTATGTTCATGGCTCACACTCATGTATTGCGTGGAAGTTAAAACAGTTTGAGAATACTAAAGTATGAAACAATTGCTTGGCTTGTCATCGGGGTTGTGCATGATGAGAGCATTTTTGTGTGACGAAAATGGAGCATGACCAAACTATATGATTTTGTAGGGATGAACTTTCTTTGGCCATGTTATTTTGAGAAGACATAATTGCTTAGTTAGTATGCTTGAAGTATTATTATTTTTATGTCAATATTAAACTTTTGTCTTGAATCTTTTGGATCTGAACATTCATGCCACAATAAAGAAAATTACATTGAAAATTATGTTAGGTAGCATTCCACATCAAAAAATTTGTTTTTATCATTTACCTACTCGAGGACGAGCATGAATTAAGCTTGGGGATGTTGATACGTCTCCAACGTATCTATAATTTTTTATTGTTCCATGCTATTATATTATCTGTTTTGGATGTTTAATGGGCTTTAATATGCACTTTTATATTATTTTTAGGACTAACCTGTTAACCGGAGGTCCAGTGCCAGTTGCTGTTTTTTGCCTATTTCAGTGTTTTATAGAAAAGGAATATCAAACGGAATCCAAACGGAATGAAACGCGAGGATCGTTTTTGGAACAAACGCAATCCAGGAGACTTGGAGTGAACGTCAAGGAAGTAACGAGACGGCCACGAGGCAGGGAGGCGCGCCCAGGGGGTAGGCGTGCCCCCACCCTCGTGGGCCCCTCGTAGCTCCACCGACCTACTTCTTTCGCCTATATATACTCTTATACCCTAAAAACATCTTAGGGAGCCACGAAACAACTTTTCCACCGCCGCAACCTTCTGTACCCGTGAGATCCCATCTTGGGGCCTTTTTCGGCGCTCCGCCGGAGGGGGAATCGATCAGGGAAGGATTCTACATCAACACCATAGCCTCTCCGATGATGTGTTAGTAGTTTCCCACAGACTTTCGGGTCCATAGTTATTAGCTAGATGGCTTCTTCTCTCTCTTTGGATCTCAATACAAAGTTCTCCTCGATGTTCTTGGAGATCTATTCGATGTAATACTTTTTGCGGTGTGTTTGCCGAGATCCGATGAATTGTGGGTTTATGATCAAGTTTATCTATGAACAATATTTGATTCTTCTCTGAATTCTTATATGCATGATTTGATATCTTTGCAAGTCTCTTTGAATTATCGGTCTAGTTTGGCCTACTAGATCGATCTTTCTTGCAATGGGAGAAGTGCTTAGCTTTGGGTTCAATCTTGCGGTGTCCTTTCCTAGTGACAGTAGGGGCAGCAAGGCACGTATTGTATTGTTGGCATCGAGGATAAAAAGATGGGGTTTATATCATATTGCTTGAGTTTATCCCTCTACATCATGTCATCTTGCCTAATGCATTACTCTATTCTTATGAACTTAATACTCTAGATGCATGCTGGATAGCGGTCGATGTGTGGAGTAATAGTAGTAGATGCAGAATCGTTTCGTTCTACTTGACACGGACGTGATGCCTATATACATGATCATGCGTAGATATTCTCATAACTATGCGCTTTTATATCAATTGCTCGGCAGTAATTTGTTCACCCACCGTAAATATATGCTATCATGAGAGAAGCCACTAGTGAAACCTATGGCCCCCGGGTCTACTTTCCATCATATAAGTTTCCGCTCTATTTTATTTTGCAATCTTTACTTTCCAATCTATACAACAAAAATACCAAAAATATTTATCTTATTATCTTTATCAGATCTCACTTTTGCAAGTGACCGTGAAGAGATTGACAATCCCTTTATCGCGTTGGTTGCAAGGTTCTTAATTGTTTGTGCAGGTACTAGGGGATTTGCGTGTAGTCTCCTACTGGATTGATATCTTGGTTCTCAAAAACTGAGGGAAATACTTACGCTACTTTGCTGCATCACCCTTTTTTCTTCAAGGGAAAACCAACGCATACTCAAGAGGTAGCAAGAAGGATTTCTGGCGCCGTTGCCGGGGAGATTTGCGCCATGTCAAGTCAAGATTTGATCTCCCGTGAACGTCTCGAGGAGCATGTGTGCTAATGCGGGCTTGTTTCCGCTGCGTGGTTGACTGTTGTATATGTCCTTGAGTGCTTTGTGTGTGCGCGCGATGCATACTCGGTGTGGGTGCCTGACGTGTGTCGTTTTGATTTTTTTTAGAGATTAATTTTTAGTATGTACTCCCTTCGTTTCTTTTTACTCTGAGTATAAAATTTCAAGGAAGTTAAAATTTGTAAAATTTGATATAATTTATATAAAAAAATTTAACATCTAAAATTTTAAAGTTATATAGTACGAAAATTAATTCCATGATGCATCTAATAATATATTTTTTGGTATTCTGAATGTTGATATTTTTTCTACAAACATGGTCAAACTTTATGAATTTTGACTTGAAACAAATCCATGCGAAATTAAAAGAAACAGAGTGTGGTTGTTTCCAGTATGACCAAAGCATCCATGAATCTGTGCACCTTTGTTGACAGTGCTTCCGCTTGCCTCGCTGAAATTTCAAGCATTGGTGGCTCCAACGTTCGGTCCATCTAGGCAAGGGTAAAAAGAAGGATAAGCGACGATACAATTAGGACATGGACAAGTGGGTAAGGGATTTTGAACCATGCTTACTGGACTAGGGCATGTGATATTTTTTAAATAATTTTAAAAAATCAATTTTAGTTCACATTATTCTAAAAAGCCCAATTTCCAAAAAGTAAAAATATTCAAATTATGTGTTCTTTTCCAAAAATATTGAAATTTCGAAATTTATTCATAATTTTCAAAAAATTGTTCACAATTTCAAAAAAAGGAAAGTTCATAAATAATTCGGATTCTCAAATTTTTATTCGCTTTTCCCAAAATAATGTTTCAAAAGCGAGGCGAGAGAGGCTTCGTAGACTCTATGAGTAGTTTTTTTAGGGGTTTCCGACGAGTAGTAGTAGGCCGGGCCGAACGTCACTTACAAGGAAGTGCAAACAAGCCGGCCTGTGTTTCAGATCTTGGGCTGCATCAAGCCCAGCCCATTACCACACACAGCGCCCCCACTACTCTCGCGTCTCTCCCAGTGAGAGAGCCCGAGAACCACACCTGAATCTCGACCTCCTCCTCCTCCCAGCGACCAAATCTGCCGCCGCGCCGCCCGCCGGAAGGAGCGAATCGAGCCCCGCGGCTGCGCGATGAACACCGACATCACCGCGTCAGTGAAGCCGGAGTACCCGGTGGTGGATCGGAACCCCGCCTTCACCAAGGTCGTCGGCAACTTCTCCGCGCTCGACTACATGCGCCTCTCCACCATCTCCGCCGTCTCCGTCACCGTCGGCTACCTCTCCGGTACGTCCTCCTAGCCCCTGACCTCCTCCCCGTACGGCCGTCCTCTTTCGCTTCGCCCCCGGAGGCTCAAATCCGCGTTCTTGGGGGGTGCTCGCAGGGATCAAGCCGGGGATCCGCGGGCCGTCGATGGTGACGGGGGGCCTCATCGGGGTCCTCGGAGGGTTCATGTACGCCTACCAGAACTCCGCCGGACGCCTCATGGGGTTCTTCCCCAACGAATCCGAGGTCGCGCGCTACAAGTACAAGCTGTAGTGGTAGAAGGCATCATCATTTCTCCCCGTTTCTCTACCGCAAGTGTTACTTCTTTGCTTTTATCTTTCTCTAATCTCGTGTGAGCAATGTGTGGTCTTGGTGTAATAAATGGGGTGCCTTGCTGCACAGTAGTGAGGAATTCATGCTATGATTTTACTCGTTTTGTTATAATTTGGTCGCCATTTCGGTAAACTTCTGGAAATGGAGAACTGTTGTGTTAAAATAGATTTTTGTATCTTAGATTAAGTAGTGTGATTTTCTTTTGCTTCACGCTGGCTAGCTGTGGCTTAAGTTTGTCCAAAGAGGTGTCGAGAGAACTTTCTTTATCTATAGTTACCTGGTGTGAAACTGTTATGGCCTAGATGACTAGATGTGGTGTGAATATTAGTGCACATGCAGCTCTAGAGAATTTGGGAATATGAAGTTAGGTTGCAGGTTTAGGCAGCACTTGAGCACACATAGATTCATCAATGCTTACAAGCCCAAGTTTTGCTGCCTGGTAACTTGATCCACATAATGAGTTGATGATAATTGTACTCCCTTCATTCCAAAATACATAGCTTATTAGGTTTCGTTAGGACAAGCCGTTGGTCAATAATTACTCTATTCATATATATATTTTTTGTGACATAAAAATTGATTTCATTAGATTCATATTCCAAATACTTATTTGTGGTTATGATTTTCTATCACAAAAGTTACATACATGAAAGTTAATTCAAAGACTTGTCTTGAGGAAACCTAATATGCAAGGTATTTTGGAACAGAGGTAATATTTGGCAAGTGTGCATCCATGAATTTTGAGTTAATATGAAATAAGGTCAATTATTCTTCTTACTTCCATTCACCATCATGCTAGGTTGGATAGGTATCATAGGAATGAATATATCTGATTGTTTGTGGAAAATATGCTAACCTCATATTAAAATGGATCCTGCTGTGAAATAGGGAATCCTTATGCTAAAATTGAAAATAAAATAAAATTGGGCAACTGGTAGGAGCTCTGCCTTTCAATTAAGTAGAAGAAGAATTCACCAGTCAAAAGAAAAACTGGCTCTCGTTTAGGGATTGGGATCTTGTCTACCTGTAGTGGTAACTATGTTGGTCAGGCTGGCTTGTTGAGGTGAATGCTCCTCAAAAGATTGTTTGGATGATTCTTTCATATTTTTGTGGGGAATTACCTGGTGTTACATTACGGTCCATATGTTAGTTGCAATTTGTCAGTTTAATGCACATGCATCTCAAAAGAATCTTGGAAAGGGAGATACATGGCTGGTTTTAAGGAGCACCTGAGCACATAGGAAGTCCATTGAGGCTTACTAACCTCGGAAATTGATAAGTTATGGTGTGAAAAAAATGTGATCCGGCTGGCAATAGTTGTATCAACGAGTGTGCTTCCGTACATTTTTAGTTGGTAGGAGTATGAAATAGAGTGCTTATTCTTGCTCTTATTCACCTTCATAGCTTGATGCTCAATTGGAACCTAGTAATAAATTTTAAATTCCTGGCCACTACCTTGATATTTTTCAACATAATCATCTGTTGTTTGGTTGGAATCCACTAATGACATTAAAATTACAGGTCACTGCATTGGATGAGATTTTGGCCAACTTATCTATTTGAGTAGGAACGATTGATCCTACTGTAGAATTTGGAAGATGTGTTAAAATGAATTTTAGCCTGGTTTTGCATGCGGTGGTAGGCTGGTACGTAGTTTTATAGTCAAGATGTGGCCATGTGGGTGCCTGGGTGGTGCATCTATAAGGAACCTAGTAAAATGAAGACATATCTTAAGATTTAACGAGCACTGGAGTACACAGAAAGTTCATCTTTGCTTACTAACCTAGCAAACAACCTGAGCCACCTGGGGATAATGGTATTGTCAAGTGTCGTGTGTACATTTTTTGTTAATACCAGTTGGTTATTCTCTTGGATGTTCGCCTTGAGCAATATTTTTAGAAGCTGATCACTGTTTTTCAGATACAAACTGCAATTATAGAATTTAAGAATATATTTGATGACTGGTATAATTAATCACTTGTTGTTAACCATTTTCTAGTAAAAAAATTCAGGGTAGGCTTTGCAGCATCTAAAAGTTTCAACCATAATCGCGATGCGTATAGGTTTCCCCAGCAAGGTTATATGAGATTGTCCATCTGGGAATATTGTGAGAAGCCTGTTGTTGCAAAAGAAACAGCTTGGTATAGGATTGTGTTTTGATTGAACATTGTTGGTGACTTGGCGTTTGTTTCTGTGGTGTGCTTGCATTTGTTTCTTATATGGTGGAGAACTGACCTTATATTGGGCATGTGTATTCATGTCCATAGTATTCATATTTCATGCTCTTGAGATAGTATCAGACTGTATATTCGTTTCAAGCACATATGAGATTCATCCGCTGGAAGAGCTTGAGATTAAGCCGTTTATGCATATGAAGTAATTGCAATGCTCTTTCGGTTTATTTACCTTCCCGTGAATTCAGTCGCTAGGGACTGTATGGCTGGATGTGAAGTGAACAAAACTTTGAGGTTGCTTTATCTCGGTTGCTTAACCCCCACCTGATGGACATTGTTTTGCACTTCTTTATCCTTGTGTCTTATGTAATTATGCAAGTCAAATTCAGTTGTAGGAGTAGGAGTAGGTACATATTAGGCCAAAAACTGCGGCATTGTATCCGAGGGAAACACTTGGGTATCACTAATTGATTGTCTCTGCATTGTTCACTGGCTCTTACCCAAGCCCTGGAACAGGTAAACAAAATCCAGCTCTACCACGCCTGAAGGAAAACGCCGTAAAAATTCCTCGATCTTTTTATGGCTATACACACCTATCCGTTCATATGCAAGACATGGCAGTACATTAGGCAAGTTTGCACACTAATTTACAGATAACTACTCCTAGTTAGCCACAACGTGAGGATTCAATCTTCAACGGGGAAGAACCACGTCCGAAACCGCGGGCTATCCCGGCAGGGGCGCGGGCACCGACGACTCCGGCAGCAACGCCGTGATCGTCTTACGTCTCATGTCGAACACGCCGGAGTCCCCGAGCGAGCCATCACCGGGCTTCCTCCCAAGGTACTGGCGTCTCAGGAAATAGACACAATCTTCTCGAGCTCCATCGCCGGCGGGGGCAGACTTGGAGCACCGTGCACACACGAAGATCGCCCGGCCACCCAGGCCGTAGACCTTCTTCCACCGGCCGACGCGCGGCCTGCCGTCTCCCAGCTCCGCCTCGAACACGTCCAGCCGCTGAGTCCGCTCCATGCGCCTGTAACCACCCGGTCCGTCCGCCGCCGATCTCACGCGCCGCCTCGCCATGCTCTCCGGCGCGTCCCATCTCACCCATCGCCTCACCATCAGCAGCTTGCCGTCGGACTCGACCAGGTACAGCCGGGCCACGCTGTCGGGAAATCTTTTCTGAATCCTGTAGCGTATGTACCGAGAACTGTCGTGGGAGTCGTGTGCCCGACTGCCTTCGATCAGCGGGACGCCGCCTACCACGTCGGGCCTGGCTCCGGCCGGGGTCGGCTTGCGGGGGCTGCCATTGCCGAGCTCGAAGCCGAGGAGCTCCTCGGTGTGGGAGAGGCCGTAAGATCTTGCCGTGAAACAGAGCAATGTCGACGATGGAGAGCTCGCTCAGCACCAGGCAGGAGTTGACCTCGCCGCCCGGGCGGCGGGTCGAGACGATGACTCTGCAGTCGCTGGTCAGGACGGCGATGACGGGGAGCGCCGCCGAGGGCGCGGAGACCACCACCTTCTCGATGCTCCTCCTGTACATCCCGTCGTGGGGGTCGACCTTGTAGTACCGCAGGAGGGCGGCGAGCTCGGGGTGGGGGGTCATGGCGCCCGAGAAGGCGTCCATCAGGGAGCACCGGCCGTCGTGGTGCATGACGAAGAGCATGTTCTCGCCCGCGCTGTAGCAGCCGGCGGCGTCGTCCGGGAGGCGCACGCGGTGCGCGCAGCTGTTGGCCGCGTCTAGCAGGGTGCCGTCGCCGAAGAGGATCCAGGGGAGCTACACCGGGGGCGGCGGATGATGCCTGGCGCTCGAGCGCCACGCGCGGCAGACGGCGCGGAGGCGGACGCGGTCGACGAGGGACGGCAGACGGTGGAGGACGACGCCTAGGAGATCCGGCGGCAGGTCCGGCCACCCGGATCGGCACCGATTTTTGGGAGGCGCCATCTGGGGTGATCTAATGTCCCGGTAGGTAAGCACGATATATGCTTATATACGGTTGTGAATCCTAGACGGAGGAGTTGGGACTCGACTGGGCGTCTCCCGGATAATGGATCCGATCCGGCGAACTCAGTCCACCGAGAACTCGCCCAGCCCAACGACGCCGAGTAGTTTCCGAGCGCAACGACGAAGGCGAAGAAGCAAGGGTTGGGTACTACAACTACAGAAAACTAGCGTATACATAACGGTGACTGCATCTAAAACTAGCTCGAGACGGCACCAGGAAGCCGTGTTTACTTCCAGCAACCAAAGTCAATTGCGGGAGCTCCTATTCGATGCTCCTTGCGTGGAATAGTGGTTTTTTTTTGGGTACGTGGAATAGTACGTCTTTTTAGGGGTATATGTGAATTGTTTTTTTAACACGGACGCAAGCGCTCGTACATACGCGCATACACTCACCCCATGAACGCACACACGCACACTCTACCCCTATGAGCACCTCCGAGAGACTGAGCCGGCATATTATCTTGAAATTTACGAAGTCACCGTAGTCACCTCGTCATCGACGGGAGCGTCTCCTCCCATTGTAGACTCATCTTTTCTTAATATGTGGCTATGTTATCACATGCCTCTCTTTCTCCATTAATTACATGTCACATCATCTATTTTGCCTAGATAAGTGTGATGTTATCACCTATGTTACTCCCACTGTGGCTAGTCTCACTGGCCCCATGTGGCTGGGTCAATCAAGTTTCTTCCCCCGCCCCATTGGGGCACGCCGAACGACGTGCAGGGTCCATGCAGATCTTATTCAAATCCACCATACGTGCTACTGCTCCGTTTTGTTTTCGACGGAAGTTTGTTGCCAGATCCAGCCGCTCACATTCATCAATCTGACTCCGCAGATGATTCATCCAAGACGCATTACAAAATTTATTGCGATGCAATGATTGTTACCCTAGGTGATTATGAAGTCTCTTGCTTTTCTACAAGTGTTTAATCCTTCATTATCATGTTTGTTGAAACTCACATTTTGTCTAAATTTCATGTCATTTTCCTAACATAACCATGTACAATAGCTCAGAGAACATTACGCAGCCTACTGCCACTACTGATCTGTTTGGGCGACTAATCCCGAGCTCACGTGAGCTCGTGTTTGCTAGGTTGAACGTCTTGGTTGGGGCTATGTGGTGGCGGCGATGTCCCTCGTTAGCAATAATGTCTCCCACGTCCTATCCCCGTCCCGATGATGCGAATAGCGTTGTCGGAGGATGTGTGGAGGTGTGTCTCCGTCGAATCTCATGGGATTCGACCGGTGCTGGTCTTCGGTGGATCTATTTGGATCTAGTGTTTGTTCGTCTTCGTTCGTGTGGTTCCAGATTTGATCTTTCCGATCTACAACTCTCTTCATCGACGATGGTTGCTGCTCTAGTACGCTGGTCCTTTAGGACCTTAGCACGATGACTTCCCGACTGTCTACTACAACAAGGTTTGCCCGGCTCCGGTGATGGAGGGGCGCTGACGACGGCACGCCTTCGGCTCGCTCCAGTGCTTGTAGTCGTTGCTAAGGTCCATAGATCTGGTTGTAATTTTTATTACCTCTTGTGTTCTCTGTACTGCCATGATTGATGAATAGATTGGAAATTTCTCTCGAAATTTTTTTTTTAAAAAAGATCTGCTTTTTTTATGCGGAACACTGAGAAATGTTTTGATAGCTTGCAAAATTTCATCACCATATGACATTCGAGGAAAATGTGGGAAAAAACAAAATCAATGCATCAATTTTGTTTTTTATTGCCACATTTTCCACGAATGTCATATAGTGATGAAATTTTGCAGTCTAAAAAACTTATCTCAATGTTTGACACACAAAAAATCGGAACTTTCTGAATTTCTTTCATTTTTTTTTAAATTTTACTATTCACCCAGCTCGGGGATCAGAACAGCCGCTTCCTCTGTTTGGGGTTGTTTGTGATATCGATTCTTTCCCATGTGAACTTCCAGTCTTCTATGCTTTTTTTTTTAGGGATCAGTCTTCTATGCTTTGAGTCCTATTGTCTCTGCAACTTCTACTGATATAGCTCTTTCAGTTACTAATGAGTACAACAGATTGTCTGAAGAATTTAGTCGGGTGCGCATTTTGTGCCAGGCTTTGAATACACCAATTTCTTTCTCTGTCTCATTTTAGAACGCTCATGTACGCTACTTCTTAATTCTACCGACTTTATTTTCAAATGGCAAGATAGTCTCAATTATACGAGTTAAATGCATAAAACCACTACATTCGTGTCACGATTAGCGAAAACCACCACTTTACGATTTGTGGCAAACTGCACCGCTTCGGAATTCTTATAGTGGCAAAAAACAGTGAGCAAAAGATTGAGCTCGTTTTAACGTGGCAAATCAGCCCCGTGGCGAGTCTGGAGACGGTGCGGGAGTAACGAGGTAAGATGTCAATACGAGACATATACTACTTATATTTACAGGCATGCATAACATAATCATTGATACACATATACTGTCACATACAAGCATGCATAGTATATGATATTTTCTAAAATATACAAGCATGTAGTATAACATAACCACTAATGCATTGGCATATACCAATTGTTATGTAGCAACAAAATTAAATGTATTATGGAAATAAAATCAAGAAATTTCGGTTAACATAACATTGAAAGCATCTGAATCATCCATACATGCCTAGCTTAAATGAAATAGCTATTTTTTTTACAAAGAAGGGATCTCACCATCATGGCGGGTGCCGCGACCGAAGAACTAGGCGGCACATGCCAGGTCGTGACACCAACATGCGAAGGGGACCTGGCTATAGGGTAGATCAACCCCGTCACCACCATAACCATGACAACCGGGCATACAGTCGTGCACGATGGCGCGAGGGGGCCGACGTCCGATGGCAGGGAGGACTGCACTACACCAGAAACGGCTAGACAAAGGCGACGGCGAGCGACCTGATGACTCTATTTTTTTACTCATTTTAAAGCTCATTTATTGAATAATAACTCCTTATATCATGTCTCATCGAGTGATTCATACCATTTGTATGTCCATTATGCATGATTGTCAATTTGCCTTCATCTTAACATGATCATTTTATTTTTTGTTAATTTGAGCTATATTAAAGAGCTAGTTCGACGAGCCGGTCCATGTAACGGTTGTTTCTGGGTTTTTTTAGATTTTGGTCTTTATTCTTTTTTTGCATATTTTATTTTTATATATTTTTTGCATTATACGATGAACAATTTTTAATATATGGTGAATTTTTTACATACACTGAACTTGTTTATAAAACACATACTGATCAATTTTATAAAATATTCTTCTGTTTTAATAAGTTTTCAAAATATGTAGCTCCTAAAAAGTAAAACCAGTTTTTTGGGTGAAACAATGACTAAAACCGAAGAGAGAAAAACATAATTCCGCTCGCGGGGAATGGGCCACCCTATTTGCCCTGGCTTCATCAAGACCTCATCTATTTGCCGCCTGCGGGTGGCAAATAGGAGGTCCTCAAGGCTGGCTCGTTGGCTACTTAGTTCTGTTATTTTTACGAGCTCCTCCGTTGGCATAAAAGAAAACGTACACAGATTCGAAAACAGTACGTGAAATCAAAAAATACCCACATTTTTTTAAAATATTTCGGATTTTTAAATATCCCGTGACCTATTACAGTATTTGCAAATTTAGAAAATGCTTGTGAACTACTCCCTCCGTTCCTAAATATAAGTCTTTTTAGAGATTCCACTAGGGACTACATAGAGAGCAAAATGAGTGAATCTACACACTAAAGTATGTCTATATACATCCGTATGTAGTTCATAGTGGAATCTCTAAAAAAACTTATATTTAGGAACGGAGGGAGTATTTTTCATGATTTTTCTTATTTTGAATTTAGGGAATTTTCACTAATTTAATTTTTTTTGTGAATCTAAAAAATGTTTGTTGGTTTTAAAAAATGTCGGCAGCTTCTAAAAGATTCATCAGTATGATAAAAATGTTTGTGAATTAGAAAACTGTTCATGAATTTTAAAAATAAGCACCACTTTTAATAAAATCATGAATTTTTTAAAAATGTCCACAAATATTAAAAATGTTGATGAATTTAAAAGTGATCACAATTTTGGTGAATGCTCTTAAATTAGAAAAAGGAAAAAATAAAGAAGAAGAAGAAGAAGAAAAAGAAGAAGAAGAAGAAGAAGAAGAAGAAGAGAAGAAGAACAAACAAAAAAGAAAAAAATAGAAAAACAAATATAAAACCGGAATACATCAAAGAGAAACAACAAAACAGGTGTGGAATGTCTAGAGCTTCCTAAAATAGGTAAAGTTCCTAAAATAATAAAAGAAGCACCGGGGTACACAAACCGAACCATTGGAGGAACAACACTTGCTACATGTGTGCATTTTGTATGAGAACACCTATATTTTACATGGAGAGTGTAAAATAGCATATCCCCTGAGTTGCCACATACATATTCGGTGATTTAAATGTCGTTGGCTGAGTTAACTTCCCTAAGTACAACTCTTATCCATCCCCAAAGTTAACTTTTTAAGGGGTGCGTCTGATACGTCTCTAACGTATCTACTTTTTCTCACGTTTTTCCTCTTGTTTTGAACTCTAATTTGCATGATTTGTATGAAACTAATCCCGGATTGACGCTGTTTTCTGCGGAACTATCATGGTGTTTTTTTGTGCAGAAATAAAAGTTCTCGAAATGGAACGAAACTTTGCGAGGATTTTTTATATCAATAATAAGAATTTCTGGAGCCAAGACCTGCCGAGAGGGGCACCTGGGTGGGCACAACCCACCAGGGCGCGCCCCCCTCTCCTGGCGCGCCCTCATGGGTTGTACCCACCTGGTGGCTCCGCATACGATCCCCCTGATACTATAAAATCACATATTTCCAGAAAAAATAAGGGAGAAAGAATTATCGCGATCCACGAGACGGAGCCGCCGCCAAGCCCTGTTCTTCCTCGGGAGGGCATATCTGGAGTCCGTTTGGGGCTCCGGAGAGGGGGATCTTCGTTCTTCATCATCACCAACTCTTCTCCGTCGCTAATTCCATGATGCTCCCCACCGGGAGTGAGTAATTCTTTCATAGGCTCGCTAGTCGGTGAGGAGTTGGATAAGATTCATCATGTAATCGAGTTAGTTTGTTAGGGCTTGATCCCTAGTATCCACTATGTTCTTAGATTGATGTTGCTATGACTTTGCTATGCTTAATGCTTGTCACTTTGGGCCCGGGTGCCATAAACTCAGATCTGAACCGTTTATGAATTCATCATTATATCCATGTTTTAGATCCGATCTTGCAAGTTATAGTCACCTACTACGTGTTATGATCCGGTAACCCCGGAGTGACAATAACCGGGACTTCTTCCGGTGATTACCATAGTTTGAGGAGTTCATGTATTCACTATGTGTAAATGCTTTGTTCCGGTTCTCTATTAAAAGGAGGCCTTAATATCCCTTAGTTTTCAATATGGACCCCGCTGCCACAGGAGGGTAGGACAAAAGATGTCATGCAAGTTATTTTAATCAAGCATGTATGACTATTTACGGAATACATGCCTACATTATATCGATGAACTGGAGCTAGTGCCGTATCGCCCTAGGTTATAACTGTCACATGATGAATATCATCCAACAAGTCACCGATCCAATGCCTACGAATTTATCTTATATTGTTTCTGCTAAGTTACTACTGCTATCATCACTGTTGCACTTGCTACAAAATTATCGCTATCACTGTTACTGTTACCGTTGCTACTATTACTATTATCAAAACTATCAAACTACTTTGCTACTGATTACTTGCTGCAGATAATTAATCTCCAGGTGTGGTTGAATTGACAACTCAGCTGCTAATACCTTCAAATATTCTTTGGCTCCACTTGTGTCGAATCTATAAATTTGGGTTGAATACTCTACCCTCGAAAACTGTTGCGATCCCCTATACTTTTGGGTTATCAAGACCTTTTACTAGCGCTGTTGCCAGGAAGCATAGCTATATTTGTTGAGTCACTTGGGATTATTATCATATTATCACTATGAAGAAGCTGAAGGATCCAAAGACTAAGATATTTCCCTCAAAGACGAGGGGAGGTAAGGAACTGCCATCCAGTTCTGCTTTAGATTCACCTTCTGTTATGAATAAACTTGCAACACCACCATATGCTATTAATTCTGATATGTCACAAGTTATTGATGATGCTACTTCTACTATGAATGATGCTTACGATGATGCTAGTACCATGCTTGATAATGATGATGTGCCACTTGGTGAATTTCTTGATAAACAAATTGCTAGAGTTATACAACATGATGTTGTTGAATCTGATGATGAGCTTGAAACTGAATCTCCTGAAACACCTGCTAGAACTAGCCTTCCTAGATATGAATTGCCTAATGTACCGGAAGGTTATGTTATGAATGAGGAGACAACTAGAGATATTCTTGCTTGTAAGGATAGAGATGATCTAGAAAAATTATTATGCAAGTTTAAGGAAAAATCTCTGAATGCTAGAATGAAATGTGATCCTAAGTTTGCTACTTCACCTATCTTTATTGATGAATAGGATTATTAATTCTCTGTCGACCCAGAGTTAATTAGTTTGGTTGAATTCGATCCTTTCCATGGTTATGAAACTGAAACTGTTGGGGCGCATCTTACTAAGTTGAATGATATAGCCACCCTTTTTACTCATGATGAGAAAACTCGCTACTACTTTATCCTCAAATTATTTCCTTTCTCATTAAAGGGTGATGCTAAAGCTTGGTACAATACTCTTGCTCCTGGTTGTGTGCGTAGTCCCCAGGATATGATTTATTACTTCTCTGAAAAATATTTCCCTGCTCATAAGAAACAAGCTGCTTTACAGGAAATATTTAACTTTGTGCAAACTAATGAAGATAGTTCCCACAAGCTTGGGGGAGGCTTTGCCAGTTACTTAATGCTTTTCCTAGTCATCCTCTTAAGAAAAATGGAATACTTGATGATAACCCACAAGTATAGGGGATCAATTGTAGCCTCTTTCGATAAGTAAGAGTGTCGAACCCAACGAGGAGATAAAGGTAGAACAAATATTCCCTTAAGTTCTATCGACCACCGATACAACTCTACGCACGCTTGACGTTTGCTTTACCGGAAACAAGTATGAAACTATTTTGCAAGGATAATACTATGAGTACTTTGCGAGAATAAAAACTATGGATAAATTGCAAGATAATAAAAGAGGATAGCTTTTGCCAATAAGAAATTCGTTTGTCCCTAGGCAATCGATAACAAGTACCGGTAATCATTCTTGTAATTTTATATGAGGGACAGGCATGAGCTAACATACTGTCTCTACTTGGATCATATGCACTTATGATTGGAACTCTAGCAAGCATCCGCAACTACTAAAGATCATTAAGGTCGTGAAACCCAACCATAGCATTAAGTATCAAGTCCTCTTTACTCCCATACGCCATAACCCACCTATCCGCGTTTAAGTTTCTGTCACTCTCGCAACACTGACAATAAGCAAATCATGAACATATTGCAACACCCTACAGCGGGGGCCCCTCACGTTTGCGCGAGACGGAGGCACCGTAGGACAGCACCATAAAAATATATACAATCATACCAACCAAGATCACGATTAACCCATAGGACAAAACGGGTCTACTCAAACATCATAGGATAACCATAGATCATTGGGAAATAATATATGGAGTTGAGCACCATGTTTAAGTAGAGATTACAGCGAGGAGAAGAGGTGTTACACCGCTGCATAGAGGGGGAGAAAGTTGGTGTTGACGGTAGCAAGATTGTTGATGAAGATCGTCGTCACGATCCTAGCCCCGGCGGCACTCCGGCGCCACCGGGAGAGAGGGGGAGAGAGCCCCCTCCTCCTTCTTCTTCCTTGGCCTCCCCCCTAGATGGGAGGAGGGTTCCCCCTCTGGTCCATGGTCTCCATGGTGGCGGAGGGGCGGGAGCCCCTCCGAGATTGGATCCCCTCTCTGTTCTCTTCTGTTTCGCGCTCCCCAGATCTGGCCGAAAACCGTTTCTAATATTCCCGGAGATCCGTAACTCCGATTGTGCTGAGATTTTTACACGATTTTTTTCTGGATATAAGCTTCCTTGCATCCGAAGTAGAGGTCCAACCAACGTACGAGGTGGGCACAACCCACCACCGCGCGGGTGTGCATCTAATCCTATAATGAAAAATTCCCCCTAGTATATGAAAGTGACAACATAGGAGACTCTCCATATGAAAAACATGGTGCTACTTTGAAGCACAAGTGTGGTAAAGGATACTAACAATGCCCCTTCTCTCTTTGTTTATCTATATTTTTTCTTTTTCTTTCTTTTTTCTTTTTAATTTTTTTTTCTCTCATTGTCCGGAGCCTCATCCCGATTTGCGGGGGAATCACAGTCTCCATCATCCTTTCCTCACTGAGGCACTGCTCTAAAAATGAATAATGATGATCATCACACTTCTATTTACTTATAACTCAAAAGAAATAAAAATTACAACTTGATACCTATGACAAAGTATGACTCTATATGAATGCCTCTGGCAATGATCTAGCGTAACATATATGAAAAATGATGAACGGTGGCTGAGCCACAACTACTATGTCAGCTATATGATCATGCAAAGCAATATGACAATGAATGCTCAAGTTATCAAACGGAAGCGGTGGAAGTTGCATGGCAATATATCTCGAAATGGCCATGGAAAAGCCATAATAGGTAGGTATGGTGGCTGTTTTGAGGAAGATATAATAAGGCTTATGTGTGATAGAGCATATCATATCATGGGGTTTGGATGCACCTGCGAAGTTTGCACCACGTCTCGATGTGAGAAAGGGCAATGCACGGTACCGTAGAGGCTAGAAAATTGCGGAAAGGTAAGAGTGCGTATAATCCATGGACTCACATTAGTCATAAAGAACTCATATACTTATTGCAAAAGTTTATTAGCCCTCGAAGCAAAGTACTACTACGCGTGCCCCTAGGGGGATAGATTGGTAGGAAAAGACCATCGCTCGTCCCCGACCGCCACTCATAAGGAGGATAATCAATAATAAATCATGCGCCAACATCATAGCATAACGAGAGACTATACATGCATGCTTCGGGAATCACAAACCTTAACACCAATATTCCTACTAACCACAATTGTTTACTAGTACCTCCCACATATTCCATCTCTATATCGCAAAACTATTGCAAGGAATCAAGCATATCATATTCAGTGATCCAAAAGTTTTATGTAGGATTTTATGACTAACCATGCAATTGACCAAATCCTTTTGGCTCTCTAAATAGATATAAGTGAAGCATGAGAGTTTAATCCTTTCTATAAAAGATCACGCTCTAACAAATATAAGTGAAGCAAAAGAGCATTCTTCAAACAACGGTTTTCTATGTGAAGAGAAACAGGCAATCCAAACTTCAAATGATATAAATGAAGCACATTGAAGCATTCTAAAAAGCCACACTGAAAAGATATAAGTGAAGTGCAATGAGCATTCTATAAATCAACCATGGACTATCTCATACCAGCATGGTGCATAAAACAAAAATGAAAACTAAAAGCAAAAGACACTCCAAGATTTGCACATATCACATGAACGAAACGAAACCGAAAACATACCGATACTTGTTGAAGAAAGATGGGATGCCTTCCAAGGCATCCCCAAGCTTAGACGCTTGAGTATCCTTGAATATTTACTTGGGGTGCCTTCGGCATCCCCAAGCTTGAGCTCTTGCCTCTCCTCCTTCTCCTCACATCGAGACCTCCTCGATCTTTGATCACTTCATCCACACAAAACTCAACAGAAAGTTAGGTAAGATCCGTTAGTATAATAAAGCAAATCACTACTCTAAGTATTGTTGCAAACCAATTTATACTTTGTTTTTTCATTGTAGATAATGTAATATAACTTTTTCATGGCTTAATCCACTGATAGAAATCGATAGTTTCATCAAAACAAGCAAAACAATGCATTAAAAACAGAATCTGTCTTAAACAGGACAGTCTGTAGTAATCTGAACATTCACCATACCTCTGGTACTCCAAAAATTCTGAAACAATTAGGAAAAATAAACAATTTGTATAGAAAGACAGTGCAAAAGTTTCAGAACCGTTTGACGTTCCAGTAAAAAATGTAAAATCGCGCACTACAGCCAAAGTTTCTGTTTTGCACCGCACAAACCAACAAGCAATGTAAACATCCTAAAGGCAAATCTTGACACATTAGTTTTATATAATGGAATTATACAAGGGGATAATTACTTTTGTTGAAAAGTTTCTGTAATTAAGATTCACAAAGTTTCCGTGAGCATGAACAAAGTTCAAGGACGTCCCCCACTTTTACAATGCTCGTCTATCTCACTTTCACTTTTCTTTTTGTGAAGTTTTAAGTTCCCCTATATATTTTTTTGTTTTTAAACTATGGAAAAGCACTCAACAGAAATAAATGACTCTCTAAAACTTCCGGGTTGTCTCCCTGGCAGCGCTTTCTTTAAATCCATTAAGCTAGGCATAAAGTGCTCAAGTAATGAATCCGCCCGGATCCCAAGGTATATCAAAGCCAATTTGAATTAACAATGATTTGTCATTTAGTAGTGAGCACAAAGCAACATATATCAAGCAATGACGAAGTCTAACTCTCTTCCTATGCATCGGCATGTCATACAAGAACAACTCATGCACATCAAGTGAAGGCCAATACATAGCGTAAGCAGTTTCTTGCAATTTTTATCGTGTTGGAAACATAGAGAGGTGGAGATATAGTTCCTCTCTCATAATAATTGCAAGTAGGAGCAGCAAGCACATGCATATTATATTCATCAAAATCATCATGTGCAACGGTAAAAGGAAACCCATCAATATAATCCTTAACAAGAGCAAACTTCTCTGATATAGTGTAGTTTGGAGAATTCAAAAAGATAATAGGACTATCATGTGTGGGTGCAATAGCAACAATTTCATTATTATTATTTAAAAAACACCCCATATATTAATTAAGCCAAAGAAAAGTTCTTACAATCACTCGTTACAGCATACACCACGCAGGGTGGAACAGAATTAAAAAGAATCCCATCGGACCTAGTACTAAAGCTAAACTTAGCAATCTCATGTGCCACCCCATTGGCAGTCCGACTTATCTTTGCAATATTAAAATTTTGGATCATCCTAGATATACTCAGAGCCTCATCCATCGGATCAGCCAGAGGGGACCTGTCAAGCTTCTCATTTGCAAGAAACAAATGTACGAAAGCACAGTCAGTCTATAAAATAATAGATTGGTGAAGGGTGATACCTATATAAAGTCCTGCGAGGCAGGCGCGGAGCTCAGCTTCATTCACGCTGGTACACCGATCAATAAAGTCCCACAAAGAAACAATAATATCTCCAGATGAATTACGAGCTACGACCCCCACATTGGAAGCATTAGTACTCTCCACAAAACCGGCGTCAACATTGATCTTGATATGATGATTAGGGGGAGGAGTCCACACCACATGATCTTTTAACAGTGCGTAATCCGCTACAACTCCGCTCACCTTCTCCTTACCTTTGTTGCTAGCGTCCAATTGAGCGGTGTCATGACTAGACGTAAAAGTGGTCCAAAATTGTCCACAAAATGTGCAGAGGCATTAACGGATTATTTCCCCTTCCCAAAAAGTTAAATCATTTCTCAAATGCCATGCTCGCCAGAAAAGAAACAGAATTTGCTCCCTCTGCCGCAAACCCAATTGCGCCAGCAAAATCAATAACCAATCTGGTCCAGTGCACTTGAAGAATTCTTCATCCGGAATATTCCACCGTTCTCTCACGGCCATTCGAAGAGCACGAGCTTTTGAACAACTCACCAGAGCATGAAAGATGTCTTCATCTTGAACCCCACAAATAGAACATATACATGAATCAGTCTGATGGTGCTTAACTCTATTCATCTGGACCGCCAAGCTATTGGTAGCAGCTCGCCATGCAAAAATCTTGATTTTCTGGGGTATATTAGCCTTCCATATTATCTCCCAAATCCCTCTTTCCCCCTCTGGTTCGCCACTAGATTGGCCAACAGGATCCTGGCTATCCTTCAAATAAAGCGCAAAATTGTACGCACTTTTAACAGAAAATATACCATCCTTCTCATGGCGCCACACAAAAAAATCCCCATCCCTAGAGGCCTGAATACGAATCTTAAGAATTTCCTCCGCATCATGTGGATAGAATAGATACTTGATCAAATTTTCATCCCAACACTTACGGCCGCTCATGAATAAATCAGATACCAATTTCAACCTGGTATTGTGCCTTCTAGCTGAGATTTTTAGGCCATGCCTCCTAGGTATTCAATTATCCCTCCATATATTAATACTAGATCCATCACATACCCGCCAAATGATCCCCTTCTTAAGAAGTTCCAGACCTTGTGTAATACCATGCCAAGTCACTAAACTAGCATGCGGAAACACCGTATCAAGAATATGTCCCTGAGAGTAATAGTTTGACTTCATCAACTTCGCACATAGCGAATCCGGGTAAACCAACAACCGCCATGCCTGTTTGGCCAAAAGAGCTTGATTAAAAAGCCTGAGATCACGGAAACCCATCCCACCCTTACCTTTTGGTCTTGTTAGTTTGTCCCACGCCAACCAATGAGTTTTTCTTCTTTCTTCTTCATCTCCCCGCCAAAAGTTCCTTACAATCTGGGATAACTCCTCACAAAGGGAAGCCGGAAATTTGAAAATCCCCATAGCATACACAGGTAGAGCCTGAATTACTGCTTTGATTAAATCTTCCTTGACTCCACAAGAAGCATATTTTTCAATCCAGTCAGAAAGCCTTTTCAAAAACTTATCTTTAGTATACTGAAACATACCAGCCTTCATTCTACCCTCTGGGACTGGTAATCCAAGATATTTATCCTCGAACCCCTCCACAGTAATTTTTAAGATAACCATAATAGTCACTTGTTTCTCCAAGCTGCATTTTTTCCCAAACATTATGGAACATTTATCAGGGCTTAACATCTGTCCAGTTCCCTTCTCATACACCGTCAAAATATTTTTAGTTGCTAAAGCTTGATCAAAAGAACCCTTAAAAAATAGTAGACTATCATCTGCAAATACAAGTGAGAAATACCAGGCGCTCGTCTAGTCAGTCTGAATTCCTGGAGAACTCCCCTGGCACATGCGTCATTAAGCAACAAAGAAAGCGCCTGGGCCACAAATAAGAACAAATAGGGAGATAAAGGATCTCCCTGCCTGAGCCCCTGAGAAGGTGAGAACGACTGCAGCAAATGACCATTAAAGCGCACCGCAAATTTCACCGAAGTAACACATGTCATAACACATTTAATCCATTGCGGCGCAAAACCCAACGCACCCATCATACTTTGCAAAAATTGCCAATCCACACGGTCATAGGCTTTGGCTAGGTCCAACTTATAAGCACAATATTCCCCTCTTAAATCTTTAAGTGTACTTAACGAATGCATACATTCAAAGGCTATAAGAGCATTATCAGAAATTAACCTTCCCGGAATAAATGCACTTTGGGTAGGGGAAATCATACCATCGAGGAGCGGTCGCAACCTGTTAACAAGACACTTGGAAATAATCTTGTAGATAACATTGCACAAACTGATCGGCCTGGAATCTTTGATTGTTTGGGGATTCTTGATCTTCGGGATGAGAACAATAGTTGTATTATTAATACCATCAGGCATAATTCCAGAGATAAAAAACTGTTGCACAGCCTTGACAATATCATCTTTGATTAGACCCCAATTCCGCTGAAAAAACCTCATAGGAAAGCCATTTGGCCCTAGTGCTTTTAACGGTCCCATTTGAAAAAAGGCATCACTTATTTCTTTTTCCGTAAAAGGTTTGCATAAATCATCATTCATGTTATCAGTCACACGGGGCTTGACTAATGAGATAATGTGGGATGGATTGACCGAAGCATCACAAGAATAAAGTTGTTTAAAAAATGAGTTTGTGATACCTTTCATTTCCTCCAGATTTTCCGTGAGACAACCATCATCCTTCCTAAGAGCCGAAATAGAATATTTTTTTTGCTCTCCAGGAAGCTTTTCGCTGAAAATATTTTGTATTACGATATCCCCCTTTAATCTTGTCCAGACGAGATCTCTGCTTCCACAATATTTCTTCCCTGATAAGAAGTTCATCCATCTCCCCTAGAATTTTCTTTCTTTCCAACACAGCAGAATGATTAGTCCTATTTAACAAAATGTCTAGTCTCTTACGAGCCCAGTCAAGTTTCTTAGGCAGATACCCAATATGCACCCGACTCCATCCATGAAGAGATTTCATTAATTTTTCTAAATTATTAGCAACATCTTTCGGACCCTTTATATTTGATCCTCTATTCCAACAATCATTAATCTGTTCATCCAAAACACGACCTTCCCTCTCCCAGTAAGATTCATATTTCAACTCTCTAGCAAACCTCCCCTCCCGAGCATTACCCATCAACTCAATTAAAATGGGGCAATGATCAAATTTGGAGCTAATAATATGGGAGACCTTACATTGAGGGAAAATAGAAGACCAAAGAGGGCATGCCACTGCACACTCAAGACGTACCTTAACATTCTTGTTGCCCTCTTGCATATCTATAATACCTAAATAGTTCATCCCCACTATCATATTTCTCTTGACATGCAACCTATCCACCTCATCACACATGCCCCACATGCCACCTCAACAAATCTGCATATATCTCAACACTTTTTTCTCGTCCCTTGGCCACCGAAGTTAATGCAATCGCTTTCTCTTCCGTCTCCCGTAAGCGAATTACTGCTCTTCCACACGGTTACTCCCGAATCACAAAATCCCATCACATCTGCCCCTTCCTTATCCCGTCTTCACTGCATCTTCAAGGATCCCTCCATCTCTCCTTATCGCGTCGTCGGCTGCCTCGTGGCACACCGCGCCTCCGCCCTTACCTGTTCCTGCTGGGACTCTCCACACGTACGTGGTCGCCCCTGTCGTCCTCAACCTCCAATATGGCGTTCATTGTTCGCCTCTCGCGATGGACTCTCTGCTAGGGCGGCATCTTGCAGTCTGACTGCAAGCACTACCAACTCTGTATCCTTTTTTTTGGGAAAACTTCTCTCTATCTAGGGCTGATGTCCAGTATGATTCATTGTCGATTGCCAAGGTACTCATCTTTCTATTCCAGCGATCATTCCCAGGGCTCTTCTCCATGTAAGGGCATCAATTGATTCAGATAGAACCTAACCAATTTTGTTTGGATTTTATTTTGGTGGATTTTGCAGCGCATGAGGCTGCTGATGACAAGCGGATGAGATATTTTAGGGGAAACACCTAGATACAAACCAGTGGATAGGTTAGTGTCTTATTGGAATTGCTGTTTTTCTGTTGATTTAACATGCACATATGCTTGGGTATGGTACTGCTATCGCTCAAAATATGGAGAGCAACCCATGATTCGGGTTATGTTATTCATGAACGTTTTTATTTACCGGGTTATACCAGCTATGGTGCCCTTGATACGCATATATCCAACCAGATGGGCAATGTTTGGTTTTTTGCACGATAAGTACCTCTTTTGTCTCTGGTTATTTACAATCTATATCCTAGCATTAACATATACAGTTTCTAGATTATATTGTTCTAATCTGTTGTCTCCTATCTTGCATCCTGATCTGACACTTCATATTGCAGTCCAATGGATGTGAATAATGATATATCTCCTCAAGGATTAAGCAGGCAATATTTCTATCCTATTGTTGCTCATTTCCGTGTTTCTTTTGCGGGGCTCATTTATGCGTTTAGGTGTTTGTTGGATTAGGAAAAAGTTCTGTTAATTTTTTTCAAGATGCAGTTTGCAGAAATTTATGCAAAGAAAGGCAACGTTCGGCTTAAAGAAATATTTACACCTCAAACTTCTTTATGATTTGAGTTAAACAACATTTGGAAGTCCAACTATGATAAACATATTCTTGAACCAAGCGCTAGAAAATGTGACCAGCAGAAGTTAAAGAGAGACACTCGGTATCTTGCTTTACTGAGTCGGGTGGGATTTCTCTTTAACTATTGAAGATCAATGCTTCCATGATTTCTAACCAAGCGATTCAAGAAACTCTAGAAACAGCAATTATTTGAGCATACTAGGGCAATTAGATATCTCAGTGCTAGAGAAGAATTTAATTATGTGCTTGCATTTCAACAAATCGTATAGAAGATGTCTATTATGTTTATTTTGTTTGTCATCTACCATTGCTTTTTTATAGTAAACTTGGAGTCATTTAAATTTATACAACATGCATGTTTGATTAAGCAATTTCATCAAGATGTCAACTTCTGTGTTGTCACATATAAACCTTCAATTTGCCCTTGGCCAGCATGTTACTCAACATCTTCTATTTTCTGTTGAAGCAGGGAGTGGAATATACAACGACACATATTTGGCTTAGCTGCAATAATTTAAATTTATACATCATGCATATCTGATTGAGCAATTTCATCAAGATGTCAACTTCTGTTTTCGCACTGGCAAACCTTCAATTTGCCCTCGGCAAGCACGTTACTCAACATCTTCTATTTTTTGTGAAGAAGGGAGTGGAATATATAACAACACATATTTGGCCTAGGTTAACTTGGTCTCAGAATCGATAAATAAAGTCATAAACCAGTGTCTTCTCTATAGCCTCAACCCTCTAGAGGCCTAAAAATATATTGTCTCCAGTGCACGCGGATGTTTGCTGGCTAATGATCCCATAGTGATTATATTGAAGTGTTGGCCATTGTTATCTCTTATGACGAATTGTAGTCTGAAAAAAATACTATGGGGTAAGCTATTTACTCACAAATCACTTTGGAACATTTTCAGTTGTCATCTCCCATCTTCTACTACTACTCTTAGACGTCATTCAAAAATCTGATCCGTTTAATATCACTTAACTTATTTATACGTGTTACTATGGACATATGCTTTTGTAGAAAAGCTCAAAAGACATAATTTGTTTCGTACGATTGTAAGTTCATAATTTTCAAACCTTTTCACTTGCGGCATGTGAAATCCTTGACTCCCACAACCGTGATATGTTTGTATTTCCTTTTGCCAGTATTGCTACATAGTCATTTCAATCATTTGGTGTATTTCCATTCCCTTTTATTTAACTGTCATTCTACTAAAACAACAAACTATTACTACTATTGGATATTTACACTGCATAGATTTATTTATCAAGTTACTTCAACTTCATGTGCCAATTTTTTCCGCAGCAACGCGCGGGGTATCTTCTAGTTATTACATGTCCACGGAGCACCTTGAAAGCCCAAATCAAATAAATTGCACTCCGACAGAACTTCACGAAAGTTAGCCATGAGTCTAGGAGATCTCTTATGTCGAGAGAAATGTTCATTTTGCCACATAGCTTCGTTAAAATCCCCCACCATAAACCAAGGTCCAACACCAAGAGGTTTAATCCGCCTCAAAAGATCCCACATAACATACCTCTGGCTCGCCTTAGGCTCTCCATAAATAAATGTGCACCTGCACTTTGTACCATCACCCTTGTTGACGTACATGTCCATAAAATGTTCACCATATTTGTTTAGCTCACAAGAATATGCTCCATCCCAAAACACGACTAGACCTCCACCTTTACCATGGCCAGAAACAGTAAACACATTATTCATACCCAACCGGTACCGCAAAAGCTCAACATACTCTTTATTTTTCTAGTTTCCGAAAGAAAGATAACATTGGGACGGTGCGTCTTAGTCAGACACACAAGCTCCTGAACCGTACGAGGTTGTCCCAGCCCTCGACAGTTCCAACTGAGGATTTTCATGGCTCCTGACGGGCGTCATCAAACGCGCCCGTCAGTTGACCGGCAGCTCCAGGGCCGGTTGCTTCCTTAGGAGTGCCACCTTCCTCCTTTTCCTCTCCTCCTCTCCTGAAGATCTTCCTCTCCCCCATCTATCTCTTTAGTTACATGAACCATAGCCCCATCGACACCTACTACAGCCTCAACCCTCTCACCACACACTCTTTTACAAGTTACAGAGATGTCATTTTCACTCTTATATTCTAAACTCTCAGAGTTATTGCTATTCATAGTAAAAACTAAGCCTTGATCTTCAGAACGACGCCTCTTACTTCCCGCCGTGCTCTCTAGGATGGCAGCATAGGCGACCTTACGACTAGATAACTCGCTGCCACTATTTGGGGGAGTGGGAACCCCAAACTTGACATGCTTGGCACACACACCATGAACTGCAGCACGCTCCACTTGCTCCTCTCTGTACATTCTTTTCCAACGACCCCATTTTGATTCAGCTCCATTTTCGTCAAAGTCCAGCCGGGAAGCACTCCTGGCCAAACCAGCAAGGACGCTTGTTGAGCCACCATCAGCCGGCAACACCTTTGCCGCAACCAGAGTTAGAGCACCCTGGTCAGCCTCCTTTGCCGCAGTGTACCTGGCGCCATCAGCCGCACCAAGCATCACCGACTTGTTCTGGTTTACATCACCTGCAACATGTTTGTGAGCCAACATAGCAGCAGCAGAGCAAGTCTCAGTGTCAGTAGCATCTTTGGCCAAGTGTTGCCCGCATGCATCAGCTAAAGCATCTGGTTGCATGTACCCAGATACACTTCCACCCAGCAGCACAACTGGACGGTCTTCCGACTGCGTCCCAGCAAAAGAGGATCAGCCAGCTGTCATACTGGGATCAGTCAGCGTGAGCCGCCCCACCTGGGCGGCCCCGACCCCAGTACACGCTCGTCCTCTTGACCAGCTTGAGGGGATACGTCCATGCTCCTGGCTTCTTGACCGCCTGTCGCCGGAGCCAGCAAGGGCGAGGCCGCCACCGACAGCTTCTGTACCGCCGTAGCCACGGCAGTGACTACCTTTTCCGGCAGCTTGACCAGCTCCGGATTGTCGTTGTCCTGAAGATCCCAGTCGTCCCAGCGACCTCCCAAGCTGAGGTGCCGCCGACCAGGGTCGCCCGAAGCTTGCATGGTGCTCTAGAAAGCCGGCGCCTTGATGTCGTTGGAGAACTCAGGCTTTCAAAGTTCCTTAGGGATGGTACAAAATCTGGCAGTGGTATGCCCCAACAACCCACAACAAAAGCAAAATTTTGGCAATTTTTCATACTTAACATCATATAGGATCTCTACTGTACTGTCGATCGGGGTCGTGTCGATGGTCTTCCTCAGGGGCTCATCAACGAGATGCTCGACCGAGACACGGATATGCTCATCGACGATCTTCTTGTTTCGGTGGGCCACCGCGAGGACCTTTCCGAGCTTGCCGCCCAGGATGTAGCCCATCTCCACCGTCTTGATCGGTACTGGAAGGCCCCAGATTTGTGCCCATAGCTTGATGGAGTCGAGGTGCACATCGGCCGGATTGCCATCTTCGCCGAAAGCCGCTAGGATCACAGCATCATTTCTAAAATGCCATGGCCCAGCGTGCAGAACGTGATGTCGATCCCCGCCCTCCGCGAAGGTGATGATGAAACAGCGGTCGTCGCTCATGACGCGTTGTGCCACGACCTCTCCTCGGAGCCGCCATGGCCCCCGAAGCTCGTTGACGACCGCCTTGGGGTCGACCGGGTACGGCGAGAGAACCCGGGCGACCACCAGCTTGCCCGCCACCGCACGCAGCACCGCTTCCATGTCGATGACGATCGGCTTGTCGTCCATCCTCGAGAACATGACTGCTTTGCTCTTTCCGCTCCTCCTGAGCGGGGGAGGCGCCGCCGCCGCCGCAGTGAACTCAAAGGCGGCATTCGACATGGCGGTCAGAGCCAAGCCCGACGGCCCGCCCACCGTAGCTTTCCCCTTCTCCATCAGAGGAGTTCCTGGGGCGGCCTCGATGATTGTCGAAGAAGGCAGCTCCTCTCCCCTTGCCTCACAGACCTCGGAACCGTCCGAAGAGACATCACCAACGATCGAGGGGGGAGCAGTAGTGCTTATAGTTGGCATGGAAGGAGCCGCCGCTCCCTCCGGACCGCTGCCCGTCTCAGTGCTCGACGCCATCTTCCCCTGACACAGAGAAACAGAGCAAACAGGAGGCACCGAAGACACTAGCAGTAACTGAGAAAATTGATATTGCCTCCGCTGATTCCCACCCTTCAAATAATCCTCTCCTCCCCCAAATTTCGCCCCAGAATCACCGAAATTAAAACTCAAATCAAACTGAAATTGAGACTCCTCCCTACACGGATTCACCAGATAATCAATTTTATGCGAAACTGCCAAATTATCTCCTTTACTCGCCGAATCAGTAACTGTTTTGGCGGAATTTGGGGTCGGGAACGTTGGACCCATCGTTGCTCCCTTCTTCTCCTTCAAATCCCCCTTGAAATCATCCTTGCCCAACTCCGAATTGATGAACTGATCTACTTTGACCCGCATCTACCTCAAGCACCTCTTTGGATCTCACGCACGTCGCAGGATTTCCATCCCCCCGCCGTCGTAAGGTGCTCCACTCCTCGCCGGAGTAGCCACCCACCTTCCACCGATCCTCCCGCTGGGGCAAGCCCAGCGCCAGGTCCGGCACCATCGCCGCCATGGGCGGCACCAGCGAGTCACCTAGGCTGTCGCCAGAGCGAGGGCGTTACTTTTCAGAGCGAGGGCGTTACCTTTCAGTGCAACAATTTCATTCTTAACATAAGGAACTATAGCAAGTTCATCTCCATAAACATAATTCACATTGGCATCTTGGCCACAAGCATAGTAAGCATCAAGTTCATCAAAAAGGGATATCTCAAAAGAATCAACGGGGTCATAGAAGTTAGCATAGCATTCATCCTACGGTAAGAATGAAGGAACATTAAACAATGTATGAGTTGGAGGGTTACTCTCATTAGAAGGCGGGCACGGGTGATCAATCCGGTCTTCCTTCGCTTGTTCTTCGCTCTCCTCATCATCTTTTTCATCCAATGAGCTCACGGTTTCATCAATTCCTTCTTCCATAGACTCCTCCAAAATATTAGTCTCTTCTTGCACAGCGGAGACTTTCTCAATAAATGCATCAATATCGGAATTGTATTTATAATTATCATAGCAATATTTAAGGATAGCAAAATTTCCAGGTCTATAAACTGAATCATCAAAATCTTCAAACTTTTCAAACAAAGATTCAATTTCATAAGCACCCTTAAAAGCAACAAATTCTTCTATTCGTTCCACATCATAGTAATCATATATACCATTAGCATAAGAAGACACGGTTTCATTATCATTAAATTCACATGAAAAAGGAAGATGTGGAGCATTCATCCTAGAGCAACAAGTATAATCATATCTCTGGCATAAATCCCAAGCATACCATTGCAACATTTCAATTTGATCCCATAAAAGTTTTCCCTTTTGAGTCAAGCTATAATTCCTAAAGTATTCACGTTGATCCAACGTTACTCCCATTATCAAGTTGAATGGGGTTTTCTTAGGATTATCAAAGTAGTGCATAATATTTTTCACATAACGAGCATCGAGGGTTTTAGGAGGTTCCCCATCTCCATGAGTAGCAAGTATCACTAATTTTTTTGGTGTTTCGTGTTCCATATCCATAACTAAAGATAGAGAACAACTTAGAACAAGAGATAAAAACTACTTAGTGATAAAGCAAACAAGCACACACGAGAATATTCACCCCACGCTATTGCTCCCCGACAACGGCGCCAGAAAAAGGTCTTGATAACCCACAAGTATAGGGGATCAATTGTAGCCTCTTTCGATAAGTAAAAGTGTCGAACCCAACGAGGAGCTAAAGGTAGAACAAATATTCCGTCAAGTTCTATCGACCACCGATACAACTCTACGCACGTTTGACGTTTGCTTTACCGAAACAAGTATGAAACTATTTTGCAAGGATAAAACTATGAGTACTTTGCGAGAATAAAACTACGTATAAATTGCAAGATAATAAAAGAGGATAGCTTTTGCCAATAAGAAAGTCGTTTGTCCATAGGCAATCGATAACAAGTACCGGTAATCATTCTTGTAATTTTATATGAGGGAGAGGCATGAGCTAACATACTTTCTCTACTTGGATCATATGCACTTATGATTGGAACTCTAGCAAGCATCCACAACTACTAAAGATCATTAAGGTCGTGAAATCCAACCATAGCATTAAGTATCAAGTCCTCTTTACTCCCATACACAATAACCCACCTATCCGCGTTTAAGTTTCTGTCACTCTCGCAACACTGACAATAAGCAAATCATGAACATATTGCAACACCCTATAGCGGGGGGGGGGGGCTCACGTTTGCACGAGACGGAGGGCACCGTAGGACAGCACTGATACGTCTCCAACGTATCTATAATTTTTTATTGTTCCATGCTATTATATTATCTATTTTGGATGTTTAATGGGCTTTAATATGCTCTTTTATATTATTATTGGGACTAACCTATTAACCGGAGGCCCAGTGCTAGTTGTTGTTTTTTTCCTATTTCAGTGTTTCGCAGAAAAGAAATATCAAACAGAATCCAAACAGAACGAAACCTTCGCGAGGATCTTTCTTGGAACAAACGCAATCCAGGAGACTTGGAGTGGAAGCCAGAGACGCAACGAGGCGGCCACGAGGCAGGAGGGCGCGCCCCCCACCCTCGTGGGCCCCTCGTAGCTCCACCGACCTACTTCTTTCGCCTATATATACTCTTATACCTTGAAAACATCCAGGGGAGCCACGAAACCACTTTTCCACCGCCGCAACCTTCTGTACCCGTGAGATCCCATCTTGGGGCCTTTTCCGGTGATCTGCCGGAGGGGGATTCGATCACGGAGGGCTTCTACATCAACACCATAGCCTCTCTGATGATGTGTGAGTAGTTTACCACAGACCTTCGGGTCCATAGTTATTAGCTAGATGGCTTCTTCTCTCTCTTTGGTTCTCAATACAAAGTTCTCCTCGATGTTCTTGGAGATCTATTCGATGTAATACTTTTTGCAGTGTGTTTGTCGAGATCCGATGAATTGTGGGTTTATGATCAAGATTATCTATGAACAATATTTGATTCTTCTCTGAATTCTTATATGCATGATTTGATATCTTTGCAAGTCTCTTCGAATTATCGGTTTAGTTTGGCCTACTAGATTGATCTTTCTTGCAATGGAATAAGTGCTTAGCTTTGGTTTCAATCTTGCGGTGTCCTTTCCCAGTGACAGCAGGGGCAGCAAGGCACATATTGTATTGTTGCCATCGAGGATAAAAAGATGGGGTTTATATCATATTGCTTGAGTTTATCCCTCTAGATCATGTCATCTTGCCTAATGTGTTACTCTGTTCTTATGAACTTAATACTCTAGATGCATGTTGGATAGCGGTCGATGTGTGGAGTAATAGTAGTAGATGCAGAATCGTTTCGGTCTACTTGACACGGACGTGATGCCTATGTTCATGATCATGCCTAGATATTCTCATAACTATGCGCTTTTCTATCAATTGCTCGGCCGTAATTTGTTCACCCACCGTAATATATGCTATCATGAGAGAAGCCACTAGTGAAACCTATGCCCCCCGGGTCTATTTTACATCATATTAGTTTATCGTCAACTTGCCAATTTCTATCGTCGTTTATTTTTGCAATCTTTACTTTTCAATCTATACAACAAAAATACCAAAAATATTTATCTTATTATCTTTATCAGATCTCACTTTTGCAAGTGGCCGTGAAGGGATTGACAACCCCTTTATCGTGTTGGTTGCAAGGTTCTTGATTGTTTGTGCAGGTACTAGGCGATTTGTGTGTAGTCTCCTACTGGATTGATACCTTGGTTCTCAAAACCTGAGGGAAATACTTACGCTACTTTGCTGCATCACCCTTTCCTCTTCAAGGGAAAACCAACGCATGCTCAAGAGGTAGCAAGCGCCATAAATAAAATATACAATCATACCAACCAAGATCACAATTAACCCATAGGACAAAACGGATCTACTCAAACATCATAGGATAACCATAGATCATTGGGAAATAATATATGGAGTTGAGCACCATGTTAAGTAGAGATTACAGCGAGGAGAAGAGGTGTTACACCGCTGCATAGAGGGGGAGAAAGTTGGTGTTGACGGTAGCAAGATTGTTGATGAAGATCGCCGTCACGATCCTAGCCCCGACGGCACTCCGGCGCCACCGGGAGAGAGACGGGGAGAGAGCCCCCCTCCTTCTTCTTCTTCCTTGGCCTCCCCCCTAGATGGGAGGAGGGTTGCCCCTCTGGTCCATGGTCTCCATGGTGGCGGAGGAGTGGGAGCCCCTCCGAGATTGGATCTCCCTCTCTATTCTCTTCTGTTTCGCGCTCCCCAGATCTGGGCGAAAACCGTTTCTTATATTCCCGGAGATCCATAACTCCGATTGCGCTGAGATTTTTACATGATTTTTTTGGATATAAGCTTCCTTGCGTCCGAAGTAGAGGTCCAACCGACGTACGAGGTGGGCACAACCCACCACCGCGCGCTAGGGGCCTGGGGCGCGCCCTGGTGGGTTGTGCCCACCACGCCCCCCCCCCCCCCGTTTGCGGAGATTCCAACTCCCAAAAATCACAAATATTCCAAAATAATTCTCCGTGAAATTTTATTGCATTTGTACTTCGTTTGATATGGATACTCTGCGATACAAAAAATATGCAGAAAACAGGAACTGGCACTGGGCACTGGATCAATAGGTTAGTCCAATAGATCATATAAAAAGTTGCCAAAAGTATGTGAAAGTGGTATAATATTGGCATGAAAAAATCAAAAATTATAGATATGACGGAGACGTATCACTTGATATCTTCTATAATGGACTAACCGATGCTTCTAGGGACTTCCAAGATAGTTGTGCTGGTTGTGTTTTCAGGGAACAAACTGTTGGGCAAGCTGAAGAATTATTGAATAACATATTGAAAAATTATGATGATTGGACTATTCCTGAACCACCGGCTAAACCCACTCCGAAGAAGAGGGGTATATTATATCTCAGTCCTGAAGATATGCAAGAGGCAAAGAAATCTATGAAGGAAAAAGGTATTAAAGCTGAAGGTGTTAAAAATTTACCTCCTAATGAAGAAATACATGGGCTGAATACACCACCAATGCCTAAGGTGGTACAGGTAAATTCTCTTATGAAGTTCAATGAAAAGGATAATTCTCACAATATGCATCCTAGCCAATGCCTTTATGAGTTTAAAAATTATATTACAAAACAAGATCACTTCAATGCAAATGTTATGAAACAATTGAAATATAATTCTGATATGATTACTCGCTTGAGTGACTTATTATTTACAATATCAAATGATGTTAGAGGTGTTGGAAAACGTGCTTCTATGGTTCAAACTCAGTTAGAACAAGTTGCTAAATCACAAAGAGAATTGCTTGATGAAATGAATCATAATATGCATGACTTTGTTGTTAGAGTTGCAACTAGAGGAGGTAAAATGACTCAGGAACCACTTTATCCTGAGGGACACCCAAAAAGAATAGAACAAGATTCACAAAGATATAACACTAGTGCACCTAGTCCTTCTAAAAAGAAAAAGAAGAAGAAAAATGATAGGACTTTGCACACTTCTAGTGAACCTGAAATAGAAAAACCTCCTGATAATGAAAATGAAACTTCTATCTCTGATGCTGAAACTCAATCTAGTAATGAACACTCACCAAGTGATAATGAAAAATATAACGATGAGGTTCATGAAGACACTCAACCAAATGAAAAAGAACCAGATAATGATGTTGAGATAGAACCACCTGTTGATCTTGATAACCCACAACCTAAGAATAAAAGATATGATAAAAGAGACTTTGTGGCTAGGAAACACGGTAAAAAAAGAACTGTGGGTTCAAAAACCTATGCCTTTTCCACCCAAGTCAACTAAAAAGAAAGATGATGAAGAATTTGAATGCTTTGCTCAGATGCTGAGGCCAGTCTTTTTGCGTACTCGCTTGACTGATATCTTCACAAATAAGGGAAAAATACCGGAAGCTGAAATATCCACTATGCTTGCTAATTATACTTTTAAAGATGGAGTACCTAGAAAACTTGGAGATCCGGGAATACCAACTATACCTTGCTCCATCAAAAAGAACTATGTGAAAACTGCTTTGTGTGATTTAGGAGCTGGTGTTAGTGTTATGCCTTTCTCTTTATATAAAAGACTTGACTTGAATAAACTCACACCTGCTGAAATATTTTTGCAAATGGCTGACAAATCAACTGCCATACCTATCTATATCTGTGAGGATGTGCCCATTGTTGTTGCTAATGTTACTATTTTGACTGACTTTGTTATACTTGAGATGCCCGAGGACGACAACATGTCGATTATCCTTGGTAGACCCTTCTTGAATACTGCAGGGCCTGTTATTGATTGTAATAAAAGCAAGGTCACTTTTCATATTAATGGTAATGAGCATACGGTGCACTTTCCGAAGAAACAATTCGAAGTGAATGGTATAAATGTTATTGAAAAATATCCGACAATCACTATTTGAAGTTTTCAAATACCTCTATCTACTGTCAAAAAGAAATATGAAATGCTTATTGTTGGGGACATACATATCCCCATTGAGGTAACTTAGTGATTTACGAAAGTTCTTCGGTTTCATGCTAATTGAAAGTGGTTGTTAATAAGACTTGATCAACCATATTAGTGAATCCTTTTTGAGCGGTATGAAGTTGATGAATTTAGTAAGCACTACCTTCTGTCGTTACTTTTTATTCTCTGTTTTTATTAGTTAAATAAAATAAAATGCATGTTTTGTATGTTTTCTGAATTTCCCGTGCAATAAAAAAATGACCCAAAAATAAAAGTTCTCAGAATGCCCTGAAAAATTGAACATGATTTGTTTTGAATATTTCTGAATTTTTGGTGCAAATAATACCAGAGGGAGGTGCACACAACCCACCTGGGTGCGCCAGGACCCCCAGGCGCGCCCTGGTGGGTTGTGGTCCCCACGTGGGCCCCCTCACTTACCTCTTTAGCCCACATCATCAGTTACCTCCAGAAAAAAAAACTCCATTGCTCTCTCTCTCCCGTGTTCTTGAGCTCAAACCCGCGGATTTCGATCTCTTTGCTCGAAGCTCTGTTTCTGAAACTGTTTCGGGGGATTCTTGCTTCGTATGTGACTCCACCATTTGTCCAATTAGTTTTTGTTTTAGTGGTTTACACTTTGAATAATTAGCTACTCTTGGTGCTGCTGTAGATGTGCTTGCATGTTGAATTCTTAGTGTTCTAAGTAGTTTGAATGCTTGCTATGACCTCTATCTATCCCAATGAGTAGTTGCTATCAATTTCATAAAGTTTGGTTGACAATTTTTTGTCACCCCAAATTTTTTATTTTTAGAAAATTGTACGTGGACATGAATATCTTCACGAAGTTTGGCTCTAAGAAGAACTCCAAGGGTGTTATTGGGGAGTCTTCTGACAGTGATCTCCACCCTCGAAGGTTGGCGGAGGTACGGCCGTGCGAATGGCTGCACACCCCGTTCCTGGAAGAGGTTGGAATCCTTCAGGAGTTCACGCAATATGTTGCTAATGCCGGCCTCACCGACTTCATCGCAGATGAGTGTGACCAGCACCAAGTCCTCACAAACATCTTTGTTCAATGCTTTACTTTCTTGCCTAGAAATAATCCTCCTGAAGTGAGCTTTGATTTATATGCTGAAAACCATCAGATACCACTTACTGAGTTTTGTGACATATGCATGATCCCTTCTGATGGGAGCTTGGCTGAGCCTAGGCCGGCTGGGTTTGAGGACTTTTATTGTACTTTGACTTTGGGAGATGAGAGAGGCGTGTCAGCCACCACGGCTGTTAGCTTACACTTTCCTGATGTACATTATTTTGCTTTATTTGTTGCTAAGTGTCTGCTTGCTAGAAAGAAAGTAGGTGCGCTCAGCGCACCAGACTTTGCTGTTTTACGCCAGGCACTGGAGGGTGATAACACTTATAGCTTGGGAGCTATTGTGGCTCATCGCCTGCATCTTAATAAATCCCAAGGGGAAATACATGGTGGGATTTTTGCTACTCGTCTGGCGGCTCAGTTCAATGTTGAGATACGCCCTCATGATTACCCTCTGACCAAGGTTTACCTAGACCGTGCAGCCATGGAACTGTTGGAAATATGCCCTAGAGGCAATAAGAAATTGGTTATTATTATATTTCTTTGTTCATGATAATCGTTTATTATCCATGCTAGAATTGTATTGATAGGAAACTCAGATACATGTGTGGATACATAGACAACACCATGTCCCTAGTAAGCCTCTAGTTGACTAGCTCGTTGATCAATAGATGGTTACGGTTTCCTGACCATGGACATTGGATGTCGTTGATAACGAGATCACATCATTAGGAGAATGATGTGATTGACAAGACCCAATCCTAAGCCTAGCACAAGATCGTGTAGTTCGTTTGCTCAGAGCTTTTCTAATGTCAAGTATCATTTCCTTAGACCATGAGATTGTGCAACTCCCGGATACCGTAGGAATGCTTTTGGTGTACCAAACGTCACAACGTAACTGGGTGGCTATAAAGGTGCACTACAGGTATCTCCGAAAGTGTCTGTTGGGTTGGCACGAATCGAGACTGGGATTTGTCACTCCGTGTAAACGGAGAGGTATCTCTGGGCCCACTCGGTAGGACATCATCATAATGTGCACAATGTGACCAAGGAGTTGATCACGGGATGATGTGAGTTACGGAACGAGTAAAGAGACTTGCCGGTAACGAGATTGAACAAGGTATCGGGATACCGACGATCGAATCTCGGGCAAGTAACATACCGATAGACAAAGGGAATTGTATACGGGATTGATTGAATCCCCGACATCGTGGTTCATCCGATGAGATCATCGTGGAACATGTGGGAGCCAACATGGGTATCCAGATCCCGCTGTTGGTTATTGGCCGGAGAACGTCTCGGTCATGTCTGCATGGTTCCCGAACCCGTAGGGTCTACACACTTAAGGTTCGATAACGCTAGGGTTATAGGGAATAGATATACGTGGTTACCGAATGTTGTTCGGAGTCCCGGATGAGATCCCGGACGTCACGAGGAGTTCCGGAATGGTCCGGAGGTAAAGATTTATATATGGGAAGTCCTGTTTTGGTCACCGGAAAAGTTTCGGGTGCTATCGGTAATGTACCGGGACCACCGGGAGGGTCCCGGGGGTCCACCAGGTGGGGCCACCAGCCCCAGAAGGCTGCGTGGGCCAAGTGTGGGAGGGGCCAGCTCCAGGTGGGCTGGTGCGCCCGCCACCAAGGCCCAAGGCGCAGGGAGAGTGGGAGGGGGCAAACCCTAGGTCCAGATGGGCCTTAAGGCCCACCCTAGTGGTGCCCCCCTCTCTTTTCCCCTTGGCCGCACCCTAGATGGGTTTTGGGGGCTGCCGCCACCCCTGGGGAGGGAACCCTAGATGGGGGCGCAGCCCCTCCCCTTCCCCTATATATACTTGAGGTATTTGGGGCTGCAAACACACGAGATGATCTCTCTCTTGGCGCAGCCCTACCTCTCTCCCTCCTCCTCTCCCGCGGTGCTTGGCGAAGCCCTGCAGGATTGCCACGCTCCTCCATCACCACCACGCCGTCGTGCTGCTGCTGGACGGAGTCTTCCCCAACCTCTCCCTCTCTCCTTGCTAGATCAAGGCGTGGGAGACGTCACCGGGCTGCACGTGTGTTGAACGCGGAGGCACCGTTCTTCGGTGCTTAGATCGGAATCAACCGCGATCTGAATCGCTACGAGTACGACTCCTTCATCCACGTTCTTGCAACGCTTCCGCATCGCGATCTACAAGGGTATGTAGATGCACTCCCCTTCCCCTCGTTGCTAGATTACTCCATAGATTGATCTTGGTGTTGCGTAGAAAATTTTGAATTTCCGCTACGTTCCCCAACAGGAACACCATCACTTTCTTGCACATGATCGTCCTGATATTGCCATTCCTTATAACCTGCTGTTTAGCGTTAAAACTCATGATGTTATTCCATTGCCTGCACCTGCTTTGTTTGATTCTGCTGCCAGGGGCGGATACCGGATTATGCCTGCAGACATCATCGCCTACCGGAACGCTCAGGCTACTGCGGAGGCAGCACAGGAGGAGCCTCAGAAGTGGGATGAGTGGATGTTTGCTCCTCAGCACCCCTACTACCCTCCAGGCTACTGATTAATTTCCAACTTAGGCCAAAAGCCTAAGCTTGGGGGAGTATGTGTTTCTCACCGACATTATATTCATGCTCATTCTTATCATTCTATTTATCGGTGCTCACACATTTTCATTGTATCATCCATGCTTAGATTTATTTTCTTGCTTTCTTCTTGTGTGTTTGAAAACTTTAGAAAAACCAAAAAAATTAGTTGTAGTAATTTACTTTGTATGCATGCTTAGTAGTAGTATTAAAAAGAAAACCCAAAAAGATTTCCTTGTTCTTCTTTTGCTTGTTGGGAGCTTTCCCGTGTAAATATTTTTCTCGTTTTTGCTTTCTACTTGCTTGTTGAAGAAAACCAAAAAATCCAAAAAAAATCAGTGTGTTTCTCTGTATTTCTTTTCTTTTTATTCGAGTTGTACCAAGGAGAAGACCGCGATGAAAATGTTGAGTGGCTCTCACATGAATAACTGTTGAACTAATAAGAGCACATTTTACCTTGTCTTCTCTTGTTGAATAAAATGTTTGCAGATTCCAGCTTAGTCCACGACACTCTTCCACTATTATTATTTTCATATCATTCGGTCGTGCAAGTGAAAGGCAATAATGACGATATTCGATGAACTGGCCGTGGCAGAGAGAAACTGGTATGAACTCGACTTGTTCTATTTGTGTAAATATGTTTAACCTAGTATCCATGATTCAGCCCATTACGATTAACCATGTTTGCAATGGCAATTAGAGATTATAGTTTCTCATGCCATGCATAAGTAGCTGGGAGTTGATAATGATTTAGCTTGGATATCAACATAGCGTTAAAATGAGTGTGATGTAGTATGATGATATGGTATCCTCCTCTGAATGTTCGAGTGGCTAGACTTGGCACATGTTCATACATGTAGTTGAATCAAAACCAACATAGCCTCTTTGATATTTATGTTCGTGGTGTCCATATCCTACTCATGCTAGTGTCCAATGTTACTTATGCATAATGCATGGTTATGATCGTTGTTGCTCTCTAGCTGGCCGCTTCTCAATCTAAATTGCTAGCCTTCGCCTGTACTAAGTGGGAATTCTGCTTGTACATCAAAAACCTTGAACCCAAAGTTATTCCAGATGAGTCCACCATACCTACCTATATACGGTATTACCCTGCCGTCCTAAGTAAATTTGCATGTGCCACCTCTAAAAACTTCAAAAATTATCCTTTTGTGTGCCTGGATCGTTCATGGAACGACAGGAGGTGGTCGGTATCTTCCATGCTAAGCGGGTTATTCTCAGGTCGAGTGTTTATTCACTCGCCATCGCACGAGAAAAGGGTGGTAATAGGGATTCCCACTCCCGAACTCAAAATGAAAATAATTAAACAAAACTCCCCCGAGAGTGTTGTTGGTATGGACAGCACCCGTTGTTTCAGACAAGGTGTGGAATGTGACTGTTGGTGGAGGGGGAGTAAACCTTTACTTTTATCGCTTGGGAACCTCCACTAGCATGCTTAGCATGGAAGATGTTGAAAACTGATGGTCGTGAAGTGAATAAGAAAGGTGCATGTCTCAAAATAATCATTTGTCTCTGTTTTAAAAATTGAGCTGTGGCACCTCTACAAATCTATGCTTCCCTCTGCGAAGGGACTATCTATTTACTTTTATGTTGTGTCACCACCTTCTGAAACAAGCGCCAGAAACTGAGTAGAGCAGAGTTGTCATGATTTATGCATTGTGTGTAGCTAATGTTGGGTGCATCATGACTGGATGTTTTCTACCATGAATTACAATGTTTAGTCGCTGCTTGAACTTGGAGGTGCTCTGCATTTATGTTTTGCGGTCTCATAAAGGGCTAGAGAGATACCACTATTGTCATATTATATCATGGTTGTTTTGACAACGTGGTGCTATATGAGATATCTTATTATTGCTCACTAGTTGATTATGTCATTGATATGAGTGATTATAATCTTTAAGAGTTATTGTCGACATGGTTAGTTATAATGATTGGCTGAAAACATGGGTGCTGTTTAACCTTATTTATGCAAACAAGAGCAAAAGAGTTCGTAAAAGTTTTTCTTTCTCACTTTTAGTTTATCAACTGAATTGCTTGAGGACAAGCAAAGGTTTAAGCTTGGGGGAGTTGATATGTCTCCAACGTATCTACTTTTTCTCACGCTTTTCCTCTTGTTTTGGACTCTAATTTGCATGATTTGTATGAAACTAACCCCGGACTGACGTTGTTTTCAGCAGAACTACCATGGTGTTGTTTTTGTGCAGAAATAAAAGTTCTCGGAATGGAACGAAACTTTGCGAGGATTTTTTATATTAATAATAAGAATTTCTAGAGCCAAGACCTGCCGGAGAGGGGCACCTGGGTGGGCAAAACCTACCAGGGTGTGCCCCCCTCTTCTGGCGCGCCCAGGTGGATTATACCCACCTGGTGGCCCCACAGACGATCCCCCTGATACTATAAAATGGCATACTTCTAGAAAAAAATAAGGGAGAAAGAATTATCGTGATCCACGAGACGGAGCCACCGCCAAGCCCTGTTCTTCCTCGAGAGGGCAGATCTGGAGTCCGTTTGGGGCTCCGGAGAGGGGGATCTTCGTTCTTCGTCATCACCAACCCTTCTCCATCGCCAATTCCATGATGCACCCCACCGGGAGTGAGTAATTCCTTCGTAGGCTCGCTGGTCGGTGAGGAGTTGGCTGATATTCATCATGTAATCGAGTTAGTTTTGTTAGGGCTTGATCCCTAGTATCCACTATGTTCTTAGATTGATGTTGCTATGACTTTGCTATGCATACTGCTTGTCACTTTGGGCCCGGGTGCCATGAACTCAGATCTGAACCGTTTATGAATTCATCGTTATATCCATGTTTTAGATCCGATCTTGCAAGTTATAGTCACCTACTACGTGTTATGATCTGGTAACCCCGGAGTGACAATAACCAGGACTTCTTCCGGTGATTACCGTAGTTTGAGGAGTTCATGTATTCACTATGTGTTAATGCTTTGTTCCGGTTCTCTATTAAAAGGAGGCCTTAATATCCCTTAGTTTCCAGTATTGACCCCGCTGCCACGGGAGGGTAGGACAAAAGATGTCATGCAAGTTCTTTTAATAAAGCACGTATGACTATTTACGGAATACATGCCTACATTATATCGATGAACTGGAGCTAGTGCCGTATCGCCCTAGGTTATAACTATCACATGATGAATATCATCCAACAAGTCAGCGATCCAATGCCTACAAATTTATCTTATATTGTTACTGCTAAGTTATTACTGCTATCATCACTGTTACACTTGCTATAAAATTATCGCTATCACCGTTACTGTTACCGTTGCTACTGTTACTATTATCAAAACTATCAAACTACTTTGCTACTGATTAGTTGCTGCAAATAATTAATCTCCAGGTGTGGTTGAATTGACAACTTAGCTGGTAATACCTTCAAATATTCTTTGGCTCCCCTTGTGTCGAATCTATAAATTTGGGTTGAATACTCTACCCTCGAAAACTATTGTGATCCCCTATACTTGTGGGTTATCAGCGCCATGAAGAGGCGTATGCTCGAGTACTCTCAATTCTCGAGGTGTGCTCGACCAAGCTGTAGGCGTGCGTGCTCAAGACGAAGGTGTTGGGTGTCATGGCACGCCTTATGGGTATGAAGCTTGTGTTGATTTTGGGGCCACAATTGCCATTTCTACCTCGCCATTGACATCGATGCTTGATGATTTGCAAAGCTTGTAACCTACCACTACATGGGAGAAAACCACCAGACTTAAAGGAGATGAGAGTATTGGGTTTAGATATATTAAGGTCTTCAATCAAGCGTCACTTACAAGGCAGGCATAGCGCCTACTTCAATTTCCAAACAATTTGTGTGCTAGAATTATGAAGGCTAAATATTTCCCTTGTGGGCGTCTGCTAGACACAACCTTTCATCAAAATATGTTGCCAACTTGGCAAGGCATTCTGCATGGCTTGTACTTGTTGAAGGAAGGTATCATTTGGAGATTTTTTTCCTGTGAGAAGGTTCTTGTTTGCATAGATAAATTGGACCCCCATGAGTCCTCTTTGAAATTTTAGGTAAAAGGAACAAAACTCTGTTGATGTGGGTATCTGAATTGTTATTGTGTCGTCCCCTGTGATGGAATGAAAACTTTATTGGACACATTAATACGTCTCCAACGTATCTACTTTTCCTAACGCCTTTCCTCTTGTTTTGGACTCTAATTTGCATGATTTGAATGAAACTAACCCCGGACTGACGCTGTTTTCAGCAGAACTACCATGGTGTTGTTTTTGTGCAGAAATAAAAGTTCTCGGAATGGAACGAAACTTTGCGAGGAATTTGTATATCAATAAAGAGAATTTCTGGAGCCAGGACCCACCAGAGGTGGGCACCTGGGTGGGCACAACCCACTAGGGCGCCCCCCTCCTGGCGCGCCCAGGTGGGTTGTCCCCACCTGGTGGCCCCGCAGACCCTGAAACTGACGCTATAAAATCCTATTTTTCCAGAAAAAATCAGGGAGAAAGAATTATCGCGATCCACGAGATAGAGCCGCCGTCACCTCATGTTCTTCATCGGGAGGCCAGATCTGGAGTCCGCTTGGGGCTCCGGAGAGGGGGGGTCTTCGTTCTTCGTCATCACCAACCCTTCTCCATCGCCAATTCCATGATGCTCCCTACCAGGAGTGAGTAATTCCTTCGTAGGCTCGCTGGTCGGTGAGGAGTTGGATGAGATTCATCATGTAATCGAGTTAGTTTTGTTAGGGCCTAATCCCTAGTATCCACTATGTTCTAAGATTGATGTTGCTATGACTTTGCCATGCTTAATGCTTGTCACTTTGGGCCCGGGTGCCATGAATTCAGATCTGATCCGTTTATGTTATCACCATTATATCCATGTTCTAGATCCGATCTTGCAGGTTATAGTCACCTACTACGTGTTATGATCCGGCAACCCCAGAGTGAAAATAGTCGGGACAACTCCCGGTGATGACCGTAGTTTGAGGAGTTCATGTATTCATCGTGTGTTAATGCTTTGTTTCGGTTCTCTATTAAAAGGAGGCCTTAATATCCCTTAGTTTCCAATAGTACCCCGCTGCCACGGGAGGGTAGACAAAAGATGGCATGCAAGTTCTTTCCATAAGCACGTATGACTATTTACGGAATACATGCCTACATTATATTGATGAACTGGAGCTAGTGTCGTATCGCCCTAGGTTATAATTGTCTCATGATGAATATCATCCAACGAGTCACCGATCCAATGCCTACAAATTTATCCTATATTGATCTTGCTAAGTTACTACTGCTGCTGTTACTGTTGAACTTGTTACAAAACTACTGCTATCACTGTTACTGTTATTGTTACTGTTGTCACTATTATCAAAACTATCAAACTACTTTGCTACTGATCACTTTGCTGTAGATAATTAATCTCCAGGTGTGGTTGAATTGACAACTCAGCTGCTAATACCCTCAAATGTTCTTTGGCTCCCCTTGTGTCGAATCTATAAATTTGGGTTGAATACTCTACCCTCGAAAACGGTTGCGATCCCCTATACTTGTGGGTTATCAAGACCTTTTTTTGGCGCCGTTGCCGGGGAGCATAGCTATATTTGTTGAGTCACTTGGGATTATTATCAATTTATCACTATGAAGAATCTGAAGGATGCTAAGACTAAGATTTATCCCTCTAAGACGAGGGGATGTAAGGAACTGCCATCCAGTTTTTCTTTAGATTCACCTTCTGTTATAAGTAAACTTGCAACACCAACACATGCTATCAATTCTGATATGTCGCAAGTTATTGATGATGCTACTTCTACTATGAATGATGCTTACGATGATGCTAGTACCATGCTTGATAATGATGATGTGCCACTTGGTGAATTTCTTGATAAACAAATTGCTAGAGTTATACAACATGATGTTGTTGAATCTGATGATGAGCTTGAAACTGAATCTCCTGAAACACCTGCTAGAACTAGCCTTCCTAGATATGAATTGCCTAAGGTACCGGAAGGTTATGTTATGAATGAGGAGACAACTAGAGATATTCTTGCTTGTAAGGATAGAGATGATCTAGAGAAATTACTATGCAAGTATAAAGAAAAATCTCTGAATGCTAGAATGCAATATGATCCTAAGTTTGCTACCTCACCTATCTTTATTGTTGATAAGGATTATGAATTCTCTGTCGACCCAGAGTTAATTACTTTGGTTGAATCTGATCCTTTCCATGGTTATGAAACTGAAACTATTGTGGCACATCTTACTAAGTTGAATGACATAGCCACCCTTTTTACTCATGATGAGAAGACTCGCTATTACTTTATTCTCAAACTATTTTCGTTCTCATTAAAGAGTGATGCTAAAGCTTGGTACAATACTCTTGCTCCTGGTTGTGTGCGTAGTCCCCAGGATATGATTTATTACTTCTCTGAAAAATATTTCCCTGCTAATAAGAAACAAGCTGCCTTACAGGAAATAATTGAATTTGTGCAAACTAAAGAAGAGAGTCTCCCACAAGCTTGCGGGAGGCTTTTCCAATTACTTAATTTTTTGACCGATCCTCCTCTTAAGAAAAATGAAATACTTGATATCTTCTATAATGGACTAACCGATGCTTCTAGGGATTTCCTAGATAGTTGTGCTAGTTGTGTTTTCAGGGAACGGACTGTTGGGCAAGCTGAAGAAATATTGAATAATATATTGAAAAATTATGATGATTGGACTCTTCCTGAACAACCGGTTAAACCCACTCAGAAGAAGAGGGGTATATTATATCTCAGTCCTGAAGATATGCAAGAGGCAAAGAAATCTATGAAGGAAAAAGGTATTAAAGCTTAGGATGTCAAAAAATTACCTCCTATTGAAGAAATACACGGGCTTAATACACCACCACTGCCTAAGGTGGTAGAGGTAAATTCTCTAATGAAGTTCAATGATGATGACAATCCTCACAATATGCATCCTAGCCAATGCCTTTATGAGTTTGAAAATTGCATTAGAAAACAAGATCACTTCAATGCAAATGTTATAAAACAATTGAAATACAATGCTGATATGATTGCTTGCTTGAGTGACTTGTTATTTAGAATCTCAAATGATGTTAGAGGTGTTGGAAAGCATGCTTCTATGGTTCAAACTCAGCTAGAACAAGTTGCTAAATCTTGAAGAGAATTGCTTGATGAAATAAATAATAATAAACATGACTTTGCTATTAGAGTAGCAACTAGAGGAAGTAAAATGACTTAGGAACCACTTTATCCTAAGGGATACTCAAAATAATTGAACAAGATTCTCAAAGAGATAGCACTGATGCACCTAGTCCTTCTAGAAAGAAAAAGAAGAAGAAAATGGTAGGACTTTGCATGCTTCTAGTGAACCTAAAACAGAAAAACCTCCTGATAACGATAATGAAACTCCTATCTCTGATGCTGAAACTCAGTCTGGTAATGAACACTCACCTTTTGATAATGAAAAAGATAATGATGAGGTTCATGAAGATGCTCAACCAAATAATAAAGAACCAGACAATGATGTTGAGATAGAACCACCTGTTGATCTTGATAACCCACAACCTAAGAATAAAGATATGATAAAAGAGACTTCATTGCTAGAAAACATGGTAAAGAAAGAGAACCATGGGTTCAAAAACCTATGCCTTTTCCACCCAAGTCAACTAAAAAGAAAGACGATGAAGAATTTGAACGCTTTGCTGAAATGCTGAGGCTAGTCTTCTTGCTTACTCGCTTGACTGATATCTTGAAAATGCCTCCTTATGCAATCTCCACTATGCTTGCTAATTATACTTTTAAAGATGGAGTACCTAAAAAACTTGGAGATCCGGGAATACCAACTATACCTTGCTCTATCAAAAAGAATTATGTGAAAACTGCTTTATGTGATTTAGGAGCTGGTGTTAGTGTTATGCCTTTCTCTTTATATAAAAGACTTGATTTGAATAAACTCACACCTACTGAAATATCTTTGCAAATGGCTGACAAATCAACTGCCATACCTATCGGTATCTGTGAGGATGTGCCCGTTGTTGTTGCTAATGTTACTATTTTGACTGACTTTGTTATACTTGAGATGCCTGAGGACGACAATATGTCGATTATCCTTGGTAGACCATTCTTGAATACTGCAGGGGCTGTTATTGATTGCAATAAAAGTAAGGTCACTCTTCACATCAATGGTAATGAGCATACGGTGCACTTTCCAAAGAAACAATTCCAAGTGAATGGTATTAATGTTATTGAAAAATCCCCGACAATCACTATTGGAAGTTTTCAAATACCTCTACCTACTGTCAAAAAGAAATATGAAATGCTTATTATTGGGGCATTCATATCCCCGTTGAGGTAACTTAGTGATTTACGATAGTTCTTCGGTTTCATGATTTACGATAGTTCTTCGGTTTCATGCTAATCGAAAGTGGTTGTTAATAAGACTTGATCAACCTTATTAATGGATCATTTTTTAGCGATATGAAGTTGATGAATTTAGTAAGCACTACCTTTTGTCCCTACTTTTTGTTTTCTATCTTTATTAGTTAAATAAAATAAATGCCATGTTTTGTCTGTTTTCTGAATTTCTCGTGCAATAAAAAATGACCCAAAAATAAAAGTTCTCAGAATGCTCTGAAAATTTAATACGGTTTTTTCTGAATATTTAAGAATTACTGGTGCAAATAATATCAGAGGGAGGAGCACGAGGTGGGCACAACCCACCTGGGCGCACCAGGATCCCCAGGCGCACCCTGGTGGGTTGTGGTCCCCACGTGGGCCCCCTCACTTATCCCTTCACACCACATCATAACTTATCTCCAGAAAAAAATCTCCATTACTCTCTCTCCCATGTTCTTTCTCTCAAACCCGCGGATTTCGGTCTCTTTGCTCGAAGCTCTGTTTCCGAAATTGTTTCGGGGGATTGTCGCTTGGTATGTGACTCCACCGTTTGTCCAATTAGTTTTTGTTTTAGTGGTTTATATTTTGAATAATTAGCTGCTCTTGGTGCTGCTGTAGATGAGCTTGCATGTTGAATTCTTAGAGTTCTAAGTAGTTTGAATGCTTGATATGGCTTCTATGTATCCCTATGAGTAGTTGATATCAATCTTATAAAGTTTTGTTGATAAATTGTGTCACTCAAAAATTTTCAGAAAATTGTACGCGAACATGATGAATCTATTTGGAAGGAGTTCTTCGAGGAGGAGATCCTCGGGGGCATCTTCTAGTGACAACTCCGCTCGCCTGTCTTATGCCGAACCAAGTGAAAGTTCCATTCGAGATGTAGCCACCAAAACATTTGCGATGTTTATATGATGCGTGTGGGCATTAAGGAGGAATTTGAGCAATATGTTCACAATGCCGGTCTCGGTCCCTACATTTCAGATAAGTGCGAACAACACCACACTCTCACTGAATCATTTGTCAAAGGATTTAAATTCCATCCCCGTGAGTCTAGGGTGTCATTTAAGCTTTATGAAAATCCATTTACCATCTCACTAGAGAGTTTTCCTCACCACTGCAAACTCCCATTCTAGGGTTCGCTTGAGGAACCGCCAAGGGCTGAGTACCAATCATTTTTTACTAGTCTTTGTTACGGTGAGACGAGGGGAGTGACACAAGGTAGAATAAAGAGCATTCATTTTCCTGCAATTCGGTACTTTGCATTATTTAACGGGAAATGTATAGTAGGCAAGCAAGATTGTAGAATTCTTTGTGCTCCAGACTTGAGCCTCATATGCACCGCTCTCACCGGTGATAGGAGTTATAATCTTGGGGCTATTGTTGCACGCAGACTGTAGCATAACGCCAACAATGGCTATTTCTATGGTGGAATATATGCCACGCGTTTAGCACGAGGGCTGGGTGTTTCACCTTTGCCCTTTGACCCTATCCTACCCATGCAGTATGTAGACTTTGATGCTTTAAAAAGTCATAAGATCCTCAAAGGAAAAATTCATAACTTCACTTACAATCTGTTGTTTAACCAAACATTTGTTGTGCACACATATTTGCCTGCGCCTGCTCTTTTTTACTATCACAGCAAAGGAAGATATTTTGTTCTTGAGAGCGAGGCCGGAGCTCACAACGCAACAGTGGAGGCAGCACGGCAGACCGAGGCATCCGCACCGGGAGCCTCTGTGAGCTACCACGCCGACTACTATCTAGATTATTGACTGTGTACCAAGTTAGGCCAAAAGCCTAAGCTTGGGGGAGTACGTGTTTCTCACCGACATTACATTCATGTCCACTTATTCCATTTGTCGGTGTTCACACTTTTTCATTGTATCATCCATGTTAAATTTATTTTCTTGCTTTCTTCTTGTGTGTTTGAAAAATCTTAGAAAAACCAAAAAAAATTAGTTATAGTTAGTTTACCTTCTATGCATGCTTAGTTGTAATACTAAAAAGAAAACCCAAAAAGATTTCCTTGTTCTTCTTTTGCTTGTTGGGGGCTTTCCCGTGTAAATAGTTTTTCTCGTTTTTTCTTTTCCCTTTTATTTCCTTATTCGAGAAAACCAAAAACTCCAAAAATATTTTAGTGTGTTTCTCTAAATTTCTTTTCTTTTTATTCGAGTTGTACCGAGGAGAAGATCACGATGAAAATGTTGAGTGGCTCTCATATGAATAATTGTTGATCTAATAAATAACCCATTTTACCTTGTCTTCTCCTGTTAAATAAATTGTTTGCAGATTCCAGCTTAGTCCACGGCACTCTTGCACTATTATTATTTTCACATCGTTCGGTTGTGCAAGTGAAAGGCAATAATGATGATATTCGATGAACTGGCCGTGGCAGAGAGAAACGGGTATGAACTCGACTTGTTCTGTTTGTGTAAATATGTTTAACCTAGTATCCATGATTCAGCCCATTATGATTAAACATGTTTGCAATGACAATTAGAGATTATAGTTTCTCATGCCATGCATAAGTAGCTGGGAGTGGATAATGATTTATCCTGGATATCAACATTGCGTTAAAATGATTGTGATGTAGTATGATGATATGGTATCCTCCTCTGAATGTTCGAGTGGCTTGACTTGGCACATGTTCATGCATGTAGTTGAATCAAAACCAACATAGCCTCTATGATATTTATGTTCATGGTGTTCATATCCTACTCATGCTAGTGTCCAATGTTACTTATGCATAATGCATGTTCATGACCGTTGTTGCTCTCTAGCTGGCCGCTTCTCAATCTAATTGCTAGCCTTCGCCTGTACTAAGTGGGAATTCTGCTTGTGCATCAAAAACCTTGAACCCAAAAGTTATTCCAGATGAGTCCACCATACCTACCTATATGCGGTATTACCCTGCCGTCCTAAGTAAATTTGCATGTGCCACCTCTAAAAACTTCTAATAAATGTCCTTTTTGTGCCTGGATCGTTCATGGAACGACAAGAGGTGGTCGGTATCTTCCATGCTAAGCGGGTTATTCTCAGGTCGAGTGTTTATTCACTCGCCATCGCACGAGAAAAGGGCGGTAATAGGGATGCCCAGTCCCAAACTGCAAACAGAAAAAGCTTACAAATAATCAAACAAAAACTCCCAATGGAGTCAAAACCTTTACTTTTATCGCTTGGGAACCGCCACTAGCGTGCTTAGCATGGAAGATATTGATAACAGATGGTCGTGAAGTAAATGAGAAGGGTGCATGTCTCAAAATATCGTTTACCTATGTTTTAAAAACTTGAGCTCTGGCACCTCTGCAAATCATTGCTTCCCTCTGCGAAGGGGCTATCTATTTACTTTTATGTTGTGTCATCACCTTCTAAAACAAGCGCCAGAACCTGAGAGCACTGCTGTCATGACTTATGCATTGTGTGTAGCTAATGTTGGGTGCATCATGACTGGATCTTTTCTACCATGAATTACAATGTTTAGTCGCTGCTTGAACTTTGGAGGTGCTCTGCATTTATGTTTTGCGGTCTCAGAAAGGGCTAGCGAGATACCACTATTGTCATATTATATCATGGTTGTTTTGACAACATGTTGCTGTCTGAGATATCTTATTATTGCTCGCTAGCTGATTATGTCATTGATATGAGTTAATATAATCTTTAAGAGTTATTGTCGGCATGGTTAGTTATAATGTTGGCTAAAAACCTAGGTGTTGTTTAAGATTATTTATGCAAACAAGAGCAAAAGAGTTTGTAAAAGTTTTTCTTTTTCACTTTCAGTTTATCAACTGAATTGCTTGAGGACAAGCAAAGGTTTAAGCTTGGGGGAGTTGATATGTCTCCAACGTATCTACTTTTTCTAACGCTCGTCCTCTTGTTTTGGACTCTAATTTGCATGATTTGAATGCAACTAACCCCGGACTGATGTTGTTTTCAGCAGAACTACCATGGTGTTGTTTTTGTGCAGAAATAAAAGTTCTCGGAATGGAACGAAACTTTGCGAGGAATTTTTATATCAATAAAGAGAATTTCTGGAGTCAAGACCCACCAGAGGGGGGCACCTGGGTGGGCACAACCCACCAGGGCGCCCCCTCCTAGCGCGCCCACGTGGGTTGTCCCCACCAAGTGGCCCCGCAGACCCTGAAACCGATGCTATAAAATCCTATTTTTCCAAAAAAAAATTAGGAAGAAAGAATTATCGCGATCCACGAGACGGAGCCGCCGTCACCTCCTGTTCTTCATCGGGAAGCCAGATCTGGAGTCCGTTTGGGGCTCCGGAGAGGGGGATCTTCGTTCTTCGTCATCACCAACCCTTCTCCATCGCCAATTCCATGACGCTCCCCACCGGGAGTGAGTAATTCCTTCGTAGGCTCGCTGGTCGGTGAGGAGTTGGATGAGATACATCATGTAATCGAGTTAGTTTTGTTAGGGTCTGATCCCTAGTATCCACTATGTTCTAAGATTGATGTTGCTATGACTTTGTCATGCTTAATGCTTGTCACTTTGGGCCCGGGTGCCATGAATTCAGATCTGATCCGTTTATGTTATCACCATTATATCCATGTTCTAGATCCGATCTTGCAAGTTATAGTCACCTACTACGTGTTATGATCCGGCAACCCCAGAGTGACAATAGTCGGGACAACTCCTGGTGATGACCGTAGTTTGAGGAGTTCATGTATTCATCGTGTGTTAATGCTTTGTTTCGGTTCTCTATTAAAAGGAGGCCTTAATATCCCTTAGTTTCCAATAGGACCCCGCTGCCACGGAGGGTAGGACAAAAGATGTCATGCAAGTTCTTTCCATAAGCACGTATGACTATTTATGGAATACATGCCTACATTATATTGATGAACCAGAGCTAGTGTCGTATCGCCCTAGGTTATAACTATCTCATGATGAATATCATCCAACGAGTCACCGATCCAATGCCTACGAATTTATCCTCTATTGATCTTGCTAAGTTACTACTGATGCTGTTACTGTTGAACTTGTTACAAAACTACTGCTATCACTGTTACTGTTACTGTTACTGCTGTCACTATTATCAAAACTATCAAACTACTTTGCTACTAATCACTTTGCTGCAGATAATTAATCTCCAGGTGTGGTTGAATTGACAACTCAGCTGCTAATACCCTCAAATATTCTTTGGCTCCCCTTGTGTCGAATCTATAAATTTGGACTGAATACTCTACCCCCGAAAACTATTGCGATCCCCTATACTTGTGGGTTATCACACATCTACCCTCATTATGTGGAGGCAACCTAAATATCCATTTGTCATCCACTGGAGGGGGTCATTGTGTCTTCGAACGAGTTTTTCACTGTAAGAAGTGTGTACGAAATGGCGATGCAACATAGTAATGGCATGCAATAGAGGTTAATATAGTATGGTGCCACAAGGAGATAGAAATATCTAGAAGTTAATTTGGCAATCTCACACGCTTCAAAAATTGAAAGTTTTTTCTTGGAGAGTGATGATGAATAGTCTTGAGATGTATGCTGATAGAGTTCACCATCATTTGGTGTTATTCTTACATGTGGCATATGCAATTGTGAAGATAAGGATGCTTTCCACACTCTTGTCAAATGCCCCAAGGTACACACCCTTAGGTCTGATCTTCGAGAAGTTTGGCCTCTTCCTGGTGAGGATTTGTTTGCTAATACTAGACCAAAGTGGTTGCTCCTTTTTGCTAGAAATTCTGAATATTGATCATAGAGCTAAGGTTTTGTTCATGCTCCAGAGATCGTGGCCTCTAAGAAACGACCTAATATTCGGTGAAGGTAAGGCACCTGTCCTAGATTTGTCACCTTTATCCAAGTTTATGTGGCTAGTTTCTTGGATGTGGTAGTGTAGGAAATCAAAATGGCAAAAGTAAAGAATCTATGGGAACAGATTAGTTTTCATACGCAAGCATGAACAACTATAGTTTGGAAAAGCCATCAAGCTGGATGTAGTATGATTAATGTTGACATTGGCTTCGATCCTTGCTCAGCGTCAGGAACTATTTGCTAGGTAGTGACAGAGATATCTGGCAGGGTCTTGAAATCAGCAAGGATATTGTCCCAACTTGTTCCACGATGGAAAAGGCGGAGCTTCAGGCGTGCATCATGGGGATCCATAGGGTATTGATTCCTATCCACCCTACATTTTCAAAGCTCGCTGCCTTTACATATATTAAGAATTGCCTTAACTCCTCATATATGGGCAAATCGTCTTACATGAATTTTGAACATGATGACGTTGGATTCGTTGAAGAAGTCAATGAATTTCAAGATTGTTCATATTTAATAGAGATACTAATGTTATGGCTCATGGTTTTGCTTAATTTAGTAAGAGTGGTTCTTGTATGGGTGTGTGCGTTGGCGTGGTTACTTCTTGCATGTTGGAGTTGGCCAAGAATGATTGTAAAACCTTATCCAAAAAGGTGCATTGAATGTCATGATGGTTGACATGACAACCTTCATCATTGCATATCGGCTTTCAATTATGAAGGAGCTGGTATGATTATAATTTTGAATGACGGCGTAGTTGTGGGGAAAGGAACAAATGAGAACCCTATGGGCATCACCCTCAGAGCGTAAGCTTCTATTGTAGAACATAACTTCACCCGATGCAACTTTTTATTAGAAAAGACCATATGTCTGGCTTTAGTGAATTTAAGCCCTTAGAGGTTTACAACATAGGTTCATGATGGCGGGATCTCATAACCTGGGTAAAACATCTCTCGAGTGAAATCTCATAACTAGATCATCCACGTGCACCTTGCCTTACCAAAATTCCCCAAATCATGTGTATTGCCATGAAATCCCCACAACAGTTCAAATGCAAAAAAACAGAAATCTAGCTCAAAAGCCATGAAAGAACACATACCTCGATACAAACTCTGAGCAGGGTCCTCGGCTCGATAGCTGCAGTACACACACCCCAACTCCAAATGAGCCTTGACTGCGAGGCACTTCAGTTTCCAGACCGCTCCTCATTGAGCGCCACAACATGGATCCCAAGTCACCGAGAAAGAGCCTCAAGGGTCAATGAGTCTTGGGTCTTGCTCGGCGGCCTCCAAAGCTGTAGAAAAAATAGCCTTTTATATAGGCAGTCATTGAAGTGTATTCTAATCCCCTAGGTGAATTTTGGTAATCAGTGCCAACATATCTCAAGGTACTAATGATTCATAAAGTATCTTTCATATTAGCTCCCAAATGATGCATCAAAATAAGATGATTGGTGCCCACTCAAAATCCCATTAAGACAAGTGTTAGCCAAACTAAGGACTTGAATTTTATTTTAGTAATCCAAGATCATATTGAGTCCATAGATACGAGATGCTATCAAAAAGGATAGAACTTGTTAAGCTGAGTTTCTTTCTCTATGTGTTGACAGATCGAACTCAAAAGCCCTAAAAATAGCCTTTGGTTTCTCCACTGTATCTACCATTTTTTCTACTTTTTCGCTTAGGACCATACGAACTATTTTTTTAGATATAGTCATTGCAAACGATAGATGAGCTCCCGAACACCTCCGTCCGGAACCTCTACAGCGTTTGTGCACTCCTTTGCACACAGTACGGATTTTCGAGCGGACTTGGTTGAAATTTCCGAACGACATCCAGTAGTGTGTGCTAAGTGAGTCATTGGTCAGTCAAAGCCTCTAAATGACTTTAAGTTGGACCTTTTGAGCTTTTGAAAGTTTCTGCCTTTAGTGTTGTTTGGAGATTACGAGCTAAACCTCCGGAGCTTCCTAGCTATGCTAAAAAGGTGTGTAACAGTCATATTTCTGTTTCCGCCAATTTATACTCTCACCTATTGTAGCGACCCGACCTCAGACGGTCAAGTCTCTGTGCTTAAGTGTCATCCCTGGATCGGTATGCTGACACACACAGTACTCGAGGATTTATAACAGAGGTAAATCACATATATAAAGTAACGTAAATACTATTACCTCAATCCAAATAGCGGAAGTAACAACAAGGTTGTGGATTCCCATCAACACCAACGACAAAGTTGAGTGTAGAAATCGTAACCCTAACGTAGCACTTACTCGTCGTAAGATTCCTGCAACATGAGACGTTGCAGCCATGTAGGTCGGTACATTGAATGTACTGGCAATTTCACACTGTAGAGCAATACTGAATAATGGCTATCACTACATGCATATTTGGCTGGTGGAGGCTCTAAGTTTATTTTTTTGCATAAAGCCAATTTTTCCCTACAACAAAGGAATATATTTTATTTAACTATCATGGTAGTTGATAAACATTGAGAATGGTAACCCCATCTCAATCCCAATATAGTAATCATTAACCCAAACAAATTAATTAAGTAAAGTGTTGAGATCAACATGATAATTCAAGAACCAGATACTCAAGATGTCCATAACCGGGGACACGGTTAATCATGATTAGTTTGTACACTCTGCAAAGGTTTGCGCACTTTTCCCCACAAGACTCGATCTCCTCCGTTGGATTTCTCGCACTACATGGTGTTTGAGAAACGGATGACCGAGACACAGTCTTTCAGAAGCATTAACTCTTTACTCTGGGTAGACAGTTACACCTACTTTCCCCTACATCTGCTAGCCTACCACTGAAAGAGGTCACACAACATACTCAACTATGTCAGAGCCCATAATGGCTTGTGGCTGCACACAGAAGTTTCTAGCATGAATAATCTTATGATCCCTTTGAGCCTGGGTGGCATTCCATAGGATGATCACACAGGTTCCCCGGGATCTCCTAGGACAACACTGCTATATCCCCAGGTGTCCAGGCAAGCCACTGGTATATCCCCAGGGTGCCCCAACCAATCCACCCAGATGTGTATTAAAGTAGCCACCTTAAGTTTCCCTTAGAAAATATTACTCTCGCAACTTTCATGAATTCTCTCAAACCAATCCACGTCTACAAGCATAGCATAGCAGTATAAGCATAACGTAGAAGTAACTCCCAGGGGTTTGATATAAAGGACAATAGGTTCTACCTCATCAACTACTTCTCAAAACCCACATATTAAATAGATCCTACTCATGCAATGTTTGAGGGTGAAACTAATGCATAAAAACTGGGTATGAAAGGGATATGATCAAAGGGTGAACTTGCCTTGTACTGTTGATGAAGATGATTCGCACTCATAACTCCTGATAGTTCTACTCGTCACACTCCGGTCAATCTATCGTGAGCAAGCAATTGCATACATAAGCACTCATGCAAAAGAATCGAAGAAAAGATCTCGGAAAACTTCGAAAACAGGCAAATAACTCTTGCAACATAAAACAATTTCTAACAGTACCAAAATTGGGTGAATTTGTTCTTATCAGAAAGTTTAGATCAAGAGCTTCGAATAGCAAAAAGAATCAATTAAATCGGAATTATAAAACTCGAGTTATGAACAGAAGAAGTTCAAATACAAATCTGTTTGAATTCGAATTTTAAACTTTTCAAAAATATGTTTAAGTTGTTTTACTGGATAGAGGGGATCGTAACGAAGAAGTTGGAGTTGGTTTCGTTGGATTTGGATAAACGGTGTAAAAGTTGTGAGTGTTTGAAAACCATGGGCTATTCTGTAAGAAAACAAATTGCAACCGGGTCCCTGGCTACGTGGCAGAATCCTATTGGCTGAAACCGTTCGCTTCGGAGGCTTTAACGAACGAACGTTCGGTAAGTAAAGAAAAACGATTCGAATAAAAAATAAAAATAAAAAACTAATCTAATCATATCCATCTAACCTAGATCGGACGGACGAGGAGCAGCGGCGGCTTACCACAGTGGTGGGCGTCGACGTCACCGGAGAAGGAGACGGCAGCGGCGTCGGGGTCGACGAGGTGGCTGCTCCGGCGGTCCTCTGGCGTGGCCGCGGGGTCAGGGAGAAGCGGCGCGAGGTTTCGAAGCCGATGGTGGTGGCGGAGTCGGGCGTAGGCGGCGGTGGAGCGCGGGGCAACGGCGGCAGATCTCGGCGGAGCTCGCAACTTCGGCGAGGTTTTGCGGCATAGGGGCGGTGGTGGCTGCGGTTTGAGGAGGAAAACGGGGCCGGGGTCGAGTGTTTATAAAGGAGGCGAGGCGTGGGCGAGGGGCAAGGCGAAGAGGAGAGTCCAGGGCGGACTCGGCGTCGGCCGACGTCGGCGTACAGGAGCGGGACCCCTGCTGCCTTGCGGGAGGAGGAAGAAGACGCGGGGCCCGCCTGTCGGCGTCCGTGGGAGAGAGAGGGGGAACGGGCGACCAGGGCGGAGGCGGTTCACGCGAGGGAGAGAGGCCATGGGCCGATTCGGCTTGCTGGGCCGGGGGCGGAGAGAGAGAGAGAGCTGGGCTGGGCTTCCGCCTCGCACTGTTCGAAGATGTTTTTTTTACAGACACAACAGAAATATAATAAAACCAAATAAAATAAAATGCAACCTAGGCATATTATATATCAAAATTTTCATAAAAAGATTGTCTACAACTTGAACATTTTTTTAGCGTCAAATAAAATCCGCAAAATTTTAAATAAATCAAACAGTGCTATAGCTATAATAAACCCAATAAAAATCATTTTAAAAATACCAAAATGATTTCAAATTTATTTCTCTCCAATTTTCTGATGTAAGGAATCATTTTACCCTAATTTCCATATATTTTATTTTTGGAGAAAAATAATTTGAATAAAAACCAAATAACTCCAAATTGAAAATAACTTTCAAAGGGACTTTAAATTGGATTTCTTTTAAACTTCCAACTCATATTTCATATTTTGAAGAAATCATTTTATCTTCTCTCATGAAAATCATTGAGTTGCTTAAAGTTTCTGAATTTGAAATATTTCCAAATGGAATTCAAATCTTTTCAAAACCCTTTTCATTTATTTAAATGGAAGAAGTCATGTCATCTTCTCTCTAGGGTTTTATGATGAAATAAATTTGAATTCATGGAGATCTTAAATGCAAAAATGAAAGTTTGGGAAAGTCCTTTTATTCCCTCTCATTTAACTTTCAAAAAGTTTCAAATTTCACTCACTTTCAGTCAATCAATCACACAACAATCAAACAAACAATCAAAACTATTTATTTATATAACATTCCAAAATTTAGAATTTTGGGATGTTACACCTATCCCACGAATTGATGCAGAGGTCGGAGTCTTCCCCTTTCTCGAAAGAAAAATAAAACTATCCTACCAGTTCACTGGAAGCAACACTCTTTCAAATCATATTTTCTAAGAGAGGATACTAAGATCCTTCATGTGGGAAACTTTTGGTCTATGAGTGTATATACCCCTTATATGGGAAAATTAGTAATTAAATAAAAAGTCAAATTCTGAACATATTTTTGAAATAAAGTTGACCTTCCATTGTACTTGTAAGAAAAATTCCACACACAAAAAACCTGTTGACTTCTTCCCGAAAAAACAAAAATTCTGGCTAAAATAGTGTGAATAGCGACCTATAAATAATAGCAAATAAATTTTATTTTTTTGCCCAAGTCAACACTGGATTTTTGTTCACGAAAATTTATATACTAGTGCAAAAGAAAGTCAGGTTTATTTCAGAAAAACTTATAAACTTTTTTCACTTTTTTGTAATTATTAATTTTTATTGCTCATATAGGGTGTATATGGGTATTTTCCAGATCATTCACCGCTATTGGTCCATTCTGCAGCAGCAGTGTAACGTTCATGAAAGGATCCAAATCACCCTGCAAAAACAAATGATTGGATGTAAAAATAAAAAACAGGATTAGAAAAGTCGCAACCTGCTCTCCAATCCCCATGACAGCTCCTTCGGCAGATGGCGGAAAGGATATCAGCAGACACTCACTCCTCACCGCAATCCACACCTAAATAAACATTTGCCTCCCTTCTCCTTCTTCCACACTTTGAATTCACGCTGCGCCCGGCTTCCTCCCATGCATACGAAGCAGCAGTGCTCCCATTACTTCCCAATTACTCCTCTCGCTCCCACCCTCTTCTACCTTCTTCCCTTCAATTGTCATTCTCAGTCCATCACTCGAGCCTAGCACTAGCACTAGCATCATTTTCACCAACCTTCTACCCGTGCTCGGTAATCTTCTCCCCGCGTTTCTTGGCTCGCCGCGGAATTTCCATCGCACCAACCACCGGCTGCACCATATCTTTCTTTTTCTCTCGCCTCACCGTAATCCTGAATTTTCATCACGCCGACACCGACCGAGCCATCCACCGCCCTCCACTTTCCCAGCGAGCAAATCCAATCTTCGCAACCACATTGCTGCGGCCCTTCTTCCCTTTTGCACCCGATCACCCACCCCGATCAACTTCCTCTTCCTCCCCGCTCCCTTTCCCGTGCCGCCGTGTCCAGCATCTGGCCGTTTGCGAGGCAGAGTCCGATGATCTTTGCGGCTTGATTGCTCCGGGCGCGGCCAGAGATCCAGCAATCCGAGGGGAGCAAGAAGCTGCAGAGTGGTGGTACCTTTGCTCGGGCAGCTCCCTCCCATAAATGTCGGAGTCGGAGCTGTCCCGGAGCACGGTGCTGTTCGGGCTGCGCTTGTGGGTGCTCCTCGCCATCGCCGTCGGCGCCGCCTCCGTGCTGCTCCTTGTCCTCCTCTCCGTCCTCTGCTTCCTCGGCTCACGCCGGCGCCGGCCAACCACCCCCGCCCACCACCTCCCCACGTCCGCGCCTCCGAGTAAGGATGCCAGGAAGGTCAACGCGCCCGAGGGCATCCAGGAAGCCCCCTCCCACGCCGCCGCCGCGAAGATGCCGCTGGCGCGGGTGCTCCAGTCCCCCATAACGCCGCCGCCATCGGTCAAGGAGCAGCGCGTGACGTACCCGGAGCAGCCCCCGCACCACAGCCACCGGAGCAGCGGGATGCCGTCGTCGCAGGGCAGCACCTGCGAGAGCGGGGACGGCGCGGCCCCGGCGCACCACGCGCCGAAGGCGGCGCCGGAGGTGTCGCGCCTCGGCTGGGGCCACTGGTACACGCTCGAGGAGCTGGAGACGGCGACGGAGATGTTCGCCGACGAGAACGTGATCGGCGAGGGCGGGTACGGGATCGTGTACCACGGCGTGCTCGAGGACGGCACGCAGGTCGGTGTCAAGAACTTGCTTAACAACAGGTATTTTACAGCAACTTACTATTCATGGAACTCGCTCTGAAAATTTTACAGTAACTTGAAATTGTCATCTCGGATGAAGGTGTTGCCAACGTTGAAATATCATATCTGTCACTATTTGTGAATTGCATTGGCTATGGATCACTCGAGAACACCCTCGCCGATTTGAATTTGAATTTGAATTTGTGGGTGCTCCAAATTGAAAAGCCTCTATATGAGCTGCAGCTTAGGTTCAGTAATTTCAGGTATGTTCGTAGCCAGTAGCTTCAATGCGGCTGGTGGCGCTGCGCGCGGCCGTTGCCCACGTGATCAGTGTCGCCTGCTGGATTGCGTTCATCTCCTCGTCGGCTCTGGTGCCGGTGGCACCGCCACGGCTTGTGGACATCGGCTGGGAGGAGTAAGTGCAGATGGCGAGGTGGTGCGAGCGAGAGCGCACTGCAACTGCTCGATGAAATGCCTATGGGGGAGAGAGATATGATGACAAGGACAGAGGGTAGAGAGAGATATTGCCAGGTGTCAGGTGTGCGATGACCTGTCAACCCCATGCTTAGTCAGCACGCTTTGGCTAGGTTGAGGGACAAAAAATGTCCGGTTTAAAAAGTTGAAGTGCAAGTTTCCCGGATTTGGGGTTAAGGAACAAAACCCAAACTTGTCGATTAGTTGACGGACTAAAAATAGGTTTTTCTTCAATGTATATGTTCAACTTTTTAGGACCGGCTTGGATTGGTCAATGTTTAGTGTGTTACTCAAACTAATGAAAATTTTGTTTTCTTGACTTGTTAGGGGGCAGGCGGAGAAAGAATTCAAGGTTGAGGTCGAAGCAATTGGGCGTGTTCGGCACAAGAACCTGGTGCGCCTTCTAGGATATTGTGCCGAGGGGAATCAAAGGTATTATCTTGTTGTTCGTGCACGTTATTTGATTACTTTGGTGAGTTGTAGAATCAACAATTATGGATCGTGGCGATGTAAGTGTTGCTCATTCTGTTATTTTTAGGATGCTTGTGTACGAGTATGTTGATAACGGCAACTTGGAACAATGGCTCCACGGGGACGTTGGACCTGTAAGCCCCCTTACATGGGAACATAGGATGAAGATCATACTAGGGACAGCAAAAGGGTGCGTGTTGCTCAGATTGGATAACTCTTATTATTGGTGACATTTTGCCTAGTCACGTAAACATCTCACACTATGTAGTGTAGGTTATTGTATTTGCATGAGGGGCTTGAACCAAAGGTGGTTCACCGGGACGTCAAGGCAAGCAACATCCTTCTTGATAAGCACTGGAATGCTAAGCTCTCCGATTTCGGACTTGCGAAACTCTTAGGCTCAGAGCGAAGTTACGTAACTACACGAGTTATGGGAACTTTCGGGTTAGTTTCTCTGCATTGCCTGCACCTATGGTGATATTGTAATGTGGGATGAATTAGTGGTTACTAATTTGTTGTTGATCATTGCAGGTACGTTGCTCCAGAGTATGCGGGGACTGGGATGTTAAATGAAACAAGCGATGTATATAGTTTTGGGATCCTTGTCATGGAAATAATATCTGGTAGAGTACCAGTGGATTATAACAGGCCACCTGGAGAGGTTAGCTATTGATGTGTCTTTGTATAGCCTTATGAGCTTGTTAATGCATTTTTTACTGGAACTTGTTAGCTGCATTTATTTCTATAATTAAACATTTTCAGGCAAATTTAGTTGATTGGCTAAAGACAATGGTGAGCACCCGAAACTCTGAGGGGGTTGTGGATCCAAAGATGCCCCAGAAGCCTGCCTCTAGAGCAGTGAAGAAAGCTTTGCTCGTGGCGTTGCGATGTGTGGACCCTGATGCTTCCAAGAGGCCAAAGATTGGACAGATCATTCACATGCTTGAAGTTGAGGATTTCCCCTACAACAGAGATGTAGGTCAATAAAGGCATACATTCCTAATCTGGATTTTCATTTGATTTGGACATTCATGATCGTAAAGACAATGAAACATATGAATAAGAAAACATCATCTTATTGCTAATTTCAGGAACGTCGAGGCGGTAGAGCTCCAACGAAGGCAAGGTTGCCCGGGAAACCGACTAACGGAATAGATGATGGCGAAATTGACAACAGTGGGGACCATGACCAACCTTTCAGATGGAAAAATACAGTGGCCTAGGCATTTGTTCAGTTACCAAATCATGTGGAACCCCATGTTGTAAATAGGGGCAATACCTGGTGAAGCCGCAAACTGTCATTATTTTAGTGTCAGCCATGGAGGACATCACATCATATGTATATGTCATCAAAGGAACGCGGCAGCGGTAGTAGTAATCCTTGATTATTTATCCAATTGGAGATGTTTTTACATGATAATGTTGTGATCCTTTTAAGTTAACAACAGAATGTTAAAGCCCTCAGACGGCCTTTGGTTAAAAACTGGCCAGCGTTTGTGACTTGCACTGACGCTGACACCATTTAAAGAAGCTTCACATTTGAAGAAGTTTGACTTAAGACAATACCAAACCTTCACTTAATTTGGAACTGTGGGGGTACTTAGTACTGGAGATCAAAGAAGAACAACCAAAATGTGAAGCTGGTTGTTCAGTGATGGCGTCTACATCTAATCCGGGTTTCTTTTTCCTTCTGTTGCCTTCTTGTTTGAACATGTGAGGAACTTTGGCCAATGTGGTTAAAAAATGTGATTATTCATGTGCCCGTGTACAAATAACCTTAAGATATTTCTCGTTTGAAGGGCATGATCATTTCTAGAGTTACTTCTAAATTAGTTCATTTCTAGAATTTCATATTTTTGGAGTTTATAAAGTCAGTACACCCACTGTTCTAAATTAATTGGAGTTGTAGATATGTCTGAAGTCAAACTTGTTTAACTTTGACCAATGGTACATGAAAATATCCTGAAATCTACAAATCTAATATCAAAAATACGAAAATATATTTTATAAAGAACCTAATGAAACTAATCTGATTTTGTAGATGTTAATTTTTCTGTAAACTTGATCACATTTAAAGAAGTTTGAATTAAGACAAAACCAAACCTTCAATTAATTTGGAAATGGGGGAGTATTTGGTGCCGGAGATAAAAAACGAAGACCAAAATGTGAAGCTAGTTGTTCAGGGATGGCATCTACATCTAATCCGGTATTTTCCTTTTGTTGCCTTCTTGTTGGCACATGTGAGGAACTTTGACCAATATGGTTAAGACGTCGATGTACAAAATTAAAAGAAATAGATGGTGCCTGCCTGGCATCCATGTCAGGGCTATAATTCTCAGAACACAAAAGCTCTTTCCAGCTGAAACAAAATGTTAGCTGATATGTCGTGACCGTGACTGGAGCTTTTCTTAATGCAGCACGCATGAAGTATGCACATGCAGTTAAGCATCATCGTTTGACAAACCTGCAAACTGCCAGCAACAACCAAATTGGCATGTTCAGAAGTTGAAGCTTAAGAAAGAATATCAAACCAATAATGCAGAGAGCCTAGCCAGCACGATGAGTACAGCTTGGCCAAGATGCAAACGAGAGAGAGGGAGAGAGAGATGCAATGCTACAGTGAATACAACAAAGTACAGAAAGAATGAAAAAGAAATCTTCTTCCACTGTGCTGCACAAGCTGTTATCTGTACCGTCTTTTGTTACAAGATTTATTTTTTATTTTTTTACGGAAATGATCGGATCTATTGTAAAAGTTCACGGAAATACAACTCAAACATACTAAAAACTACATCGAGATTCCAAGACAACCGAACGATCACTACTGCCGTCAGAACGAGCCGTCGATGCGTCGTTCCCCTACCGTAGCCGGCTTGACCTTATCGATGACAACCAGTAAGTCTTCATGCACGTGCCCATAAGGACCATCATCCTAGAGCCGCATTCGTCGCTGTTTAGCCCTTGCATAGATCTGAATCACCTGACACCAAATCTCACCACATGACAAGAAACCCTAACCTCACAGCCTGAAGGAGACGGCGGGAATCTACGCCGGAGCTCCGTCGACTACGTCCAAATGGACGAACTCGAGGAGGATCGAAACCCGGAAGACAAACTCAAAGAAGATGCACCGTCATCCACCCGAGTGCCGCACCTGCGAGAACTAAAAAACCCTAACTTAAACTACTAACCGAAACAGAGGCAACGAGATTCTCCTCCCCGCCATCGGATCGGCAAGCAGAGGGGAGGCGAAACCACGGGCTCGCCGGTGAAGTCTGGAGGAAAAAGTTTGCCCTGGCCACCTAGGGTTAGGGGAGGAAACGAGAGGAAGTCACGTTTGTGCGCAAAGAAATACTTTTCTGTTACAAGATTATGTGGAGAGTGCAAGGAACTTGAAGATCGTATTTATCTGTTTGAGCTACTCTCTCGACTATATTATTTTTAAACACTTTCGCCCTGCTTTATGGATAAAGCATCAACCATCTCCGTACACCATTTTTTTTAAATACGTTTTCGCTCCGCTTTATAGATAAAGCATCAACCATGTTCATACACCAAGTTAGCCAAGTACAGGAAAAATAAATAAGAGATTTGTTGGGGCAACAACACAAGACATGCCCAAAAGAGAAAAAGGGAAAGCAATACATGAATCCTCATAAACGAGGAATCAACTGCTAGGAGGCTCGGCGAGCTGACAGTCGAGCACCTGAACATTATCCAACATGTTACCTAGTCGGTCTCTGTCCCACCGCCTATATAGCAGGGACTATTAATATTCTTCCCCGTGTTTGGCTACTAGATGAAGCTCTAGTTTCCCTCCGAAAGGATGAATTAATAACACTTTTGAGCTTGTCCATATTCTGAAAATTTTGACGTATCACCAAAATGTGAGACTTGTTCTTAATAAATGCGGGAAACAGCTCCACTAAGCTTATAGTGACTATATCATGCATCATAACTACTCCAGAAAATTTCAAATCATCATGCAAACTCGTTTTCTTGTTTAACAACAGTAGAAAACATAGCATGATATACGACACTGATCAAAATTCTAATAGGATGAGTGGAGGAGAAACATACCATTGAGTAATCCCCCAAAGTTTCAACACATATACTTGGTGAGAGAGGAAGATAAACAATGTGCATCAAGAAAAGTATGGATTTTTTTTTGAAAAATATGTGATGCTTGAGGAAGGTGGAAGAAACCTCCCATGCCCAAGCCCTTGTGTGGGTGGCTAGTGGGCCCCACACAACTCTACCAGGCGGCCACTCCTCGACCGTAACGATCTGGCCCCATCGTGTGGGCCTTTTGGAGGTCCTGGATGGGCCTCCACGTGCCACCGGTGCTCATTTATTTATTTGTGCACTAAAATGGTTTTTGATCATTTTTTACATTTTATTTTGACCACTTTTTATTATTTAATAAAGGTGCTTAATGACAGTAAAAACTCTACTTGAAAGCTTTAACTAAAATAAAAGGTACATGTAGGTCAGATGGGGAAATATTGAAAACTTTTGACTTTGTAATCACCAAGGATTCTATTAGGGAGGGTGATCAAGCATTTTTAGCAATTATTCATGGATTACGAAATCAGTTATATGCTTGTGTTACCTCCACTTGAGCATGGTTCCAACCATAATTATTCGATACAGGGTGCATTTGAAATTGGGAACTTCCAATATGAATGATCGTCACCCACTTTGACGGAGGACAATATTTATTTTCATTGATTTTGGCATTCCTTGGGAAATAAACAGTGTGTTCACTTCCTTCATTATTAAAAGTAACTTTTGCTTGAGTGAAATCAGTAAAATCCCATGTAGTGTTTAAAATGGTCTTGCAGGAATAAAGAGAGAAGGGTACTACATGAGCTATTTAAACACTACATGGTCTTGTAGTAACATTCAACTTTTGCATAGGCAAAAAATTACATGGGATTTTAAAATGGTCTTGCAGTAAAATCCCATGTAGTGCAATCAGCAATTTCTTTAGCAATAACATTCAGCTTTTGCATAGGCAAATAGTCATGAGCAATTTCTTCCAAGTTGATTATGCTTCTAGGTGGAAAATAATTGAACCATATCTTAGCATCACCTCAAAGTGAAAAAGTAAATAACTTAGGCGTGTAATGGTGAAGGTACATGCCTTTCTTAGCAAAAAAGATTTCAAATTCCTCAAGCTTCACTATATGATCGTAAGGATTTTCATACTCCCTACCGTTGAACCCATTTGATTCAACAATATATATCAGGTTCAACAGAGAATCCACTAGCATTATCTTTAAAATATATGGTAGAAGCGCACAATTCATTGTCGGGGATAAACATCTCCCATAAAGCTCTCCTTCTAAATAGTCCAATTCTAGCATCAAGATCATTATTAGTTTCACAATTCACAAAAGATGTAGCAAAGTTTTAATCATACACAATGGGTGTACGTGGAGTGTTTGGTTCCCTAAGTTGTGAAGTGGATGCATTAGCAGCCTCATCAAGTTATTTTGCTCTATAAATGTACATATCTAAAAATTCTCCAAAGAACCCATATAAGCAATATCAAGTATAAGATCATCACTAACATGTTGGATTGTGTATCAGGTGCACATAGACGTGTGGGTGGTGTGACTAGTTAATTTAAAACTAATGATGAATCAAGAACATGTTCTGGTTTTGAAGGCACAATTTTTACCTTCGAGTCTTGAGTTGTTCCCATGATGGAAAATGAATTCAGTAAACAAGTAATTCCCAAGTTGACTTATACATACATCTATAACACTATGCTCCCTAGTTTTAAAGTGACCACATTCAATTGAGGTCTTCAATTGAAATTGGGTCACCTGATTTTGACTGGGTCAACAATTTTTTAAAGTTCTCTCATTCAATTCGTTTATACTATAGGCTATGCTTCCTAATTTTTAAGGTCTCACTATTAATTGAGGTGTTGAATTTATAATTGGGTCACCCGATTTTGACCGGGTCAACAATTTCTCAAGAAGCTCTCTCATTCAATTCTTTTAATTCCCTATGTTCCCTAATTTTGATGCTCTTTCATGCAATTAAGGTATTCAACTTTTGGATTAAGTATATGATTTTGACCGGGCCAACAATTTTTCAAGTCAATCAGCAGCAACCGGCCTATAAAAACACATCAATTCCGCGCACCCTCCCACCACCTAGAAAAAAGAAGCACCACCATGTGATGTTGTAGCACCAATATAGTACATGCAACCACTGACGCAGAAATTTCCCCACATAAACATACGTTGGTTAGCGGATAACACGGAACCACATCACGAAAGACCCATCAAATCACCGCATTATAAAAAAAACACAAATCCATCATCTCCCCACCGGTCAAACTAAATATTCCATCAGTTCCAAAATACAAGGGGTATTACTTTTTGGAAAGTTAATTTTCTTTAACTTTGACCAGTTCAGAGCAAAAAAACCGCATCCACATTATTAAACAAAAAAGTACGGAAATTTATTTCAAGATGAATCTAATCATACTGATTTGATATTATAGATTCTGATTTATTTATCTACAAATTTGATCAAACTTAAAAGGTTTGACTTTTTAAAAAAAAGTAATACACCTTATGTTTTGAAACCGAGTGAGTAACTTTTTTTAAGAAACCCAATAACACCAATGGTGCAGCAAAGCACACCCAACCCTTCTAGTACATAGATCTACGCTACCTGACAACGACACCAGAAAGTGCTTGATATCCCCCAAGTGCAAAGGATCACATTACTCTCCATTGAGAAGCATTACAACCCTAATTTATATTTGACATGGTTGGAGCCAGAGAATACTTATAATTTTTAGCAGTTGAGTTGTCAATTCCACAATCATCTGGAAACAATATTTGATCAAGAATTTTTTTAGTATAAAATGCCCGCAGTAATTGTGATTGTTGCATGTTTTATACAAAAGTAAATGAAAGCAGCAAATACCTAGCGGTTGCCAAGTATCAAGTATCTTAAAGAGAAAGCCAATTATATGAAAAAATAGGCACATGGTTGGTTAATGGGAGGTTGAGTGTATCCAATGTAAAAAATGTTTGCGTAATGTAAAAGAAATGTTCCGTACCATTAAAAAATGTACGTGACATTTTATGGAAATATTCTCATGCTTTGAAAAAAATTCATGAATCTCTTGAAAATTTATATAAAATGTAAAAAAAATTCATAGGTTAAAAAATGTCTATTTTCACTATAAAAATGTATATGACATTTTAAGGAAATAATCACGTGTTTGCAAAAAAATGTCTATGAAAATTTTCCAAAATGTTTATACAATCAAAAAATGTTTGCATAGTTTAGCAAAAATGTTTATTGCCATTTAGAAAAGTGTACAATGTGTATTTGGCAAAATTATTACCATGAATTCAAAAAAGTGTTCAAAACATGTATTTTTATAAAAGTTTACATCATGTATTTGAAAAATGTCCATCGTGTATCATAAAAATGTTCCATGGGTGCTCTAAAATATACATATGTGCTGAGAAAAAAGTGGATATGTTTTGAAAAATAAAACCGATAAAAACCTACAAAAAACAAAAAAACCAGAGTAAACAAAGAAAATCAAGAAAGAAACAAAAAAAAGACAAAGTATATACGATGAAAGAGAAACCAAAAACCAAGGAGAAAACAAAGAAAACCAAAGCAAAATGAAGAAAAAAACTAAGAAAACCAGTGAAAATAAATAAAACCAAAGAAATTAAAAAATACAACGCACATCGAACTATCCGTACTACTGGGCCGGCCCACTAGACGTCGCCCATAGGCGATTTCTACCAGGAATCGGTACAAACAACATATAGCCCTGACAGTAATAAAGCACTCCGGTGAACTAGGAAAACCAATGACAACAACAAAGACACTAACAAAGTCCCAAAAGAGTTGAGGTCGACCACCACCACACCCTGTAGGCGTAGCGGGGTGCCTCGCACTAAGGGCATCTCCAACGCTAGGCGCTAAGAGAGGGGGCTAGAAAAATGGTCCTAGCCGATCGGATGACACACGGATTGCTATTTTCTACCAATGTTTAGCGCCGATGGTTAGCGCCCAGCGTTGGGATAGATGACGCTTGGTGCTTTAAAAAAATTCTGGTATTTATTTTTTTCTGTTTAAGCGCCCAGATAAGCGCTCTTGCCCTAAGCGGCACATAGCCGCGCACAGTAGGGTGCAGTAAACAGTTTTTACACCTTTTTAGATGAAATAGTTTTTGCATTGTACACACAATTTTCCAAGAAGAGTGTCCTAATTTCGAAACCCAGAGCATAGATACATTCCCGGGCCGTATTTTTGCATTAGTTTTGCGCCATCAAAGCAGGCCCTTAGACTTCCTCTCCTGGCCTCATGTTCCAAGCCCACGTCTCTTCACCAAGAGAAAAAAAAGGCTCCAAGCCGCCCCAATGCGGCTCTAAAAACCTCCTCTTCCCCTGTACCCTAGAGCTGCCGCCGCGCCGTAGCTTAGCGTCACCGCCGACGCCTCAACCCCCAACCCTCAACCGGCCAACCCCTCCGCCTCTCGCTCGCGGGCGCCGCCGCCATCGCCGTTGCCGCTCAAGCTCGTCGCCTCCCTGCCATCCCAGCCCCGTCCGCAATTTTTGCCGTTGGTCTCTGAGGTATGAGCTCGTGTCATCCATGTTTAGTTAAACCCCTGACCTCGAGAAATGCTGGGTGTGCGGGCGCTTACCCGGTGCGCCATCTAGATCCGCCCCTGCCCCTGCTTAGCGTATCTTGCCGGAATTGATTCGTTTCGCTTTTATGTTCCCGGTCCGTTTGTTCTGGCAATTTTCTGTGTATTTTTAATTATAAATGTTTGATGCGGTGAAGTGCTAATTTCTGTATATGGCTGGGGGGAATTAAATTGAGAACTTTCTGAGACACTCCACTCAGTTCGCGTACGAAAGCGCCCACTGTTCACTGTTGGGACACATAATCTGTTTTTGGTACTGTTGTGGTTTAGAGTTTGTTCTTACTGGTACCGTGGTATTGGAATCTTTCAAGCTGGCTAAATCCACACCATTCTTGACATTTTAAGTGGCAATTCTGGTGTAGCGCTGCTCCTAGCAATGTTTTCTTTCCTCTTAGGGGGTTAATTAAATGTTTCTGATGTTATCCTGCTGCAATTGACTCATGTTCCTGATCTGATAAGGTAGGCTGTATCGAAGAAATGGAAGAGGTGGAGAATTCCAGCAAGCGTAAAGCACCCGAGCTGAGCTCGGAGGACAATTCCTCCGCTGCCGTTCTGGACGAGCAGCAGTCGCTGCCTGGCTTGACTGCCAAGCGTCCGAACCTTGCCCGGTCGTGCATCCATGAGGTCACTGTCCCCAACGGCTACGATATGTCCAAGGATGAGGCCGTACATGGGACCCTTTCAAACCCTGCGTTTAATGGGGAGATGGCCAAGACATACCCGTTTCAGCTCGACCCCTTCCAGAGCATCTCCATCGCGTGCCTGGAGCGGAACGAATCTGTCTTGGTCTCGGCTCACACCTCTGCGGGGAAGACGGCCATCGCTGAGTACGCCATTGCAATGTCGTTCAGAGACAAGCAGAGGGTTATATACACCTCTCCGTTGAAGGCTCTGAGTAATCAGAAGTACAGGGAGCTTACTCAGGAGTTCTCTGATGTTGGATTGATGACTGGCGATGTCACGCTTCAGCCAAATGCTACTTGCCTGGTCATGACAACAGAAATCCTGAGGGCGATGCTTTATAGGGGCTCCGAGGTGATCAAGGAAGTTGGTTGGGTTATATTTGATGAGATCCACTACATGAAGGATCGTGAGAGAGGCGTTGTGTGGGAAGAGAGTATAGTTTTCCTGCCCCCTGCCATCAAGATGGTCTTTCTTTCTGCTACCATGTCAAATGCAACCGAGTTCGCTGAGTGGATATGCAATCTGCACAAGCAGCCTTGTCATGTGGTGTACACAGACTTCAGGCCAACACCGCTACAGCACTATGTGTTCCCAATAGGTGGGTCTGGTCTCTACCTTGTAGTGGATGAAAATGGTCAGTTCAGGGAGGATAATTTTCTAAAGCTGCAAGACACATTTGCAAAGCAACCTAGTCAACCAGATGGGAGGAAGGGCGGTGGGCCTAAAGCCAGTGGCCGAATCGCAAAAGGTGGAAATGCTTCTGGAACATCTGACATATACAGAATTGTCAAGGTAGGCAGTCACTGACATACTGTATGCAAGATAATTTCTGGACTTATTGTGCTTTCTAAATTTATCAACAATAGATGGTTACACTTTCTTCAGCTTGCATGGATATTTTGTAATTCACCACTCACTGGGTTAGGAAACTAGGCCGCAATTACGTCTTACTTTTCAGTATTCACTGTTTAGTTGTTGATGTTTTATACCTAGTTTAATTCTTTCCACTCATATCCTCGCTTAATTTCGATTGAATTATAATTCTGCAGATGATTATGGACCGCAAGTTTCAACCAGTCATAATTTTCAGCTTTAGTAGAAGAGAATGTGAGCACCATGCCATGTCGATGTCAAAACTTGATTTCAACACTCAGGAAGAAAAGGATAACATCGAGCAGGTTTTCCGTAGTGCTATTTTCTGTTTAAGTGAGGAAGATAGAGGGTTACCTGCTATAGAGTTGATGTTGCCTCTTCTTAAACGAGGTATTGCAGTACACCATTCTGGACTGCTTCCATTAATTAAAGAGCTGGTGGAATTGCTCTTCCAAGAAGGTCTTGTGAAAGCTCTTTTTGCTACTGAGACGGTGTGCCCTTTAACCCTGATTACCCGCTTGGCCTTATACTTATTTTGTCCCTTTACATGTAGTATAACTTGGAATTACATTCCTCAAATGGACTTCTATTTTTTGTTTTTGAACTACGGAAAGTCAGAGAACTATTGTCTTATACTTTCTGGAATGCATCTTACACTCTTTAGGAGCACCATTTGATTGATAATGATTGTTATTTCCTCAGTTTGCCATGGGCCTGAACATGCCTGCAAAAACAGTTGTCTTCACATCTGTCAAGAAATGGGACGGTGATAGTAACCGCTATATTGCTTCTGGAGAATATATACAGGTAAATATTTTGTATATGAAGAGAAGTCGGGCATATGGATAGATTTATTAGGTTGATTGAATTTTGTACAAGCCCTTCTTACTATAATTTTGTATGCATTTGTAGATGAGTGGAAGAGCTGGTCGACGTGGCATGGATGCACGTGGTATTTGTGTTATAATGATTGATGAGAAGGTAAGGCTGTGCAGTCTTCTGTTGCAACTATCTTTGTTTTATTTAATAAATTTTATAAAGCACTATGATCATGCAAGAAGCTTTGTTTTCTCTTTGTTGACTGAACAAGCCTAATGAACTCTTCATTTAATACAATGATTTGATCAAATGCATCCCTATCCAGATTCTGCAGTTGTCTTTTTGGGTTGATTAAGCATAATGAAATGTGACAACTGATAACTGCTTTATTTTTGTCTGATGCAAATGGTTTCTATTTCACTTCTAGTCATGGTTCTCATTGCAATAGATGTTTATCAGTTTTGATATTTAAAGTTTTAAACTATAACAGTTTCATCGTTATTCGTATGCAGTGAGTTAAGATGTGTTTTAAGACTTTACATTTGAAAGATATATGACCTGTTCCAACCTCTCACCTCTGAGTAGTTGTGTTGAGTGTCATTTTGTGCTGTTGAAGTTGTCCACCCAAGAGATGGCGTTCCATGTTCATATTTGGATTTAATTCTCATATTGATATTCACTTAGCTTGCAGTTGCAGTAGTTATGCAAATTTAATTTGTTCTGACTTCTTAGTGGTTGTGTTAACATTCACTTTGCGCTATTGGAGCTGTCCTTCAAGACACTTATTTCATCCTATATTCATGCTTGAATTGCCTTCCATATCAAGACACTATATCAAGATTTGTTTTGTAAGCCGTGGTTCTTATGCAACTTAAATACACTGAGCTTTTGTGGCGTGCTCATGCGCTTCCTTTAGTCAGACTTTTGCTTGGTCTTAATATGAGTTAAATTTACAGATGGAAATGAGTGTTATCAAGGACATGGTGTTAGGTAAACCAGCGCCTCTCATCAGTACTTTTCGACTGAGCTACTACACTATTCTGAATTTACTGAGTCGTGCGGAGGGCCAATTTACTGCTGAACATGTGATCCGGAATTCATTCCACCAGTTTCAGTATGAAAAGGTTTGTCTCAGGACCTCTTATAGATGCCTCTCCTGACATTTCCTTGGCAATGTCAAATATTAGCTTCCCTTGCTCTTCAGGCATTACCTGAAGTCATTCAGAAGATTACAAAGTTGGAAAATGAAGCTACATTGCTGGACTCTTCTGGAGAGGTATGCTATTTTAATTGTAGCAATGCATAACTGTTCTTCTGTTTGACTAACGTCTTAACACTTCTCTGTACAGAATGATCTTGCCGAGTATCACAAGTTAGGGCTTGATATATCTGAACTTGAAAAGAAAATCATGTCTGAGATGATTAGACCAGAGAGAGCTTTGTTATATTTGGTCCCTGGAAGGCTGGTACGTAACTCTATTTCTCATAGGTTCTGTTCTTTCTTGAGGATGAGATATACATGTTCATTAATGCTTGATATATTTGAACTTGACAGCACTACAGCAGGTATGCTGTATCTAGTTATGTTCACCATTTTATTTTATTTGTTGAACCGCAGCTTTGTTTTGACTATGATGTTGGTTTTATAAAATTTGCACAAATTCCCTTGCACTCAGAGCAATTTGCTTCATGGCAGGTTAAAGTCAGAGATGGCTCAACAGACTGGGGGTGGGGTGTGGTCGTAAATGTTGTGAAGAAACCTCCAGCATCTAGTACTCTCCCCCCTGCATTAAGTGCACCTCGCAATAACTATATAGTGGATACCTTGCTTCATTGTTCTTCAAGTTCAAGTGAGAATGGAGCCAATGGACCACGTTCAAAGCCATGCCCACCTCGCCAAGGGGAGAAGGGAGAAATGCATGTGGTGAGTTGAAGCACATGATCAAGGGTTTTAATTGGTGGCATATCTTTTCAGTTCACTGGACTCGCGTTATGATGGTCATTTATCCCAAAACTATTTTTGACTAATGCTGAGGTTTATGCAGGTGCCTGTACCATTACCTTTATTATCTGGTCTAAGCAGCGTTAGAATCAGCATTCCAACTGATCTACGACCACCTGAAGCGAGGCAAAACATACTCTTTGCAGTTCAAGAACTAGGAAAACGTTACCCCCAAGGGCTTCCAAAGCTACATCCAATTACGGTGAAAATTCTTTTTACATGATGCCGCTTTTTAATCTTGTTAATGTTGCACTGCAAGTGACATTTCTGTCTAGAGAGCGGAAATTCCAAAAAAAGAAACGCTGCAAAATATCTCATCAGGATTTAGATGGACATTTTTTTGGCACTTAGCATGCCACTCACCCATGCATGATACACAGGCAGAGAACACAGATGCAATAGCTCAAATAACAATATCCGTTGATGTCTTCTTGTGCTCTACCTTCTGTTGTCATTTTTTTTTCTGTCGTATTTAGCTGGTCCAGTTCCTGGGAGCATATTTTCTTATCATCTGGCATTGTAAAGTGATCTCTTTGATATTCTGATATAATCTGATACAATTAATAGGACATGGGTATTGAAGAAACTGAATTAGTTGACTTGGTTCATAAACTTGATGGCCTCGAGCAGAAATTATGTTCTCATCCACTTAATAAGGTATGCCTTGTCATCACCTTTCAATTAAGAAATGTCCAGTCCTTTTGTACTGTGACCCACTTATTTTTTGCTATTTTTGTGTCTTAGTCTGATCAAAGTGAGCAGCAACTGTCATGGTACCAAAGAAAGGCTGAACTGAACCATGAAATTCAACAACTAAAGTCAAAGATGCGGGATTCACAGGTTGGTTAGTTCTTTGTATACTTGATCGTTCGTACAGAGCTAAATGTGTTCTTACGCTTTTCTCCTCCATTCAGCTGCAAAAATTTAGGGATGAACTAAAGAACCGGTCTCGCGTTCTGAAGATGCTTGGTCACATTGACACGGATGGTGTTCTCCAGCTAAAGGGACGTGCTGCCTGTTTAATAGACACTGGGGATGAGCTGCTTATCACTGAACTTATGTTCAACGGTACTTGCTTAATATGATACCATGTTCAGTTTCTTTTTTGTACTTTATATTCAGGATTTCATTAATATGCTGTACGTGACTAGGTACATTTAATGAACTTGATCACCATCAAGTTGCTTCTGTTGTTAGCTGCTTTGTACCGTGTGAGAAGTCAAGTGAGCAAATACGCCTGAGAAATGAACTTTCTAAGCCAATGATGCAACTCTCGGAGGCTGCCAGAAAAATAGCTGAGGTGCATACATACTTGTTGTATCACCACTATTTACTATCTCACTAGTCCTTATACTTGTAGTGGGATCTCTGATTTCTCATTCTTGTTTTAGGTACAACGAGAATGCAAATTGGACGTAAATGTGGAGGAATACGTTGAATCAACTTGTAAACCCTATCTGATGGATGTCATATACTGCTGGTCAAAGGTTGGTCAGACTATGCATGTGCAGTTTGTGATGTCATACATTTTTTGTCTTTTTGGAAATTTCCAGCCATTGATAAAATCTTATTTCCAGTTGTGACATTTGATCATTATCATGCCTAATCACCCCATCAGATGCAATGTTACTCTACATGGTTAATTCTGTTGCAGTTTCTTTACCTCTATATCGATTCCTGATTATCATGTTCACACAGGGCGCGACCTTTGGAGAGGTGATAGAAATGACTGACATTTTTGAAGGAAGCATCATACGGCTAGTTAGGAGGCTGGATGAATTTCTAAATCAGGTATGTGTTGCGTATGCTACGCCCTACCAGTACCTGCTCTCTCCATTCGCAGATGCATGTTGTTTGGGACATTGATATGGTCTCCAACATACATCTTTGACTGTTACTTTATACATGTATATGCTTGTAAAAAATATGGAAATTTTCATTTTGTGAAGTTATTTTTCATGAAAAATCTAAAAGTATTATTTTCCCTACCAATGTCAATATTTATAATTATTTTAACAGTCAAAGCTATACAAGTTTGACTGCATGCTTTGTAAGACGACACATACTCTATTTAGGAAAGGAAGCAGTAAATCACTTGGACAATCAGAATGTCTGGCATTGAATGTCCTGTTTGGATCAATGTGCAAGTGAATCAAAAATTGTCTGCCTTTGAATATCCCCTTCGGATCAATGTGCATCCGTGTCGAGGAAGTTTAATACTGTGACATTGCCGAATATGACGTACAAGTTGAAGTCTAGCCGAAATCATTCCATGACTCAATTACTCACCAAAAAAAAAGCTAAACCAACTAAAATTGTCGTACTCGTACTGCCTGATTTCATAGCTTGCTTGGCGTGGTAAGTAGCTGGTATTTATTTGGATGTAGTGGTTGACTTGTGTTGCCTCTGTACAAGGAAATGTAGCCACATACCTATGTTGCTTCTGTGGAGGTTGACTATGTTGCCTCCGTAGAGGTTGACTATAGTAATTGTGACTGGCATCCACATTCTTCTATGCCTTTTTCTGCATGCCTACCACTTCATTTTCCTGTTCCCAAGTCTGTACATAGTCAACAGAAGTAGACGTGCATTGTTTTACTTCTCGAACCTAACTGACTGTGTGACTCTGTTTATACCAGCTAAAAGCTGCTGCTGAAGCCGTTGGGGAGGTAAACCTTGAGAAGAAGTTTGGGTTGGCGAGCGAGAGCTTGCGCCGGGGTATCATGTTTGCCAACTCATTGTACCTGTGATCAGTGGAGCTCCAGCAGTTGTACCATACGGGGTATATGTTAGCATATCAAATGTAGCTGTCTTGTATTTTGTCTTTGACATGGCATGGAGATGTAGCCCTCATCTGTCGCAGCGTAGGATGTAACCTTCTACTTTAGTAAACCCTTAGGCCGCAACCGTTTCATCAGAAGATTAGAAGCAATCTGCTATACATCAACATTTTTACAAGTGGTCCGATGCCTGAAATGGCACCAAGTTATATTATACCTGTCTCATTTTAGACATTATTATGTGATGCTGTGGTTAGCAGGTTTTGGATGTGTTGTCATCAAGCAATCCTCTTTACATCGCCGTGGCATGTGTTATGGAGTCTAGTTAGCTACTGAAAGATTATGCCCTGAAGACACTTCAGGGAGTTCTTTTTTTATGCATTTAGAAACGAGTTATTCGAAAATTACTGCATTGCTGAATGAATGTGATATATCAGTCCATAGCGTTATGTTCATAACAAACATGAATGAGTCTAGTTATTGAAGTAAGAGATCGCCATATTTTTTGAAAATGCAGCAGATGTTGTTATAGCAGAATTGTTGAATTACTGGTCCTTGCGTGTGCAGTTTGAAATGTTAAATTAAATTTTATTTGCAAGTTAAAGAAATGCATGATCAAACTGTGACCTTGTCATTGTATTGTACAGCTATACAATATAAGTAATTTTGCCCCCCACACTCTCACAAGCCCTTTAATTTAAGAATGCCTTAATGTTTCAAACATTCCAAGCTGAACTGGCCTTCAGAGGTGAGTGACGACACTAAAGCGGTTTAAGAAACAACAGCAAACAAATATTATATGTCAGGAACTTTGTACATAGCCAAACTTCTCAAATGATCGCCTCCAGAATTACGAACTGGCTACATAATCTAGTTTCTGACGATGTTCAATACCATCATGCTGCCAATATCTGGAGCATCTACATATTGCCATGACACAGTACAGTTCAACCAGATACACTACACTAGTTCATCCACTGGATTTAAGAAATATCTACAAAGGCCAGAGTCCGCCGTGCAGCTCCTAGAATTCCAGCAGAATCTTGATCCCTTGAAGCACTGCAGTTCATACCAAGTTAGACCATGGACAGATTAGCGACGGGCTCTGCTACACAAACCACATGACAGCATATGTTCATCATAAAGTTCAGTATCTAGCCAAGAAGATGCTATGCACGGAAACTAATAGACTTCGTATGGAAAATGCTTATGATTTTATGAAAAACATGATAGTGAATAATGATCACTATTGACGAGCACAAGATTTATCCTAACAGCATTTTTGGGTGTTTGTATGCTGCATTAATGAATCATTGTACCATGTCAGCTTGCGCTTAAACCAGCAATGTTCTTACCTTGTACTAGATCATAAGCAGTTAGATATTCTCCAAGGCAAAATCCCTCCATACGTCCCCTTGTGCTGGCTGGCTTTCCTGATCTGTTTGGTATGAAATAATTCCTATCAAGAATTGCAATATTATACCAGCTGTTGAGTATTGACCATAAAGATAGGAAAGATTTTACATTTCAAATTTCTAAAAGATACCATAATAGTGTAAGGCATTCGACTTCAACCATTTGTATTGCTCAAAAATGTAATACAGTGGTACTTATGCCTAGCAATCAAGCAGACATTCATATTACAAAAATTGAGTTCAAGGTGTTTTTACGCTCCAAGTTTCGTCAAAGAGTAAAGATGCAAGCATACAGTCAACATTTCATCACGGGGAGACAATTTGAAATTGCATTAGAAATAATATTACTTGATCAATTGAAATAGGTTATAAAGAAAATTTGCTAACAGAAACCATGAACTCCAGTCGGGCTTGGGCCAAGCGTTTGATCGTGGTTAATAGTTTACTGCTAAATAAATCAACAAACTTAAACATCCATGTTAAACGCCAATGTGAGTGCAATAAGGCAGCCCAGAAAATCCTGGTGTGAGAGTAGATGGTTACAAGTGATAAATAATTCAATCTTAACTCCACACTCAATTGCATAGAGCGCTAGAACTAACAGCATTTTTATGATGTGGCTCTAGTGAAAAAAGGCAGCTCACTTCTGTTATATATTTCCCCGTTCCAAAATAAGTGATGTGGTTTTAGTTCAAATTTCAAGGAAATCCACGTCACTTGTTTTTGAATGGAGGGAGTAGATATAAGACGTTTTTTGTCACTGTCATGGACTTCAAAAACGTCTTACTCAAAAGTTACAGAGGGAGTATCATGCTGCTATTGGGATTTGGGAATCTAAGGGCGCACACCAGCAAGAGCGGAACAGTAGCGTATCACTGGTGTAATGGAAGTTTCATCAGTAAGATGCCCTACAACAGACACATTTCCCTAACAAGCAGCCACAGCATGATGCAACCCCATGACCTAATGCCTTCAATTTGTTTGGGAAGCTATGGGCTAATGGCAGTTCTAGGAGTCTAGTTGCACAAATTAAACCTAGCATCGCAATCTGGGAGCTCGGTGGCTGTGCCTACTGCCTAACCTAGAACACCATCAATCAACTGTCCAAGCGCAAGCGGGGTTCGCATCCCGGATGCAGATCGGGATTGATTGATTCAAAACTCATCACCACAGGCCACGGACTGCGCAGGAGAAGGCGATAGAGAGGGAGGCGGAGCGCGGGCGTACTTGCGGGCGCTGGGTCCTCGGTGTCCTCGGTCTTCACGGCCATCGCCGGCGGCACGGGGATATCTGCAACACCAATGGGTGAGCGGATCGATTTGGTCTACTCGGTTAGGTCGCCGGGCGCGGAAAGGGAGGGGAGGGCGCGCGTACCGTCGGCGGGGAGGGTGTCGCGCATCCACTGCTCGTCGACGATGTCGATGAGGATGCCCAGGCTCAGGCTCTGGTCGCCCATCTTCTCCTCCGCCGCGTCGTCTCCTCTGCTCTCCCGTCGGCCGCCGCTACCTGGCCACCGGAGCCGTGTCGTTCGGTCGGAATGGGGGCCTGCAGTTTCGACCAAACGAAGGGGCTTTATTTAGCCGGCCCGTGTGGTTTTGGGCCGGAATTCGGCTCAGACTGGGAACTGGCTAGTGGCCTAGCCCCGTATTTTCGCGATCCCCACTTGTGAAAAAATAATTGAATACGCCCCTTTGATTCATACGATTTTTTCTTCATATGGTGATAATTTTTTTTTGCGAAGAATATGGTGATAATTTTGATTTGCGTGACTAGAAATTTTGTAAAATCCTTATGATTCATTTCCACTCTGTTTTGGAGAAAACTCTTCATCCACTCAAACTATGGTAATATTTCTTTATTTTTCATGTGCCGACAAAACACTCTTTGGTCATTATTCATGTAGTTTTCTAATCCTATAGAATCCCACTTCAATTACATAGTACTTTCTTTTATCTATAATGTATTTTGGGAATCATTTGATTCAACAGGTCATAAATGTTTGCTCTCTAATCAAAGGGAGTGAATGCATGATACCCATCCAATCCAGAGGAGCAGTGGGAGGGAAGCCGGCGCGGGGTGGGGAGAAAGAGGGGCCGAAAATAAGCGGGAAAGGGTAGAATTGGAGGAGGGTACCCGACTATTACAAGCTCAAGAATACATATAGCGGGAAAAAAATAATCTAAGTGGCAAGAAAGACACTTGGTGGCTGATCTGAGACCGGTCGAGGTAACACTTTTGGCTTTGGACTTAAAAGGGGATGTTTGAACAAGGCGATGACACCCGCCTCAAGAAATGTTCATGGTAGGATGAGACCAGAAAGCCTACAATGGGGTGAAAATGAAACACAACATAAGGAGAGCTTGAGAGTAGCAAAATGGGAAAGGATAATGGCGGAGGCAACTATTCAGCGGGATTGAAGTAGATAACGAGCTGGGGGACAAGACTAACGTACCACGAACGCCAGAGAGGTATCACCTAGCTTCAGCTTCAAGAAAAAAAGAAAAAAGGGAAGAAAAAACAGCGCTCCAAACGGACTTGAAATGTTTGATTAAATTCATGGTTTTGCATTTCAAAGGAAGCACAGTGTTTTTTTATATCTTTTTAGAATGCATCGTGTTCCCAACCCTTTTACTTCTTGTCCCGTTTGGCGTACTCTGTACACCGTCGACGTGCACTCCTCTCTCCTTCCTTGCCGGTGAACTCGTCGGCGGTGAGGACGAGGTCACAGAGAAGGAAGACGGAGACGATCGTACGCACCACTCAGCAGTGACAGTGACTGACGCGTCCATACCCACCTCTCGGCAAGAAGAGCAGGGAAGACGACTGACCAGCGCCGTGCGTGCGTGTGCGATCTCCTTTCTCCCCCTCCTAAAAACTCGATCTTTCTTCCTCCTAAAACTAAAAAATTACTCCGGCGCCGACACACACCACGCAACGCAAAGGAAGGAAGACAGCCGAGCACGACAGTGCCACCCCACCGCACTCCCTTTCTCTCCCCCACTCCAACTCCACCTGCAACATCGCATCCCCATTCCCATTCCTACCTCTCCCACTCTCACTCCCCCTCCCGCTCCAACCAAATCTCGCCTCCGCTCCCCCCCCCAGATCCAGCCCGCCCGCCCGCCATGTCCTCCTCCGACCAGGAGGACCACGACGAGGACGCCCCCCTTGTCCGCGACCCGTCCCCCTCCTCCTCCCGCCACCCCTCCCGCGCCTCCGCCTCCGCCGTCGGCGAGGTGCCCGTCTCGCAGTCGCTCATCAAGGCGGCCAGCAACGTGTGCTTCTCCTTCTTCGTGCTCGCCGTGCTCGCCGTCACCGTCGTCGCCGTCACCTACCAGCCGCCCGACCCCTGGCTCCAGTCCTCCGCCGCCATCACCACCTCCCTCGCCCGCGTCCTCCCCAACTCCTCCTTCCTCCAGCCCGACGACTCGCTCCTCCCCACTGGCGAGGACTTCCCCTCCCCCTCCGCTGCCCCCGGCGCCGCCGCCGCCGCCCAGCGCGACGCCGCCGACCAGGCCCTCACCTCGGCGGGCGGCAACGCCACCGCGGGGACCTGCGACCCGGACGCCCCGCTCAACTGCACCGACCCGCGCGTGCTCGCCGCCGTCAAGGCCTTCAACGCCAAGGCCTTCTTCCGCAGGTCCATCGTCTTCCTCAGCTACGAGGCGCCCGTGCGCGGCCCCAAGCCCGGCCAGTGCGACGTGGCCTGGCGCTTCCGGAACCGCCGCGAGAAGTCCTGGCGCCGGTACAGGGACTACCGCCGCTTCGAGCTCACCCCCGGCGACGGATGCGCGCTCGACATCACCAAGGTCGGCAAGTTCAGGTCCGGGAAGAACGCGGCTCGCCCGCCCCGCCCCAAGGGTCCCAAGAAACCGCGCGTCGCGGCGCCGCCGGTGGATGCGGAGATCAACGACACGATCCCCCTCGTCGGGTCGGAGGCAGAGTTCAGGAGAGGCAAGTACCTCTACTACATGAGAGGCGGTGACCACTGCAAGAGCATGAACCAGTTCATTTGGAGCTTCCTGTGCGGGCTCGGCGAGGCCAAGTTCCTGAACCGGACGTTCGTGATGGATTTGAACATGTGCTTGTCCGGGGCTCACACAGAGGACGGCAAGGATGTGGATGGCAAGGACTTTAGGTACTATTTTGATTTCGAGCACCTCAAGGAGTCGGTGTCTCTGGTGGAGGAAGGGAATTTCTTGAAGGATTGGCGGCGCTGGGACAAGAAGAAGGGCCCGGGCCGGATCTCGGTGCGCAAGGTGCCCACATACAAGGTGACCCCAATGCAGCTGAAGAGGGACAAGAGCAACATCATTTGGAGGCAGTTTGATGGGCATGAGCCCGAGAACTACTGGTACAGGGTCTGCGAGGGGCGAGCTGCCAAGGTCATCCAGAGGCCTTGGTATGCCATTTGGAAGTCCAAGAGGCTGATGAACATTGTAACTGAGATTGCAGGCAGGATGGATTGGGACTACGATGGTTTGCATGTGGTCCGAGGGTGGAAGGCAATGAACAAGAAGATGTATCCGAACTTGGACGCGGACACATCACCCGACGCGATCGTAGATAAGGTGACCAAGCTTATCAAGCCGTGGCGGAACCTCTACATCGCAACCAATGAGCCATTCTACAACTACTTCGACAAGCTCAGGTCACACTACCATGTGCATTTGCTTGATGATTATAAGGAGCTTTGGTCGAATACGAGCGAGTGGTACAACAAGACGACAGCAATCAATAATGGGAAGGACGTGCCGTTCGATGCGTACATGAAGGTGATTGTGGACACTGAGGTATTCTACAGATCAAAGGCAAAGGTTGAAACGTTTAACAACCTGACGAGAGATTGCAAAGATGGAATCAACACGTGCAATTTGTGACACATGGGTTCATGGTGTGATAATTACCGGTGTCCATATACTCCTACTGGCTGGCGCAATGGAACTTGGGCGGACTTCATCCAGGGTTTGTCATATTAGGCATAATATCTTGATGCCGCTTGTCAGTCATAGCATGCTCAGTTGATTGCATTACATGTGCATCTAAATTATGTGCCCTCCATTCTTTTTGTATAATTTACCACTGTGCTCAAACCTGCAAAATCCAAAATAGTAACACTCAGTGAGCATTTTGCAGTGCCTCTACTTCTTAGTGTCTGGACTTCTGCAGTATCTCTGAGTCCCCATTAATTAGCTTGGGGTTTCTCTTCATTTATTGTATGTTTCCATATGTGTGTTGCTAAATATTCTCTAGTCGGAAATGAACTTTCAGAAAATTATACATTTTACTGTCAAAAGTCAGAACAGAGGTCACTATGGCCATCAGATTACCATGTATGCCGTGTTCGTTGTCATAAGTAACTTACTTACCTTGAATGATGCTTGCTCTGTGAGAATTGCAGACTATCAGTTGTGTTTCTCTTGTGTATAAATGGTAACATGTTGGAAGCTGTGACATAATATTGGAAGCTATGACATAACAGTGAACTTCTAGAATAGTGCGTTTGCAGTTGTCAGCTGCCCAGTGTTAAGTTGTGGACATTCATGCGATGTAGAGAAAAGAGAGGAGACCAGGCCAGTCTAGTCCAAATGAATTAACATATGTTGTATCCTATTGCATGATACTCCCTCCGTCCCAAAATGTAAGATGTTTTTTTGACACTATCATAGTATCAAAAAACGTCTTACATTTCGGGACGGAGGGAGTACATTGGTGCATATTTGAGGTTATGTAATTTCATTATGTTCGTTTGAGTATTTGTCACAGTGGGTTTTCTTTTTTGTTTTTGTTAAAAATGAACATCACATCAGTATTATTATAATCAGATTTCACAGTGGAAACCAATCAATCTAAGTCATTAGTTCAGACTTTGCCCTCAAGAAAGATGGTAGGTGGCATAAGTCCTTCACAATCGGTCGTCACACTAGTAGTTAAGTTTGATCAGCTGTTGTTTTCAGTGTGTTTGTTATCACCTCTTTGAGTGGCCGTACTTCAAGGAATGTTTCAACTGGCTGTTTTCGACTTGAGGATGTTGAGTATTGAAGCCATTCTGCGCATTTATCTCAGGCTGCTTTTTTGGACATGTTGGCCTACCTTTCTGAGCTTGATGAATTCACAATGATGCTTATGATTAAATTTATTTCTGCGCATTCATCTCAGGCTGCTTATTTTGGATATGTTGGCTGACCTTTCTGAGCTTGCTGAATTCATAATGATGGTTATGGTTAAATTTGTACCATCATGCATGTATGGTTCAGAGGTCTTATATTTACTGCCTACTTACTATTACTTCCACTACCTCTGGTAGACGGACTGATCAGTGATATTTGAACTGCAAAAACATCTTTATATTGAGTTACAGAGGTAGTAGGAAGTAAGCAAGTAAGCAGCTTGCTGTGGCCAACAAACCAGAGACATATATTGTTGGAGGAATGTTAAGGTGCCACACAGCAGGCTACATAAACCTGCTGCCCTGCCCTGAAATTGACAGTGGCATGCATACAAAGATGAGAGAATTCCTTATTTAACACTGTCCAAAAAATTTATTCCCTATTTGACACTGAAAAAATATTTCTTCCCTATCTAACACATCCTTTAAATTTTATTCCCAATATAACACTTCCATCCATTTTTTGTGCAAACAGTGTTAAATGGCACATGAAATGACAATTCTGCCCTTGAACGTCTATTCAATCATTTTCTTTATATTAGACTTAGGTTTCCTAGTTCTAATCAAGTCTCTCGTCGTGCATAACGTGTATATAAGCACCGCCAAGACTTCTTTGTACGATAGAAAAAAAGATTGAGAAGTACTGTATAATAAAAATGCAGGAGCGACATGACCAGCAAATCTCTCTGCCATGTTTGTTCTATTCGCCAAGCTAGCACAAGCAAGACTCAAGGCTCAAGTACGTCCATACATACGCGGCTAGAGATGATCACGTTTTGCTTCTAGGGAAAAAATAATCAAGCTGCATGTGTTTGAGCTAGCATTGCACGTACGTGCGCTGCTTGGGTGAATGGATCTGGCATTCTAAGAGCATCTCCAGCCGTTGCCCCCTCCCTTCCAGGACGCATAAAAATCGCCCCTGGGGGCGAGCCGGCGATACAATCGGCGCCGGGGGCGGTTTTGCGCCCAGTCGTCGCCCCCAGGCGTCGAAATTGGCCCACTTTTCAGCCCAATTTCGGCGAATAAAAGGCCCATATGGGCGAGAATATGCCCATATTCGGCGTGGTTCGCCGTGTCTCCGCGTTCAATTGTCAACACAATTTTTCTTATCACATATTTCATCACAGAAAAATCAAATACTTCAGCAAAATAGTACAACAACAAATAGTTCAATACAAATTATATAGTTCAACAAATAAAAACTCATATTTCATCACACGGCGTCCCCCTTGAGCCTCCATAGGTGCTCAATCAGATCTTTCTGCAGTTGATGATGCACCTGTGGGTTTCGGATCTCCTGACGCATACTGAGATAGGCAGTCCAGGTTGCCGGTAGCTGGTGATCGACTTCGGCTAGAGGACCCTGCCTGTAGTATGGTTCAGTGTCAAACAATGGGTCTTCTTGCTCGCTCTCGATGATCATGTTGTGCAAGATGACACAGCAAGTCATAATCTCCCACATTTGATCTTTGGACCAGGTCTGAGCGGGGTACCGGACAACAGCAAATCGAGATTGGAGCACACCAAATGCCCGCTCGACATCCTTCCTGCAAGCCTCCTGAATCTTCGCAAACCAGGATTTCTTGCCTCCTGCCACAGGGTTTGAGATCGTCTTCACAAATGTCGACCATCTCGGATAGACGCCATCAGCTAGATAGTACCCCTTGTTGTAGTGCCGCCCATTGATCTCGAAGTTCACCGGAGGAGAATGACCTTCAACAAGCTTGGCAAAGACAGGAGAGCACTGCAGCACGTTGATGTCATTGTGAGTTCCTGGCATACCAAAGAAGGAGTGCCAAATCCAGAGGTCCTGTGTGGCCACCGCCTCAAGTACCACACTGCAACCGCCTTTGGCGCCTTTGTACATCCCCTGCCAAGCAAATGGGCAATTCTTCCATTTCCAATGCATGCAGTCGATGCTTCCAAGCATCCCAGGGAATCCTCTTGCTGTATTCCGTGCTAGGATCCGAGAAGTGTCTTCCGCATTGGGTGTTCTCAAGTATTGTGGTCCAAACACTGCCACCACTGCCCGACAGAACTTGTAGAAACACTCTATGCTGGTGGACTCGGCCATGCGCCCATAGTCGTCGAGTGAATCACCGGGAGCTCCGTATGCAAGCATCCTCATCGTTGTCGTGCACTTCTGGATGGAGGTGAATCCAAGGGCGCCGGTGCAATCCATCTTGCACTTGAAGTAGTTGTCAAACTCCCGGATGGAATTCACAGTCCTGAGGAAGAGCTTTCGGCTCATCCGATAACGGCGCCGAAATGTTTTCTCGCCGTGAAGTGGAGCATCGGCGAAGTAGTCGGAGTAGAGCATGCAGTAGCCTTCGAGACGATGCCGGTTCTTTGCTTTCACCCGCCCCGGCGCCGACCCACCTCGCCGCGGCTTTTCATTGCTCGCCAGCAGCTGGGCGAGGGCGGCGAGCACCATGAGATGCTCTTCTTCCTGGACGTCGGCCTCGGCTTCCTCCTCCAGCAGCGCGGCGAGCGCTTCCTCGTCATCCGAGTCCATCGCCGAGGCAGGCAAATCGCCGAACACCTTGCGCCCGGTGGGCGTGTACCCGCCGCTAAACTGCCCCTCCGCGGCCGGAAACGCCCAGCTGCTGTTGGAGGGGCTGCCGCGGCGAAGCTCTGCTATTTTTCCGGTGGGGAATGGCTATCTAGCGGTGAAGGCCGGCGGGTGGCGCCGGGATATAGCTAGTGGCGGCCGAGGGCGCGGGGGGTGGGAGACGAGTCGGGGAAGAAAACCTTGACTTTTCCCCTAACGGTGTGGGCCAGCCGCGCTTTTCCCTTGCGCCGGAGCCCCCAATTGCCCCCCAGTGCGCCGGGTTCAGCCTGTGACCGCCGGGCGGAAAAAACGGCCGAATCGGCGATTTTCGGCGTCCTGGGGCCGCGACTGGGGCGTTTTTTGGCGCCGGCGCCCAAAAAATGGCCTAGGGGGCCCTGTTGGGGGCGCGGCTGGAGATGCTTTAAAACCAACACTACACCACGGCCTCGCGCAACACTCGTCCGCTCCCATCCACTGCGCCTTGATTGTTGTTGGCTCAGACCCGGTGTCGAGTACTTTCCAGCGACAATGATGAACGACGACTAAACGAACCAACATTGACTGGCTTGGTTCCTGCCCCAAGTCGGCTCAACCCGACGAGATACTTTACATCGAGACACACCTTACAGTGCAAAGCTGACCTCAGCTTGCTGATCTAGTGATCTCCAAGCCTAAACACATACCGACCTATGTACAACCCGCAAAAAATAAAAAATAAACACGTACGTACACAACAACCTTTGGCTGGATACTCAAACGCACGCACGCATTGGAGACTTCGGCTGATTGCCACACGTACGTATCGTGCGTTGTGATTTTACTTGGTCTACAAAGTTTACGTAAATATAGCAGCAGCTAGGACACGAACCACGTACATACAACTACAACTTGGTGATTGAACGTGTACAAACGGGACACTAACCACGTACGTCGTGGTTATTTCAAACTGTCCCCGCCACCCTGCCTCGAGGAATTTTTGCAGCCGGAACCAGGGGTAAACTTGTCTTTCACGTTTCATTTAACACCGTTAGGTCAAAAAATGAACCAAAGTGTTATATTGGAAACAAAATTTAAAGTTGGTGTTAGATAGGGAAAAAACATTTTTCCAGTGTTAAATAAGGAAACAAAATTTAAAATAGTGTTAAATAAGGAATTCTTTCTACAAAGTTTGGACATCATACAAACCAAACCAAAGCATCTTCAATTTCTTCATCTATATTAGATTAAGCTATGCAGGAAGCAATTTGTACAAGTTCCGCCCGTTTCGACAGCAGCTTGTTTGGAGGTTGGTTTCATATGGTACCCATCCCAAATTTCTCCTGCCAAAATTGACCACAAAGTTATCAAAATGTGCTTACAGCTAGTTTGTGCGTACGTTCTTGGATACCTATACCTATTAGAGAATAATCCCGTATTCCTCTTCTCTGTTTTTTCTTCAGAAAATCTAGTGACCAGATACTTTGGAGAGCCATCTGTATCAACTAGGACGTGCTTGTGTTCTCGAGTCATGAGTAGCGGAATTTTGTCGCGGACATTGCAAACATTTGAATCCTCGTTGAGTATGTGTTTTCGGAACTAGATATTGTCCTGAAGATTATCAATGAATATGAATGTGAATGATCTTGCACGTGATCTTCTCATGGAGCATCAGAGCATTTGTCAAATATTTCTCGCAAAAAAAGAGAGCATTTATCAAATAGAAAATATCACCGATTGTCTTGGTTCAACTGTTCAAGTATACAAAGCCGGCCCCAACAGCGAAGGTCCGTCCCGCTGGGTGACGGTTAGCGTATCGCTCCGGTGATTGCGGAGGCGATTAGGGTTTCGTGGGTTCTTGCTCGCTGTTCTGTGTCCAGATCGAGTCCCCGTCACCGTAACTGAGACTGCCGGCGCGTCTACTCTCCGTCGTGTGCCCAGTCTTCAATCCATCCACCTTCCCCCAGCCTTCCGTGTGTTTCCTGGGGCGCACGGTCGTAAAACACTTCTAACCCTAGGCGGCGGCGTTCTGGTGGAGGTGCGGAGGATGGAAGGAGTGGCCGGCATGATGCGGAGTCTGAAGCTGTCGGAGGAGGAAAGGAAGGGGGTCAAGATCCGGCTGTCTGCGAAGGAGAAGGGGAAGGGAGTTGAACCCCAAGCAGTGGGGAAGGTGCTATCGGAGAAACTTGCCAATCAAGATGCGATCAGCCTGTCTTTAGGGAAGGTGTGGTGTCCGATCAAAGGAACTGATTGCAGGGAGGTGGGAGACAATCTGTTTGTATTTACGTTCAAACAGGAATCGGGGAGAAGAAAGGCCATTGAAGATGGCCCGTGGATGTTTGATAAAGATCTAGTGATAGTGGAGGAGTATGATCCAGGGAAGAGATTCGAAGATTATGAGTTCAATGATATTCCAATCTGGGTGAGGATCTTTAACCTCCCGATGGGGATGATGAACGAGGAGTCGGCGGAGGAAATAGGGAATATCATTGGGCGGTTCGTGGAGGCAGATGCAGGGATGGACGGGAAAGCAATAGCAAAGTATATGCGAGTGAAGATTAGAATGAAGATAGACAAGCCTATTATGAGGGGAATTACACTGGATGAGGAGAGTATGAAGCAGAGGAGAAAGAAAAATATGAACATAGATGGGAAGGAGGAAGAGGAGGATGAAGGGCTTTGGTGCCGGTTCGAGTACGAGTTCCTGCCCGACTTTTGTTATAGCTGCGGGATGATTGGTCATGGAGAGAAAGACTGTTCCACACAGCTGAAGAGAGGGGAAAACCCCCAGTTTGGGCGATGGCTAAAGGCGGATGTGGGTAGAAGGAGGGGCTATGATGATGAAGACTGGAGTTGGAAGGGTAATGGGAGGAATGGCGGGAGCCACGGAAGCTTGGGGTTTAGTCGCTCGAACGGACGATCGGGGAGTGGTAGTGATGGCCCGACATGGAGGAAGGATGGATCGCGTAACAGGGGAGGGACGAATAGTTGGACAGAGAAAGGAGAAGAAGTGACCAGCCCAGCAAAAACAGCAAAGGAACCACCGAAGAAGGGGATACAGAAGAAACTAGACATGAGTGCAGAGGTCCCGTACAGGAACAACGTTGGTGATGACAAGGAGGGCGCTGAAGGAAAACAACTGGTGGCCGCTGGGCAGGTAGATAAGGTAGGAACTGGTCCGGTGCCTCACTCATCGGATATGATCTCAGCGGATGGAGGGGAGACGGAGAAGGGGGCAACTCGGCAAGTTAAGAAGCAGGATGGTGGTTCGGGAGAGGGAGGACAGCAGCCCACCAAGGGTAGTGGAAGGAAGTATAAGAAGGTGGAGAGACGCAAAACGGGAGGGCAGAAGAGCAGTGTAGAAAGGGAGCAAGTCTTGGGGAGGAAGAGAGGGCATGTGCAGGAGAGGGAAGAAGAGGATGAAGCCAAGAAGGGGAGGGTGGAGGAGAAAGAACTCAAGGAAGGAGACGTAGCAGTGGAGCTTGGAGGTACTACAACAGTTAGCACATCGGCCGGCTGTCCAAGCAGCCCCGCCGGGCACATTGAAAATCATCAGTTGGAACTGCCGGGGACTCGGGAATGGCCCGGCAGTTCGCTCCCTCCTCGAGATGGGGAGGGTGGAGGATGATGGGAATCGTAGCATAATTTTAAAATTTTCCTACGCTCACCAAGATCCATCTATGGAGTATACTAGCAACGAGGGGAAAGGAGTGCATCTACATACCCTTGTAGATCGCGAGCGGAAGCGTTCCAATGAACGTTGTTGACGGAGTCGTACTCGCCGTGATTCAAATCACCGATGACCGAGTGCCGAACGGACGACACCTCAGCGTTCAACACACGTACGGTGCAGCGACGTCTCCTCCTTCTTGATCCAGCAAGGGGAAGGAGAGGTTGATGGAGATCCAGCAGCACGACGGCGTGGTGGTGGATGTAGCGGGTCTCGGCAGGGCTTCGTCGAGCTTCTGCGAGAGGGAGAGGTGTAGCAGGGGAGGAGGGAGGCGCCCAAGGCTGTGATGTTGCTGCCCTCCCTCCCCCCTTTATATAGGCCCCCTGGGAGGGGGGCGCCGGCCAAAAACCCATCTAGGGTGGGGGGGGGGCGGCGGCCAAGGGGGGTGCCTTGCCCCCCAAGGCAAGTGGGAAGACCCCCCCCCCCCACCCTAGGGTTTGCAACCCTAGGCGCATGGGGGGAGGCCCATGGGGGGCGCCCAGCCCACTAGGGGCTGGTTCCCTTCCCACTTCAGCCCACGGGGCCCTCCGGGATAGGTGGCCCCACCCGGTGGACCCCCGGGACCCTTCCGGTGGTCCCAGTACAATACCGGTAACCCCCGAAACTTTCCCGGTGGCCGAAACTTGACTTCCTATATATAATTCTTTACCTCCGGACCATTCCGGAACTCCTCGTGACGTCCGGGATCTCATCCGGGACTCCGAACAACTTTCGGGTTTCCGCATACACATATCTCTACAACCCTAGCGTCACCGAACCTTAAGTGTGTAGACCCTACGGGTTCGGGAGACATGCAGACATGACCGAGACGCCTCTCCGGTCAATAACCAACAGCGGGATCTGGATACCCATGTTGGCTCCCACATGTTCCACGATGATCTCATCGAATGAACCACGATGTCGAGGATTCAATCAATCCTGTATACAATTCCCTTTGTCAATCGGTATGTTACTTGCCCGAGATTCGATCGTCGGTATCCCAATACCTTGTTCAATCTCGTTACCGGCAAGTCTCTTTACTCGTACCGCAATGCATGATCCCGTGACTAACGCCTTAGTCACATTGAGCTCATTATGATGATGCATTACCGAGTGGGCCCAGAGATACCTCTCCGTCACACGGAGTGACAAATCCCAGTCTCGATCCGTGCCAACCCAACAGACACTTTCGGAGATACCCGTAGTGCACCTTTATAGTCACCCAGTTACGTTGTGACGTTTGGCACACCCAAAGCACTCCTACGGTATCCGGGAGTTGCACGAGCTAAGGAAAAGATACTTGACATTGGAAAAGCTCTAGCAAACGAAACTACACGATCTTTTATGCTATGCTTAGGATTGGGTCTTGTCCATCACATCATTCTCCTAATGATGTGATCCCGTTATCAATGACATCCAATGTCCATAGTCAGGAAACCATGACTATCTGTTGATCAACGAGCTAGTCAACTAGAGGCTTACTAGGGACACGTTGTGGTCTATGCATTCACACATGTATTACGATTTCCGGACAATACAATTATAGCATGAACAATAGACGATTATCATGAACAAAGAAATATAATAATAACCATTTATTATTGCCTCTAGGGCATATTTCCAACAGAGGATCCCGACATTATATTTCTTTCAGAGACAAGATTAACGTCGAAGGAGTTGGATAGGTTCAGGTGGATGCTGGGGCTTGCGAACATGTCAGTTTGGGACCCGGTGGGGAGAAGCAGGGGTGTTGCCATGCTCTGGAGGAGGGGTATTGATGTGTCCCTGAGGTCGTATGGCAGGAGGCATGTGGATGTCGATGTAACAGAGGATGATGGGTCGGTGTGGCATTTAACAGGGATGTATGGAGAATCGGCCACGGAGAGGAAGAAAGAAACCTGGCGGACACTCAAAATTCTAAAGCAGCAGCATCAACAGGACCGCCCATGGCTATGCCTTGGGGACTTCAATGAAATCTTGTCAAATGTGGAGAAGGTTGGAGGGGTGGACCGACCCCAACATATGATGGACAGCCTCAGAGAAGCGCTACAATTCTGTGAGCTAGGCGATCTTGGGTTCGAGGGTGACATCTTCACTTGGAGGAATCACAGCAAGGATCTGAGCTCGTACATATGTGAGAGGCTTGATAGGGCAACCGCAAATGACAGGTGGCGAGAGAAGTTCCCAGATTTTACAGTTGTGAATGGTGCACCACGGCACTCGGACCACAGGCCGGTGATTGTGTGGACGCAAGGGGCGGATAGGAGCTGGAAAGGTGGAGACCGTGGATTCCGTTTTGAAGCCCGTTGGTTACAGGAGGAGGGATGTGAGGATGTAATCAGAGAAGCATGGGAGCAAAGCTGGGGAAGGAGAGACGGAGGGGTAGCGCATGCTTTAAGAGAAGTGGCTGGGAAGCTGCGGACTTGGGACAGAGAAGTGGTCGGGGCAGTGGAGGGCCGGCTGAAAAAAGCTAAAGCGGAGCTGGAACGGTGTATGGCGGCGAGAGTTTCGCAGGAAAAAATAGAGGAGGAAGCTAGACTTAGGTGTGTGGTGGATGAGCTGGAGGAGAAGAAGAACACGATGTGGAAGCAGAGAGCACATGTTTGGTGGCTGCTAGATGGAGATAGGAACACACGGTTCTATCATACTGTCGCTTCGGCGAGGAAAAAGCGAACCGTATTAAGGAGTTGAGGAGGGAGGATGGAACCGTGGTGGCGGAGGAGGATTTAACTAACTATGTGTTGGGAATCGTAGCATAATTTTAAAATTTTCCTATGCTCACCAAGATGCATCTATGGAGTATACTAGCAACGAGGGGAAAGGAGTGCATCTACATACCCTTGTAGATCGCGAGCGGAAGCGTTCCAATGAACGTGGATGACGGAGTCGTACTCGCCGTGATCCAAATCACCGATGACCGAGTGCCGAACGGACGGCACCTCCGCGTTCAACACACGTACGGTGCAGCGACGTCTCCTCCTTCTTGATCCAGCAAGGGGAAGGAGAGGTTGATGGAGATCCAGCAGCACGACGGCATGGTGGTGGATGTAGCGGGTCTCGGCAGGGCTTCGCCGAGCTTCTGCGAGAGGGAGAGGTGTTGCAGGGGAGGAGGGAGGCGCCCAAGGCTGTGATGTAGCTGCCCTCCCTCCCCCCCTTTATATAGGCCCCCTTGGGAGGGGGGCGCCGGCCAAACCCATCTAGGGTGGGGGCGGCGGCCAAGGGGGGTGCCTTGCCCCCCAAGGCAAGTGGGAAGCCCCCCCACCCTAGGGTTTGCAACCCTAGGCGCATGGGGGGAGGCCCATGGGGGGGGCGCCCAGCCCACTAGGGGCTGGTTCCCTTCCCACTTCAGCCCACGGGGCCCTCCGGGATAGGTGGCCCCACCCGGTGGACCCCCGGGACCCTTCCGGTGGTCCCGGTACAATACCGGTAACCTCCGAAACTTTCCCGGTGGCCGAAACTTGACTTCCTATATATAATTCTTCACCTACGGACCATTCCGGAACCTCTCGTGACGTCCGGGATCTCATCCGGGACTCCGAACAACTTTCGGGTTTCCGCATACACATATCTCTACAACCCTAGCGTCACCGAACCTTAAGTGTGTAGACCCTACGGGTTCGGGAGACATGCAGACATGACCGAGACGCCTCTCCGGTCAATAACCAACAGCGGGATCTGGATACCCATGTTGGCTCCCACATGTTCCACGATGATCTCATCAGAAGAACCACGATGTCGAGGATTCAATCAATCCCGTATACAATTCGCTTTGTCAATCGGTATGTTACTTGCCCGAGATTCGATCGTCGGTATCCCAATACCTTGTTCAATCTCGTTACCGGCAAGTCTCTTTACTCGTACCGCAATGCATGATCCCGTGACTAACGCCTTAGTCACATAGAGCTCATTATGATGATGCATTACCGAGTGGGCCCAGAGATACCTCACCGTCACACGGAGTGACAAATCCCAGTCTCAATCCGTGCCAACCCAATAGACACTTTCGGAGATACCCGTAGTGCACCTTTATAGTCACCCAGTTACGTTGTGATGTTTGGCACACCCAAAGTACTCCTACGGTATCCGGGAGTTGCACGATCTCATGGTCTAAGGAAAAGATACTTGACATTGGAAAAGCTCTAGCAAACGAAACTACACGATCTTTTATGCTATGCTTAGGATTGGGTCTTGTCCATCACATCATTCTCCTAATGATGTGATCCCGTTATCAACGACATCCCATGTCCATAGTCAGGAAACCATGACTATCTGTTGATCAACGAGCTAGTCAACTAGAGGCTTACTAGGGACACGTTGTGGTCTATGTATTCACACATGTATTACGATTTCCGGACAATACAATTATAGCATGAACAATAGACAATTACCATGAACAAAGAAATATAATAATAACCATTTATTATTGCCTCTAGGGCATATTTCCAATAGTCTCCCACTTGCACTAGAGTCAATAATCTAGTTACATTGTGATGAATCGAACACCCATTGCGTCCTGGTGTTGATCATGTTTTGCTCTAGGGAGAGGTTTAGTCAACGGATCTGCTACATTCAGGTCCGTATGTACTTTACAAATATCTATGTCCCCATTTTGAACACTTTCACGAATGGAGTTGAAGCGACGCTTGATATGCCTGGTCTTCGTGTGAAACCTGGGCTCCTTCGCAAGGGCAATAGCTCCAGCGTTGTCACAGAAGAGAGTCATTGGGCCCGACGCATTGGGAATCACCCCTAGGTCGGTAATGAACTCCTTCATCCAGACTGCTTCCCGTGCTGCCTCCGAGGCTGCCATGTACTCCGCTTCACATGTAGATCCCGCCACGACGCTTTGCTTGCAACTCCACCAGCTTACTGCTCCTCCATTCAAAATATACACGTATCCGGTTTGTGACTTCGAGTCATCCAGATCTGTGTTGAAGCTAGCGTCGACGTAACCCTTTACGACGAGCTCTTCGTCCCCTCCATAAACGAGAAACATATCCTTAGTCCTTTTCAGGTACTTCAGGATATTCTTGACCGCTGTCCAGTGTTCCATGCCGGGATTACTTTGGTATCTTCCTACCAAACTTACGGCAAGGTTTACATCAGGTCTGGTACACAGCATGGCATACATAATAGACCCTATGGCCGAGGCATAGGGGATGACACTCATCTTTTCTATATCTTCTGCCGTGGTCGGGCATTGAGCCGTGCTCAATTGCACACCTTGCAATACAGGCAAGAACCCCTTCTTGGACTGATCCATACTGAACTTCTTCAATATCTTGTCAAGGTATGTACTCTGTGAAAGACCAATGAGGCGTCTTGATCTATCTCTATAGATCTTGATGCCTAATATATAAGCAGCTTCTCCAAGGTCCTTCATTGAAAAACACTTATTCAAATAGGCCTTTATACTTTCCAGGAATTCTATATCATTTCCCATCAATAGTATGTCATCCACATATAATATGAGAAATGCTACAGAGCTCCCACTCACTTTCTTGTAAACACAGGCTTCTCCATAAGTCTGTGTAAACCCAAACGCTTTGATCATCTCATCAAAGCGAATGTTCCAACTCCGAGATGCTTGCACCAGCCCATAGATTGAGCACTGGAGCTTGCATACTTTGTTAGCATTCTTAGGATTGACAAAACCTTCCGGCTGCATCATATACAACTCTTCCTTAAGGAGGCCGTTAAGGAATGCCGTTTTGACATCCATCTGCCATATCTCATAATCATAGTATGCGGCAATTGCTAACATGATTTGGACGGACTTCAGCTTTGCTACGGGTGAGAAAGTCTCATCGTAGTCAACCCCTTGAACTTGTCGATAACCTTTAGCGACAAGTCGAGCTTTGTAGATGGTCACATTACCATCTGCGTCCGTCTTCTTCTTAAAGATCCATTTGTTTTCTATGGCTCGCCGCTCATCGGGCAAGTCAGTCAAAGTCCATACTTTGTTTTCATACATGGATTCTATCTCGGATTTCATGGCTTCTAGCCATTTGTCGGAATCCGGGCCCGCCATCGCTTCTTCATAGTTCGAAGGTTCACCGTTGTCTAACAACATGATTTCCAGGACAGGGTTGCCGTACCACTCTGGTGCGGAACGTGTCCTTGTGGACCTACGAAGTTCAGTAACTTGATCCGAAGCTTCATGATCATCATCATTAACTTCCTCCCTAGTCGGTGTAGGCACCACAGGAACATTTTCCCGCGCCGCGCTACTTTCCGGTTCGGAAGGGGTGACTATCACCTCATCAAGTTCCACTTTCCTCCCACTCAATTCTTTCGAGAGAAACTCCTTCTCTAGAAAGGATCCGTTCTTGGCAACGAAGATCTTGCCTTCGGATCTGAGGTAGAAGGTATACCCAATAGTTTCCTTAGGGTATCCTATGAAGATGCATTTTTCCGATTTGGGTTCGAGCTTTTCAGGTTGAAGTTTCTTGACATAAGCATCGCATCCCCAAACTTTTAGAAACGACAGCTTAGGTTTCTTCCCAAACCATAATTCATACGGTGTCGTCTCAACGGATCTAGACGGAGCCCTATTTAAAGTGAATGCGGCAGTCTCTAAAGCATAACCCCAAAATGAGAGCGGTAATCGGTAAGAGATATCATAGATCGCACCATATCCAATAGAGTGCGATTACGACGTTCGGACACACCATTTCTCTGAGGTGTTCCAGGCGGCGTGAGTTGTGAAACTATTCCACATTTCCTTAAGTGTGCACCAAACTCGTGACTTAGATATTCTCCATCACGATCTGATCGTAAGAATTTTATTTTCCTGTCACATTGATTCTCAACTTCACTCTGAAATTCCTTGAACTTTTCAAAGGTTTCAGACTTGTGTTTCATTAGGTAGACATACCCATATCTACTTAAATCATCAGTGAGAGTGAGAACATAACGATATCCTCCGCGAGCCTCAACACTCATTGGACCACACACATCGGTATGTATGATTTCCAATAAGTTGGTTGCTCGCTCCATTGTTCCGGAGAACGGAGTCTTGGTCATCTTACCCATGAGGCATGGTTCGCACGTGTCAAATGATTCGTAATCAAGAGACTCCAAAAGTCCATCTGCATGGAGCTTCTTCATGCGCTTGACACCAATGTGACCAAGGCGGCAGTGCCACAAGTATGTGGGACTATCGTTATCAACTTTACATCTTTTGGTATTCACACTATGAACATGTGTAACATCACGTTCGAGATTCATCAAAAATAAACCATTGGCCAGCGGGGCATGACCATAAAACATATCTCTCAAATAAATAGAACAACCATTATTCTCGGATTTAAATGAGTAGCCATCTCGAATTAAACGAGATCCAGATACAATGTTCATGCTCAAAGCTGGCACTAAATAACAATTATTGAGGTTTAAAACTAATCCCGTGGGTAGATGCAGAGGTAGCGTGCCGACGGCGATCACATCGACCTTGGAACCATTCCCGACGCGCATCGTCACCTCGTCCTTTGCCAGTCTCCGTTTATTCCGTAGTACCTGTTTTGAGTTACAAATATGAGCAACCGCACCGGTATCAAATACCCAGGAGCTACTACGAGTACTGGTAAGGTACACATCAATTACATGTATATCACATATACCTTTGGTGTTGCCGGCCTTCTTCTTGTCCGCTAAGTATTTGGGGCAGTTCCGCTTCCAGTGACCACTTCCCTTGCAATAAAAGCACTCAGTCTCGGGCTTGGGTCCATTCTTTGACTTCTTGCCAGTAACTGGTTTACCGGGCGCGGCAACTCCCTTGCCGTCCTTCTTGAAGTTCTTCTTACCCTTGCCCTTCTTGAACTTAGTGGTTTTATTCACCATCAACACTTGATGTTCTTTTCTGATCTCCCCTTCCGCTGATTTCAGCATTGAATATACCTCAGGAATGGTCTTTTCCACCCCCTGCATATTGAAGTTCATCACAAAGCTCTTGTAGCTTGGTGGAAGCGACTGGAGGATTCTGTCAATGACCGCGTCATCCGGGAGATTGACTCCCAGCTGGGATAAGCGGTTGTGTAACCCAGACATTCTGAGTATGTGCTCACTAACAGAACTGTTCTCCTCCATTTTACGGCTGAAGAATTTGTCGGAGACTTCATACCTCTCGACCCAGGCATGAGCTTGGAAAACCATTTTCAGCTCCTCGAACATCTCATATGCTCCATGTTTCTCAAAACGCTTTTGGAGACCCGGTTCTAAGCTGTAAAGCATGCCGCACTGAACGAGGGAGTAATCATCAGCACGCTGCTGCCAAGCGTTCATAACGTCTTGGTTCTCTGGGATTGGTGCTTCACCTAGCGGTGCTTCTAAGACATAATCTTTCTTGGCTGCTATGAGGATGATCCTTAGGTTCCGGACCCAGTCCGTATAGTTGCTGCCATCATCTTTCAGCTTGGTTTTCTCTAGGAACGCGTTGAAATTGAGGACAACGTTGGCCATTTGATCTACAAGACATAGTGTAAAGATTTTAGACTAAGTTCATGATAATTAAGTTCATCTAATCAAATTATTTAATGAACTCCCACTCAGATAGACATCCCTCTAGTCATCTAAGTGAAACATGATCCGAGTTTAACTAGGCCGTGTCCGATCATCACGTGAGACGGGCTAGTCAAGATCGGTGAACATCTCCATGTTGATCGTATCTTCTATACGACTCATGCTCGACCTTTCGGTCCTCCGTGTTCCGAGGCCATGTATGTACATGCTAGGCTCGTCAAGTCAACCTAAGTGTATTGCGTGTGTTCCGAGGCCATGTTTGTACATGCTAGGCTCGTCAACACCCGTTGTATTCGAACGTTAGAATCTATCACACCCGATCATCATGTGTTGCTTCGAAACAACGAACCTTCGCAACGGTGCACAGTTAGGGTGAACACTTTCTTGAAATTATTATAAGGGATCATCTTACTTACTACCGTCGTTCTAAGCAAATAAGATGCAAAAACATGATAAACATCACATGCAATCAAATAGTGACATGATATGGCCAATATCATTATGCTCCTTTGATCTCCATCTTCGGGGCACCATGATCATCTTCGTCACCGGCATGACACCATGATCTCCATCATTGTGTCTTCATGAAGTCGTCACGCCAATGATTACTTCCACTTCTATGGCTAACGCGTTTAGCAACAAAGTAAAGTAAATTACATGGCGTTATTCAATGACACGCAGGTCATACAAAATAATAAAGACAACTCCTATGGCTCCTGCCGGTTGTCATACTCATCGACATGCAAGTCGTGATTCCTATTACAAGAATATGATCAATCTCATACATCACATATATCATTCATCACATCTTCTGGCCATATCACATCACATAGCACTTGCTGCAAAAACAAGTTAGACGTCCTCTAATTGTTGTTGCAAGTTTTTACGTGGTTTGTAGGTTTCTAGCAAGAACGTTTCTTACCTACGTATGACCACAACGTGATTTGCCAATTTCTATTTACCCTTCATAAGGACCCTTTTCATCGAATCCGTTCCGACTAAAGTAGGAGAGACAGACACCCGCTAGCCACCTTATGCAACTAGTGCATGTCAGTCGGTGGAACCTATCTCACGTAAGCGTACGTGTAAGGTCGGTCCGGGCCGCTTCATCCTACAATGCCGCCGAAACAAGAAACGACTAGTAGCTGCAAGAAGAATTGGCAACATCAACGCCCACAACTGCTTTGTGTTCTACTCGTGCATAGTAACTACGCATAGGCCTAGCTCATGATGCCACTGTTGGGAATCGTAGCATAATTTTAAAATTTTCCTACGCTCACCAAGATGCATCTATGGAGTATACTAGCAACGAGGGGAATGGAGTGCATCTACATACCCTTGTAGATCGCGAGCGGAAGCGTTCCAATGAACGTGGATGACGGAGTCGTACTCGCCGTGATCCAAATCACCGATGACCGAGTGCCGAACGGACGGCATCTCCGCATTCAACACACGTACGATGCAGCGATGTCTCCTCCTTCTTGATCCAGCAAGGGGAAGGAGAGGTTGATGGAGATCCAGCAGCACGACGGCGTGGTGGTGGATGTAGCGGGTCTCGGCAGGGCTTCGCCGAGCTTCTGCGAGAGGGAGAGGTGTTGCAGGGGAGGAGGGAGGCGCCCAAGGCTGTGATGTAGCTGCCCTCCCTCCCCCCCTTTATATAGGCCCCCTTGGGAGGGGGGGCGCCGGCCAAACCCATCTAGGGTGGGGGCGGCGGCCAAGGGGGGTGCCTTGCCCCCCAAGGCAAGTGGGAAGCCCCCCCACCCTAGGGTTTGCAACCCTAGGCGCATGGGGGGAGGCCCATGGGGGGGCGCCCAGCCCACTAGGGGCTGGTTCCCTTCCCACTTCAGCCCACGGGGCCCTCCGGGATAGGTGGCCCCACCCGGTGGACCCCCGGGACCCTTCCGGTGGTCCCGGTACAATACCGGTAACCTCCGAAACTTTCCCGGTGGCCGAAACTTGACTTCCTATATATAATTCTTCACCTCTGGACCATTCCGGAACCTCTCGTGACGTCCGGGATCTCATCCGGGACTCCGAAAAACTTTCGGGTTTCCGCATACACATATCTCTACAACCCTAGCGTCACCGAACCTTAAGTGTGTAGACCCTACGGGTTCGGGAGACATGCAGACATGACCGAGACGCCTCTCCGGTCAATAACCAACAGCGGGATCTGGATACCCATGTTGGCTCCCACATGTTCCACGATGATCTCATCGGATGAACCACGATGTCGAGGATTCAATCAATTTCGTATACAATTCCCTTTGTCAATCGGTATGTTACTTGCCCGAGATTCGATCGTCGTTATCCCAATACCTTGTTCAATCTCGTTACCGGCAAGTCTCTTTACTCGTACCGCAATGCATGATCCCGTGACTAACGCCTTAGTCACATAGAGCTCATTATGATGATGCATTACCGAGTGGGCCCAGAGATACCTCACCGTCACACGGAGTGACAAATCCCAGTCTCGATCCGTGCCAACCCAACAGACACTTTCGGAGATACCCGTAGTGCACCTTTATAGTCACCCAGTTACGTTGTGACGTTTGGCACACCCAAAGTACTCCTACGGTATCCGGGAGTTGCACGATATCATGGTCTAAGGAAAAGATACTTGACATTGGAAAAGCTCTAGCAAACGAAACTACACGATCTTTTATGCTATGCTTAGGATTGGGTCTTGTCCATCACATCATTCTCCTAATGATGTGATCCCGTTATCAACGACATCCCATGTCCATAGTCAGGAAACCATGACTATCTGTTGATCAACGAGCTAGTCAACTAGAGGCTTACTAGGGACACGTTGTGGTCTATGTATTCACACATGTATTACGATTTCCGGACAATACAATTATAGCATGAACAATAGACAATTACCATGAACAAAGAAATATAATAATAACCATTTATTATTGCCTCTAGGGCATATTTCCAACACTATGTGTCCTCTTTTTTTCAGGATCTTTTCACCACCTCGGTAGGCAACCGCGTTGATGAACTCATCGCGAAGGTCCAGCCACGTGTGACAGCTGAAATGGCAAACTTTCTTGATGCTGTATTCACACGAGAGGAGGTGAAGGCAGCTCTAGACCACATCGGCGATCTTAAAGCTCCGGGGCCTGACGGCATGCCTTCTATTGTGTTCAAGCGTCATTGGCATTTCATGGGGGATTATGTGGTTGACGAGGTCTTGGCCGTGCTTAATGGAGGGGACATGCCGGCAGGGTGGAATGACACATTGGTAGTTCTTATTCCCAAGGTCAGGAACCCGAACAGAATCAAGGACCTAAGACCAATCAGCCTCTGTAATGTTTTGTACAAGTTGGTGTCCAAGGTTCTTGCAAATAGACTAAAAGTGATCTTGCCGGAAGTTATCTCTGAAAATCAAAGTGCATTCTTTCCTGGACGGCTAATCACGGATAATGTGCTCATTGCCTTTGAGGTCTCGCACTATCTCAGGAACAAGAAGCATGGCCGAGAAGGAGTTGCAGCAGTGAAAGCGGATATGAGTAAGGCCTATGACCGAGTAGAGTGGACATTCCTTGAAGCCATGCTAAGAAAACTGGGATTTAGGAGAAGATGGGTGACCCTGATAATGAAATGTGTAACCACTGTGAGGTACCAGGTTAAAGTTAATGGCGCCCTAACGCAGCAGTTCAGTCCATCTCGAGGATTAAGACAAGGGGATCCGCTTTCCCCTTACCTGTTCGTGATCTGTGCTGAAGGGTTGTCAGCGTTGTTACACGAGGCCGAGGAGACGGGGAAGGTTAGTGGTGTCCAGATTTGCCGAGCTGCACCAACTGTTTCACATCTGTTCTTTGCAGATGATTCCATGATTTTGCTAAAGGCAACACAACAGGAAGCCACGACCCTTCGAGATATCCTTGATCTTTATGAAAATTGATCTGGCCAAAGTGTCAACATGGAGAAATCGGCGATCATGTTCTCGCCCAATACTAGTACAGAGGCAAAAAGTTCAGTCAAAGGGTCGCTCAAAATATACAGTGAGAACTGGAACGATCGCTATTTGGGGCTACCTGTACATGTAGGCAGATCAAAACGGCGAGTCTTTGGCTACATAAAGAATAACATTTGTGGCCGAATGCATGGATGGCAGGAGAGACTGCTTGCGAAAGCCGGGAAGGAGACGCTCGTGAAATCTGTGGCGCAGGCGATACCGGCCTTTGCCATGTCGTGTTTCGACCTGACGAAAGGTTTTTGCAAGGAACTGAATACGCTCATAGGGAAATTTTGGTGGAGCCAACAGGATAAAGAAAACACCATGCACTGGCTAAGTTGGGAAACCTTGTCACTTCCGAAAGGTATGGGTGGACTAGGCTTCAGGGATATGCACAGTTTCAATATGGCAATGCTGTCTCGACAGGGGTGGAGACTGCTGCAAAATCCGGAGTCCCTTTGTGGACGCATCATGAAAGCGAGATACTTCCCTCATTGTCATCTGTTGGATGCAGAACCTAGGGATTGAATATCGTATACATGGCGGAGTATTCTTCGTGGCCTCGAGCTAATCAAGGAGGGTTATATCTGGCGAATCGGCGATGGGATGGGAGTTAACATCTGGTCCGATCCCTGGATTCCAAGGGCTTGGTCACGCCGTGTTATTACACCCAAAGGACAGAACCTGATTACACAGGTCAGCGAGCTTATTTGCCCGATTACAGGAGCATGGGATGAGCAGCTTGTTAAGGACACTTTCTGGCCGGATGATGTACGACACATTCTCCAGATTCCATTGCGTGAAGGAGTCAGTGATTTCATGGCATGGCATTTTGACTCTAAAGGGAACCATACTGTGAAAAGCGCCTACAAGCTATTTGTACAGTTGCAGAAACAAGCAAGGAATGGGGCCCCTGGCAGTAGCACAATGGTGGCGGGAAACTTTGATAGGTGGGATAACCAGGCATGGCATAGGATATGGAAACTACCCTCCCACACAAGATTCAGATGTTCGCTTGGCGAGTCAAACACGAGTCACTGGCTTTCTGTACTAACCTGACGAGAAGAGGGGTCAGGCTCGAGAACTCCAAGTGCTTCTTTTGCGGGAGAGTGGATGAAGACGGGGCTCATCTTTTTGTCAAATGCAAGGCTGTCAAGGAAGTGTGGAGGGCGATGAGCCTGGAGAGGGTACGCTTGGAGATGGAAGAGCTATCGTCAGTACATGCAATCATGGACCTGCTTTGGAGGCTAGATGAAAATGTGTGTGTCCAAATCCTCACCTTCTGGTGGAACTGGTGGAACAAGAGGAATAAAATACGAGAAGGGGAATTACCAATCACGGATGACGAGCTAATTCGCCGAGTCCAATGCAGTACCTTGGAGTTCATGCAACTGTTTAGAACGAGTAAAAAGAAGCAAGCGGAGAGCAAGTGGGCACCGCCGGGTGAAGGAATTCTAAAGATCAATGTGGATGGAGCGTATACGCCGGGCGAGACTTTTGCTGCATGGGGAGCGGTTGTCCGTGACGAGGCGGGGGATGTGCTGCTGGCCCGAGCTGGTAGGAAGGAGCAGATAAATGACCCATTCACTACAGGAATCAGCTATTTTGCCGTTTGCCACGGCGGACGGCAAAGGCATGAACGGCGGACGGCAAAAGGCTCCGGCAAAGTAGGCTACGGTAAAGAGCTACTTTGCCGTCTGCTTCCGGGCGGCTGACGGCAAAGGGCCTTCGCCGTCTGCAGCGGACGGCAAAGAGAGCAGACGACAATAATTGCGCTGGCAGTCCGTTAAGTGGCTAACGGCAGGCCTTTGCCGTCCGCCGCTGACGGCAAACTTTCTAGTGTCTTTGTCGTCTGCCACTGTAGGCAAACTCTCTAGTGTCTTTGCCGTCCGCCGCTGACAGCAAACTTTCTAGTGTCTTTGCCGTCTGCCACTGTAGGCAAACTGACCAAATGGGTCAGCTCCCAGGAAGCACAGTTGGCTGCCACGTGGCTTCTTTGCCGTCTGCGGCTGACGGCAAAGAGCCCGTTGCCGTCGGTGGCAGACGGCAAAGAGCCTGCATATTGGCTCTTTTTCTGTTTTTTATTAAATCCAACAATTTTCACAGCAAATATATATGACATATATAGATATATTTCACAGGCCTATTTAACAGCAAACATATCACATATATCCAGCACATAAGTTCCATCCATTTATACATAAGCAAGTTCCATCCATTCATACATAAGCAAGTTCCATCCATACATATTACATAAGCAAGTTCCATCCATCCATTCATACATAAGCAAGTTCCATCCATACATAAACAAGCACTCCATAGCAAGCTAGCTTCCATGAAGTGAATGAAATCTGCAAAATGGCAAAATAAGAAAGTTAGAAATAGGTGACTAGAATAAGAAGACTAGAACAAGAAGAGTAGAACAAGAAGAAGACTAGAACAAGAAGAGTAGAACAAGAAGAAGACTAGAACAAGAAGTATATGTCATTTATGAGCTAACTTACGTGAAATGGATCATATATGAGCTAACTAAGTTGAAATGGGTCGTTTATGAGCTAGCTAAGGTGAAATGGATCATTTATGAGCTAACTTAGTTGAAATGGGTCGTTTATGAGCTAACTAAGGTCAAATGGATCGTTTTTGAGGTAACTAAGGTGAAATGGATCGTTTTTTAGCTAACGTAGGTGAAATGGATCATGTATGAGCTAACTTAGTTGAAATGGATCGTTTTTGAGCTAACTTAGGTGAAATGGATCATTTATGAGCTAATTTAGTTGAAATGGATCTTTTTGAGCTAACTTAGGTGAAATGGATCATTTAAGAGCTAATTTAGGTGAAATGGATCGTTTTTTGAGCTAACTTGGTGAAATGGATTGTTTATGAGCTAAATTAGTTGAAATGGATCGTTTATGAGATAACCTAGGTAAGATGGGTCATTTTGGAGCTAACCTAGGTGAAATGGGTCATTTTAAAGCTAACGTAGGTAAAATGGATCATTTAGGAGCTAATCTAGGTAAAATGGGTCATTTTTGAGCTAACTTGGATGAACTGGATCATTTATAAGCTAACCAAGGTAAAATGGGTCATTTTAGAGCTAACTTAGGTAAAATGGATCGTTTATGAGCTAACTAAGCTAATTATGCAATTTTTGACATAAGTAAGCTAAGTATAGATCGTTTTAGAGCTAACTTAGGTAAAATGGATGGTTTTGAAGGTCAGTAAGCTTATTAAGTCATTTTGGAGGAGAAGAAGCTAAGTCTAGGTCATTATGGTAAGCATTGGAGGAAATAAAGCTAAGTCTAGGTCTTTATGGATGGCGGCGAGGAAGGCACCGTAGCAGTCACCCTACCTCCTCTCCCGCGACCACGTGCCCCACCTCCTCTCTTCCTACCTCGTCCCCTGCTGGGCACCGCGGTCGACGAAGAAGGGCACGGCGGTGTCGCCATACTGTCCAGCAACGCTCGGCGGAGAGGTGCATGTGGAATGGAAGACCTCACACCACGCTCCCGACCAGCGCCCGCCATCTTTCAACACCTGCCATGACAAACAATAAACGAAATTAGTACAACATAAAAAAAGACCGACATGAATAATAATATGTGTATCACTTAAGTGTATCATCATCAAGTACAACATAAAAAAAATTAATACCTGACACTACTAATAATCTCGATCAGTATCATCAATAAATGCATAATCATCATCATCACTATAATCAATGACGGGCTCATAGGGTTCAGTGGCATCAACATGTGGAAGGCCACCTTGACGTAATCGGTCAAGCAATGACAGGTCATCCGCAGCAGTAACCTCTTCTTGTTCCGGCTCTTCTTGTTCCTCCTCTGGGGTGATGTCGGATTCACTGTCGCTGTCTACTTCAATGTTTTGGGGTGAAGTATAGCGGTTCTTGAAACGCTTTTTGCAAAGACGTGTCTCTTGGAAGAATTCTCCTTCATATGTGCCTGGGTTAATGTGAGGTTCATAATCCTCTTCCTTTGGGGGAGATAGTCTAGAACGTGGCGGCACTTCATAAACGACATCCCAACCTTTCAGATTTGGATTAGTTTGGCAGGCCCACGGTAGATAGAATACTTGGGTCGCCTGTTGAGCCATAATATAGACATCAGGAACATCTAAATGGGTGCTTTGGTTGATTTCAACTAGCCCTATATGTTCATGAGTCCTTCTAGTCTCCTTCGGCTGAAACCAATAACATTTGAAGACTACGACATTCGGTGGGTTTTCACCATAGAAAAGAAGTTCATAAATTGCTTCAACTCTCCCATAATACTCGGTACCTCCTTCGCCGATAGCAGATACACAACAATTTGTAGACTTTCGGTCGGCCATAGATAGCTCTTTGCCATAGGTACGAAAGCGATACCCGTTGATGTCGTATTTGTCAAATGAACGGACCTTATAGTCAAAACCATTAGCGACTTGTCTCAATTCGGCGTCCATAGACTCTGAATTAGCCTACAAGTTTAATATGAAAGGATTGTTGCATTACGCACAAATTAGCGAATGAAATGAAATTGTCTAATAGAAATTACCGTTTGTTTGAACCAAGAGATGAAACCGGGATAGCCGCCTCCTTGCTTTGCGAGAAGCTCATACTCTTCGACAGAATCCTTTTGGATCACCGCTCCATACGAGAATAAGGCGACGTATCGACTGTATGAAATATCCAGGAATAAGAGCAGTTCAAAGGAAATAGAAGTTGCGAAACAATGTACCGAGAACTTACTCGATGTACGGCCGCACTTCTATCAGGTTGTTGAAGATATACAACGAAATGGTCTGCCATTCTTCGTTATCCAAAGATACTGGATTTGAAACACTGGCTGGTGCGAGATTCCCTTTGAATAGGCTGAGGTTGGATCCACCCTTTTTAGGGTCGTCAGCATTGTACCGAGGCTTCGGATTATGCAAATGACGATTTTTGGCTTCGTAGTGTGCTGTCACGAAGTTTGCCGCCTCCTCAGTGATGAATGCCTCAGCCATCGATGCTTCAATTCTACGTTTATTTTTACATTTTTGTCGAAGCGTCTTCTGCATCCTCTCAGTTGGGTAGCACCAACGATTTTGCACGGGCCCCCCCAATCTTGCCTCGGTCGGGAGATGCAAAATCAAATGCTGCATTGGATTAAAGAAGCCCGGTGGAAAGATCTTCTCTAACTTGCAGATCAACTCCGGCGCCAACTCTTCCATTTCTTCTAGCACGCCAGGCGATAGTTCTTTCGCACAAAGAACACGGAAGAAATAGCTGAGTTCTGCCAGTACTAGCCATTCATCCTCAGGGATGAAGCCACGCAACATCACCGGCATTACCCGCTCAATCCATATGTGCCAATCATGACTCTTGAGACCAAATATCTTCAATTTATCAAGACTGGCTCCCCTCTTTAGATTCGCTGCATACCCATCGAGGAACATCAACTGCATTTTCACCCACAAGATAATTTCCCTCATAGCTGGCCTTCCAAGATTGAACCATGCCTTTGGCTTCGTCCAGTTCTGCTTTCCTTTCGGTTCTTTCATGTTTTGTAACGGCCTATCACATAGCGCCTCCAGATCGACTCTAGCCTTAGTATTATCCTTTGACTTCCCATCTATGCCGAACAATGTACCAAAAAGTGCCTCGGCGATATTCTTCTCAGTGTGCATCACGTCGATGTTGTGTGGGCAAAGGAGGTCTTTGAAGTAAGGCAGATCCCATAAGCATGTTTTGTGAGTCCAGGCGTGCTTAGAATTATACCCCTTGAAGTACCCTGGACGCTCTGGATCTGGCTCGAGAGCGTTTAACTGATCCAGGGTCTGTTGGCCTGTCAATGCAGGTGGTGCAGAGTTTTTGACAACTCTACCTCTGATGAAGTTCTTCTTGTCTTTCTTGAACTTATGGCGAGGATTCAGGAACTGTCTATGCATGTCGAAGCAAGAAAACTTGCGATCGGCCTGAAGCCAACGAAACTCAAGAGCTCCCTTGCATGTGGGGCACGGGAACCTTCCATGCACACACCAGCCAACGAATAGCGCATACGCCAGCAAGTCATGCGTCGAGTACATGTACCAGACACGCATTATGAAGTTCCGTTTGCTATAGGCGTCGTATGTCTTGAACCCATTATCCCACGCTTCTTGCAATTCGTCCTTAAGCGGCTGCATGTACACATTCATATTTTTCCCCGGATAGTTGGGCCCTGGAATTATCAACGTCAGGAAAATGTTCTTTCTTTGCATAATCTGTCCGGGGGGGAGATTGAGTGGAAAGACAAATACGGGCCAACAACTGTATTGGGCTGCCGTCATACCAAACACACTGAACCCATCCGTGCTGATGCTGACTCGAGGATGCCTCGGATCTGCCGCTTTGTCAGCATGTAATTCATCAAACTTTTTCCACGCAACACCATCCGATGTGTGTACGATCATCAGATTCCCATCTGCATCTAGTTCGGTTCTTTTGCCCGTTTTGTGCCATGTCATCTGTCTGGCCGTCTCTTCGACCATGAAAAGACGTTGAAGTCTTGGTACGATTGGCATATACCGAAGAACACTAACCGGGATTTTGGTCTATGTCTTCTCACCCATACCGTTGTCTACCACAACATACCTGGAAGACTTGCAAATGGGACAATAGTTCAAGTCCGCATAGTCAAGCCTAAACAAGACACATCCTTTCTCACATGCATGTATCTTCTCATAGGGCATCTTCAGTGCACGGAGGATTTTGTCCGACTGGTACAGGTTTGCAGGCATTACATGGCCTTTGGGTAGAAAGCGTCCAAATACTGTCATCATTGCATCGTAGCATTCTCTGCCCAAGTTGAACTGAGCCTTCAGAGCCATTACTTGTGAGATGGCATCCAACTGACAAAGCTCAGTGTGCTCATGGAGCGGACGTTTTGAAGACTCCAACATTTCATTGAAGGCCTTTGCAGATTCCTCCATCTCCTCGTCCGAATCCCGAGCATCATCGAAGTCTTGCACCATGTTTTCCATCCCAGTACCATGCTCGTCGGTGCGACGACGATCCACCTCAGCTCGGTCACGTTGGGCAGACTCACCATGAAATGTCCACACCGTATAATCGGGCGTAAAACCACTCTTCTGCAGGTGTTTGCCCATTTCAGCCTCTGTCTTCTTTTCCCAATTGCCGCACCGTAAACAGGGGCACCAGGTTTTCCTCTGGCCATTTGCAAATGCGGCTTGCACAAACCCCTTGGTTTTTGTGAACCATTCAGTGCTCCATTTGTTCTGACCAGTGTGACCGGTGTACATCCACGCACGATCACTCATCTTGACTTTCAGAGCTACTAGACACACAACAAATATATATATATATATATATATAATTCACCATGTATATATTCATCAGTTGATCTACTTTGTCAATTTTATTACGTCCATGCAACCTACACTCTAATAGGTAATGATAGGTCCTAATCCCACCCGAGTATGTTTAGATTGGGTTCATTTTCCCATGCTATGCTCCGGATCCTACGCAAAATTTCGGCAGCACCTCCCCGCTGTTCTCCTGATACACGTCTCTGCAATAAACAGAGAGGATGTGTACCCGGAGAACAATAGGGGAGGCACCGACGAAACTTATGCGTCGGATCCGGAGCAAAGCATATGGGAAAACGAACCCAATCTAAACATACTCGGGCTGTCCATGGATAGCGTTGGACAATTCGAAAGAATCAAGGTTATAAATATGCAAATGCATGCATATTTATAACTATGACGCTGTCGAACGGGAGACACATATTGGTTACGCATACTGATGATTCAAGACACATATATAGCTAGCTATCAAGTTTCATCGGCACGAACACCGGAACAGAGCAACTAATTAACGGGGGAGGAGGACATGTCATTTGTGCTCACCCACGAACGAAGGGGCAGAGCTCGTCAAACGCACGGCGAGGTCGTCGACCACCAAACCTCGCAGCTATGAAACAACTGCACATTTAAATCTACCCGATCAACACAATTATATATGATGTTTTCATAACAAAATCAAAAAATATATGACCTAACTAATAATTCACTAATATATGACCCCATCGACCTCTGCAAGGCCAAAGAACACCTTTTCGGGAGGTGTCGGGGGTCGGGGTGTCGTGTCGGT